>NC_141153.1:7496000-7806500 GCF_053477565.2 Lygodium microphyllum | reverse complement strand
CAATGCTGAAAGGTAGATAAGACATCTGATTTCTACCTATTAGGGTAAGCCCAGACCTTATGTGAGTGATTGAGCACCACCTAACGATTGAGCAAGCCAATGCTGAAAGGTATTGAGCACCACCTAGCGATTGATAGGGCATAGGATCACATACATCCAAATGAGCAAGAGCCAAACTTGGCTAACCCATACACTTCATACTAGATTTCTTATGTGTATTACATCTTTGCCTTCCATATAAATAGTGTGATCACAAGACTCAAAGCACTTATACTTTAGGGACAGAAGATATTGGAAACTTATAAGCATTTTTATTCCTTTCAAGAACATGTATCGAAGGCAATAATGCCAAAGAGAGACATGTGAAATTGTAGCCATAGCCAAAGCATGGTCAACTAACCTAGATACAAGTAAGAGATAGAGGGTACTAGACTTAGCGCCACGTGCAATAACAAGATTCCCATGGATAATCATCCATGAGAAATTACCAAAAGAGACAACATAATTGGCATCATCTAGAGATAAGGCTCTCCATGAGAGCCTACATATGGCATACATCATGAAGAGTAAACATGATGCCTGAACCAATTGGATATCACCGATACAAACTATCTCCAATGCTAGGTCATTATCTAGCCATACTATGATAGAAGCGAAACCACTCTCTATGAGGGGTCACATGAAAGAAAGCCCCTAAATCTATCAATCACCATTGAGTATATCTTGAGGGAGCATTAATCAATTATGAAGCATCCAAAGAAGAGGTTGCCAATATGAGATCATCAGACACATCAGGATGTATCACATTAATCTCCTCAATCTTAATGCTAGATTTGCTAGGCACAATACTATAGTCATCATTCTTATCATGCACTTTACCCTTTCCCTTTTCCTTGTGCTTGTCTTTGCGCATTTTATGGCACTGTGGCTGAATATGATGTGCTTTTCCACAAGGCTAATGGGTAGATCCACCTTTAAAATTGAATATGGTGTTAGATGGATTCGTCTCCTAGCACTCTTTGGGAGGTCTCTTCTGTCACCCTGTGAGACATCTTACATGTATGATAGTTATGCCAATTGGATGTAATCAACTCTGACACGTTTGTAGTTTATCAATGATAGCTCATACTTGACTTTGATTTCTTACTGTTGGATTCTATTTACAAGACGTTGAAGTTGCAGTTCACTATACTATTTATGAGAGCACTCACCTCCTCTTGACAGTCTTTTTCTTATGGTTTGTAGACAACTCATTACTTTGGTAGTATCTCTTATCTCCCACTTGATTTGCATAGTTTTGGGGCTAATTTGCAAGAAACTATAGTTTTGCCCTTCTGTGCACTTTCTTGGTCTCATTATTCATGGTGGTTCTCATGACAATGCTATCTTCAATATTGAAGAATTGGACATGACCAACTATAGCTATTGGAAGACCCATATATGGTAGGTTTTAGTGTAAAAATTGTAGGTTATACCACTTTAAAATGAGGGACCTGCCAAACCCAAAAACATTGTGGCCTAGGATTGGAATGACTGGGTGAGCTATGCAAGCCCACACTCATTTTATCATTCTCTAAGCAAGTTCACTACAATGTTGTGACTGAAAATCAAACTGCATATAAATTTTGGACACAAATTAAGAATCTTTTATGATAAGCAAAGTCCTACACCTCAAATGTATTGGCTGAAACAATTGATGGACCTTTGCATGAAGGGACTTCTATATCCGCACATTTGAATGAGTTTCACTCCATCATCACAACCATTTAGCTTCGCAGGAGATTGAGTTCAAGGATCCTTTCTATCCTTTATTTCTGCTTGGTACTCTACCTAAGTCATGCAATACTTTTCATATGGATCTATATGCTAAGGATAGGCTAAAATTGCAAGATCTTGAGAGTGCGCTCTTGACACAAGAGGTGAACAGAAAGAATGTAGGTGCCTCCCATATGATACATGCATTGCCTGTGAGAGACGGACATAGGATGAAAATGGATGTGATAGAGACTCTTAAAAGGTCTCAATTTAAGCTACATACACAGTCTCAGTCTCACAGTAAAACCTATGGCCGATAGTCTGGTCTTACTTGTCATGAAAACGACCCTTCGCTCCTGAACTTTGCACGCCGAACGGGACGAGTTGGAAGCCCGACTGATGAAAACTTGCTGCACAAGGTAGGCAGTGATCAGTTGTGTACCGAAAACTAATGAAATCATTGCAGGTGCTCCAGACGTATCGGCCTGCCATTGCCCTGCTGAGTATCTCTGATAGCAGCAGCTTACATGTCTTACTGCTATGGATGGATTCTACATATAAAAAACTCTTGGCTTATAATGATTGTGTTGCAATCTTCTGAGTGCATTACAGTCTTTGCTTTCAATTTGGCAGCAGTTGCTGGACAAAGTTCTCATCAGTTCACCTGCCAGGTTTCGATCAATTGTTATCCGTTTGGTATAAGCCAGCAAGGGTAGTTGAAATGTTCTTCCATTCTTGGTTTCATGCAAACTTCACATCTGATTTGTGCAAAGGGTTGCCAACGCTTTTCATCATACATTGTATATACGCTTGATCTGTGCCGCTGATTTCATCCATATTCTGTGCAGGGTTTTGATTGGAGGTAGTCTTCAAGGGTTGCGTTTACATTCAAGTGTCTTGATTTCATTATTCCTTGCTTAGTTGCATGCACCTCCGCTTCTTTTTTCCTTCGTCAAGTGTCTTGATTTCATTATTCCTTGCTTAGTTGCATGCACCTCCACTTCATTTTTCCTTCTTCTGTGATCAATTGGTTTTGTGTGTAGGCAATCACTTGGCGGATCATGTGAATTCAATGCAAGCTCTTCACTGCCTAAGTACCTCCAGGTACAACCTTGCCCAAGTTCCCTCTTAGTTGTGTCTGGTTTATTCAGTGCATATCATGAAAACGAAAAATCCATGTTTTCCTCCTTCATGTCTCCTCCTCATCCCCCTGCTAGCACCCACGATTTCCATATCCTATCCGGTTCTCTTTGTGAGATGCTACGAAGGGCTGCCTGTATTGCTGTAACTGTTGCTTGGCAGTGGTAAAAGAATGTAAATCCGTGTATGGCCTTGAATAGACTGAATTGCATTTCATGCCTTTCCCATGAAAGATATGTCTTCAAAATCAGGCCCGTAGGCATCCTTGGTGTTCTATCAAGAAGGAAGCATGCAGTGATGTACTGTGTCTTGTCTATGGAAGCGAAAAACAGTGCATTGAGTCATGTATATACGGACTCATCACACTGCCATGCAGTAATGTAGGGTTGGGTTGGTTTGGTTTGATAGAATTAATTCTGGTTCATGGATGGATTGTTCATTTGCATGCGTGTATCATCTCTGGCCCTCTTTCAGGAAGTGCGCAACACTGCGTTCCTCATCTCTTTGCATGTGTAATATTGTGGTTCAAGCATGAGTCCTGTGATTTTATTTCGAAATACGACAGTTGAGCTATATGCTTTGACTCCATTGCATAGGTGGCAGTTAATGTTGTTCGATTGTGTTTATGTATTTGTGACAGATGATGTGGGACTCCATTCAATGATGTTCATTATAATCATTGTTATTTATGTTTGGACATTTGTCTTGTGTGGCAAATGGTGTGGGACTTTATTCATTTTCATCCATGGAAATTTAATGTTGCTTCGTGGTACGTATTGATGATGAACTTTCTTGAACATACAAATTACAATCTTAGTTGTTAGTTCAGATCTATGTTTATATTTTGAGGTCCATGTTTTTGTGACAAATGGTGTGGAACTTACATTCAATTATGTTCATTCTAATATTTGTTGTTTATGAATTGAGATTTGTAGCATGGTTTTAAAGTTCGAGGCCAAATGAAATGTTTCAATTCTTGGTATCTTGTATGTTTACGTGGAGGATGGTGGAGATGTTTTTGCCTATCTTGTGTGATATTGTGTTTTGAGTTGTGGTGTAGGTTTTACAATAGAAGGGTTGCATCTAATATTTTCTTGTTCATGAGATTCATTAAATGATCAATCTTAACCCTTTAAAGTTGTCTCAGTTATATAATAATGCTTAATGAATGGAAATTAAAGATAATATAATTGCATCTAACACTGACCTCCTCGTGCAATAGTTACTTTTTGCACCCTAAACAAAATCTTGATGGATCACCTTCCTCATACCATTCCTAGAAGAGGTGTTTGCCCTATAATGGTTTATTCACGTTATCGACAATGATAAGGGGGGTTTAGTGAAATAAGGAGGAAGCCAATGGGGGCAGTATTCACAATTTGAAGACTATGTGCCTTCCTCCCAAACTCATATGGGTGGTGCTCCTTTCGCGAGGGCGGGTGGGGGGGGGGGTGTTTTTGGGGGTCACAAGGGGGACTAAATGATGTGAGACCCCTTAATATTCTACAATTCCTTAAGCTAAGAAATGCACAAGGGTTAGAGTGGGAAGACCAAAGCATGCATGTTGATAAAGTGTTACGATGACATTTATACAAAGTCAAAAAGAAAGGGTTCAGATCAAAAGATTGGGAAAACTTGACATTCGCACTAAATCTAGGTATCCAAGGATCATACAATGTAAACCAAGTTCGAAATAAAATTGATACCTTGAAAGGCAATATAAGGAGAAGAATTTGTAGGACGTATGGGGTTAGTGCCATCCACTTGACCTTTATACAAGTCTATGGATGCTATTTTGAGCTCCACACTAAAAATAGTTGGAGTTCCAAGTTTAGTGGCTAATGATATAGGGTAAACTCCTCCATGTAAGGATGTAAATTATGATTGGTCATAGAGAGTACCTCCCAAAAAAGAGGGAAGGACAAAGCACCCAAAGACACTAGGTTGAAGGGCCTAAAGGGAAAGGAAACAAGAAAATCAAAGAAAGAGAATCTGAAGTCAATTGACTTTTTCACATGTGGTAGGAGAGGGATTTCACAAAATGTGTAAAACGAAGTGAAACATTGAAGAAGAGCAAAGAGTTTTTGAGAGGGAAATTTTCAAGATATAGCAAGATGGAAACACAAAATGATTGCATATTCTTGCTAATGTGCAATGAAAGGTAACTGAGTTCTTGTGAAGACCTCAAGTATCACAGTCAAAAGATAATTTATTAGCACCTTTTTTGCATAAACTATGTATTTGTATATTAATGGATGATTTTCTCAATTGATTGTCTATAATGTAAATTGTTTTGTGGTAACAAGAGGGAGGTATAGAAAGCTTGTTTCAAGTGTTTGTATTTGCTATTATAGGATGGATGAGGTGGTGCATTTCTTCTACTTGAATGTGTATGCAAAAGCTTCAAAGTGACAATGATGATTATGCTTGGGGTAATATTGTAAGGATGAGACTATACTTTAGATTGTTTTTCGTGTGCACTATGACAATTATCTTAGCAATTGATATAATTGACTCTCCTAAATATGGGTCTCTCTTGTGGTGGGTTTTCTCATGGCAAAGTGGCATTGTGGCAACCACTTCATTTAGGTTTATGGCATGAGTCTATACTGGAAAACAATCATAGGTATCAAGCATTTTATAGAATTGGTTATGATAACTTCCATTCGTTGAGGTCACAAATAGAGTCATTTCTAGAGAGAAGACAATTTGTAAGAAGTCTAATCCCTAGCAATTTGGCACTTGCGTGTGTCTTATGGCACTTTGCTAATGGTCTCTTAGCCAGAGTGATTGCAAAAATTCTTTGTATTAGGATGCAACACTATTAGAAAGTATATTGAGGCCATAATTTGTGAAAATTATTTCTTCAAAAAGAATGTTGCCAAGGCATGGCCTTACAATTTCTTCAAGTGACGATTTACCTAGGATTATCTCTGAATTTGAAGTGTTGACTTCGTTGACGAACACGTGTGGTGCGATAGTTGGGTCTCACATTTGACTTCATCGACTATTGAACGAGCATGAAACACGTTTGCATTACATATGTAGACATGGTTTTCCTAGTGTATTGTTATAGGGCATAATAGACTCACTGAAGACTTTCTAGAGTGTTGTATATAATGCCCTTGGAGGTATGCATGATTCAACACATTTTAAGGAGTTTACCATGTACAAAAAAATCATTAGGAAATAAGTGTTACAAGAGCCAATGATCCATGCCTAAGGTGAAAACATTGGACTATACGTTGTTACAAACTCAACGTATAAGGCTAAATCATTTGTGCTAAATTCATTAAGAGTAAAATATGGATATACTTAGATGAGAATAACATTTTAGATAGTCAAGTTAGCAAGGGTAGAGTCATTGAAAGAGCATTTGGGATTTCATAACTTCTTAGCAAAGCAAGGAGAGTTAGAGCCATTAGATTGTGTATATCCATATCCAAACGATAGGGAGGTAGGGCCAGTAGGTCATAGAGAGCAAATAGACTATGGGACTCAATTGAGAGGAGCTTTGTTTAGAGATTTGACAATTAGATCCTTTGGGGTTGTAGTGAACAAAGAATCTGTGGAGCAAAAAGGAAGAGGATGATGAACAATGTAGCAATTAAGAAGAAGAAGAAGAAGAAGAAGAAGAAGGAGACGTTTTGTTCTTTATAGCTTGTGGCGTGCATATTTTCTTTTTCTTTGTTTCTTGGTCATGTGCGTGGGACCTTTGTGATGTGTGTGGACTACCTAGGCTATGTGTTTGCATGTTTGCTTGTCTAGGTATTTGAGCATTTGCTTTATTAGTTAGCCTAGCCTAGGTAAGTTTCACCTTTTTGGTAGACATTTTGTCGTAGTTCAAATCCCCAAAGGTCACAAACAATATATATTACTTTAATATATTTCAAATTGTGAATATGCATGTATTTTTGACATGGTCCAGTAGCATTCCAATGGACATGTTCACCTAATTCTGTTAGGGGTCCAATAGGTAGATGTGTACTCCACTTTTCCTAATGGAACCTTCTTAGTCCATGTGACCAATGTGAGAGTGTAGCCCATGTGGGAGTAGGCGCAGCAGAAGGCCGGGGGAGCTACCACAATGGCGGGAGTGGAGCAACAACGCACGCGCCGGCAAGAGGTGTAGAGGTTAGTCACTTGGTCTTTTATGCTTTGATCTTGGACCATGTCTTATCTCACATAGAGGTAGCACTTGAAATTGACATTCATGAGGATGTGGTGATGCGTGTCTTTATGCACTTACCCATGGACAAAAATCCTAGTTGGGATGGCCTCATTGATGAATTCTACGAGACCTATGCCACTCATCTAGCAAAACCTTTCGTTATCATGTGTCAATAGGTTTGGAAAACGAGAGCTATGCAAGGGAAGGAGCAAGTTATTAAGTCAATCCCAAAGTTCCATCTCTATCAATGTTGAAACATTGGAGGTCCATCTCCTTAATGGGCTTGATAAATTAAACATTGCTGGCTAAGCGCCCCCATAGGCGTCTCCTTACCACCATGCACCCCAGTCAATATGGCTTCCTTAAGGGTAGAAATGCTAAATAGCATTAATAATGCTAAACCTTGAGTCCATTAAATGGGGGGTCAAAAGGACTTTGATCAATGAATAGACACTTACATTTCATTCTTGATGTCGAAATGCACGTAGAAATACTCTAGCTCCTTGATCAATAGATCGAGACATTTCTACCAAAAATGTCACTTTTACGAATCTCAATCCACTTTTGCACTTTAAATTTCACCTTGAAATCATCTCTCTCTCTCTCTCTCTCTCTCTCTCTCTCTCTCTCTCCCCCACACACACACACAGTGTGATGAAAGTTTCAAATTGCAGTCAATTAACAAAGCTATAGCAACATATTGAGATATATTATCATATCATCTTTTCTTTATCATCATCGAGAGAAGAATGCTTAGTAACACTCAATCTCACAATTGTTTTCAAGGCTTACATCAAGCTTTGCATGTTGCAAAGTCTTGGAATAATGAATATAGCACAAATAGGTCTTTGCTAATATAAATACTACTATTGAATTGATTAGGCAATTCCTTGGCATTATTGATATAGGTCTTTTAGTTATTTTCCTGTAAGCATTGTAAGATAAATATTCAAGCCGAGGAAGTGCCTTAGTATTGTTGGTAATTAGTTGTGATAACATAAAACTCTACCTAGAATATTAGATAACTAACAAGATAGTGCTACAACCATCAAAAGATTCTCAAGTGAAAATAGAGCTCTGAAGGTCTAATGAAGGCTTAGTTTTTGTGTTTGCAGTATTATCATTATTAAATTAATATTGCAATAATATAAATGTTAACCTAGGTGTATTTTTCCTAAACACTTAGATATGCTCGATTTTGCTAGAAGTAACACCATTTGATTTTGAGCCTTTTTCATCTTGAAACTAATAAAAGGTGATAGCTTGTTTGATGCTTTAAGATGGAATAATGATATACTTTAGTAAGATTAGCCTTATAATGAAAGGGCACCTTTAAAGTTCTTTGTTTGAATCATCTATAGAAGCCCATGTTGGAGTGGCTCTCTTTCACATTGGCTTTAGTGAGCCACATTTAAGTGATGCTCCTCAATCAATGGCTGGAGTTTGATCATTATTCTTTTCATGGTAATAGATAACGGAACTCAAGTTAAAGGCTTAGGTCAAAGTCCTTGGTTTTCTTATAGGAGTCCTCTTTCCTTAGCATAATTGTTTCACAAAAGTGAACCCTAGACAAGCATGCAAGAAATGTAAGAGACCATGGAACACTTGTAGTAAGCGCTCTACATTTATAAGATTTTTGTAGCCTCAATTGTATAATAGTAGTCACCAATACTAAGTAATGTAGTATGGGTCTCATGGAACTTCTTATGTATATATATTTTTGCTTTGTAAAGTTCTCGTGCCTTTACAATCATTTTGGGCCCATTTGGTGCATGACCATGGCTAGTATGCTTAGATTTTCAACAAGTGTTTTAGACGTACTTGATTCACGAGCATGCGTAGCTATCTTTGTGATATCCTTGATAACTATGATGATACATAAGGTGATAGGTTGAAGAATATTGGGTTCCAAACTTGAATGTAGATTGGGTTGTCTTGTCTCTCTATTGAGTCTTATGAAATAGTTGATGGTTGAGATTAGTGGAACAATGGGCCCAACAATTTTCATATAGTCATTGAAGCACACCATTTTGAATAATAAACATGAATAATTAGCCATTGCATGATGTCCCTTATTTGATATTGAGTATCATTTTTCTCAGATGTTTATGCACGAAGCAACTACTTGATTAGTTCACTTAAGAACCTAGATGAATACATGCATGGGATGCACAACTATATCCAAGTAAAATGACATAAGAGAGAATAGTAGTTCGTGTTACTTGTGATAAGTTGTAGAAGAGAACGGTGAGCATGGAACCCTTAAACATTGATTGACTTGCCCATGTACTACACAACCTATGCAATGCCTTACTTCTCAAAGAGCTAGGAGTTGATTATATGTTTATCCTAAACTTGGAAAAGCATATCCCGATGATATTGAAAAACTAAAAATTTCATTGATTGCAAGGAAAGTGTTCGAACATGCCATGATAATTAAAGATATTTTGCATAAACAACTGCCATAAGATCCACTTTAGCCTAATCCACTTTTGTCTTCTTCCTCCACCAAAATGAAGTATGCTTACTTAATGAACCTGCAAATAATTGTCTAGATTTATTATCCCTATGTGGTGTCCTAAGTTGTAAGATTCATAGAAATGCTCTCCCATGGTCTATCAAGAATATGTGAAGGATGTGATAATATTGGCATCTTTAGTTTGTCATACTAAACTTTTTGACAAAACCATGTGCGTGCACAAATGGATTCATCTCGCCTCAAAACTAGCAAATAAAAGAAAGTTAGCATTATCGCTAAACAACACTCTCATACTCCATGTCCAAATATCAAACAAAACTCATCTTTGAGAGTGTAACACTCATTTTACTCCATCAAACAAGTAATCATATACTCTGTCAAAATCCTAATCCAAACCAAACCATGTCTTCATTTGATCCGATTCCAACTATATGCAATAGACACTATTGAAACGTAGGGTCTCTTGATAAAGTATTAGCCATTATATGTTCTCTATATGCACTATCTAGAATGAAGCATGGATAAGATTTTTTCTACATACATGTATGCATTTCAAATAACTTAGCAACATGAAAAAAAATGTAAAGTCATGATTTGTTTGTACCACAAAGTCAACCCCTATCAAGCAATGTTTCCACACAAAAAAAGCATGTATAATAGCTAGTATCACTCTCACAAACATGCATATTTTTTTCAATGCCATATAAATGTCCATTCTCAAAAGCCATAACTTGTCCATCTTGCATACCAATGGACTAGAAAGGCTTTTCTATTTGGTGAGACCAGGACTAGATTTTAAGCTAGTTTTTTCTTAAGCTTATTAAATACTACAATTTAATGTTCAACTTATTGAAATGGCACACCTTCCTTTTGTGAAACATGAAGGGATAAAGCAATCTTTTCAAAATAGTGTTTAAATCTTCTACAATAAGCACAAGAACTACGAATATTATGCAATAATCTCATCTCGTTAATTGCATATTATCTCAACTTTAGCAAGATCCATACATATTCTAGTCTTGTAGACAAATTTTGTGCTCAAGAAAGTACTTCACCAAGAACAAAGTATCTTTCTTGCCATTTATGATCAACCTATGATTGTCAAGTTGCTTAAAGAATATTGCCAAATGCTTTCTATGTTCAATTGCATTCTTTGAATACACAAACCCATACAAGCCAAAAGTGGTCATGAGTGGCGTATTGTGTACATTCTCTTATTTTATGTGTATCTAGTAATATCCACTCTTGAAGTTTATATGATAAAAATTATAACTCTCTCTAAACTATCCAAGGCATAGCCAACTATGGAATAGGAAAATGATTATTGATGGTAATCTTTTTCAATTTAGGATAATCAATACACATGCAAGACGAAGCATCCTTCTTTTGAACCAAAAGTATAATTGCATAATAGGGAAATGAACTAGATTGAATCAGCCCCTTTTCCAACAGATCCTTCGCTTGACTCACGATCTCTTCTTATCGAACACCACCAATCTTGTAAGTTGGCTTGTTTAGCAAAGTACTACATGACATTAGATCAATAGGATGATCCTCAAGGCTCTTTGGTCAAAGTTCTTATGGCTATCTCAAATTGCCATGATCCCCCCCAAAACCACCACAAATGATGCAAGAATATGCCACAGTCAACCCTTCCTCTTCATGCTCCCAACTTTTTCAAGGTTTGCACACAAAAAGTATAATATGATCCATAAATTAATAAATTGGGGATCCTCACCCAAACTTTGGCCTCTTACCTAAATTTAATAAGCTATTTCAAACTTTTGCACTAAGGTTCAAATATCCCCAATTATTTACACATGCACTTTGCACTTATTAAAAAAATGATTAATGCCAAGCTCTTGACCATTGAACTTGTTTTAACTTTGGAGTTAACCTCAAGCCAAAGGCTCTATCAACAAGTAAAATAGCATATGTCCATAAAGCCTTTGCTAAAAGAGCAACCCCAAAAATCATGACATAGTTTCACGAAGTGATTTACATTTACAACAAACAAGAACCACAAGCCCTCTTCACAAGCATACTCCTGTAGGTCTTTTGAAAAGATGGGGGAGAGAGAGGGAGCTTGAGCTCTTGCAAGAAACAAAATACACAGATAATGCACACAAGATAGGAAGTGAAAAACCCTAGTCTTTCTTCTTATCCACTATATCAGTCTACCAAGAATAATGAGTGAGTACAACATACATAATATACAAGTGGTCCATAGTATGAACATGCTAACTAGAAAGATGACTAGATAGATGTCCCATAAGTTGGCCTATAAAGTATCACTGGAAAGATATGCCAATGTAAGTACCAACCACATTAGTGATATGAATGCAAAAACGGTCATCTTGGCACAAGAGTGTCAGCTCATGTTAAGCTTGGCATCTCAACATTCACTTTGAGCTTCAGAATCAATTTATGTTTAAAACCAACGAGAATCACAATTGCTCTTCGCAAGCAGAGCTCTTGTAGGCAATGCCTAGCCATGGTTCCTCCACAAGAAAAACTCCAACTTGGAAGCATGAGAATTATTCCAAATATCCTTGAAAAAGAAATTTGGGCACGATGGAGGGGGATCACCTTGAGCAAGAGAGAGGTCAAAGGTGTCCCTTCTTCCTCCTCCACCCGCACGGTCGCGGGACGACCCCGAAGCATAGCCTCCCCCACTATCCCCCGACTCCGATGAGGGGAGAGAGGATGCTGACCACACCTCCGAGTGCAATCCCTCACGAACATTCCATGGTTCGCATTGTTCTCACGGATGTGTCTGATCCTTCTGCAGGTTCACCTTCTGAAACCTTGTTACGACTTCTCCTTCCTTTAAATGAAGGTAGTTGATGATAAGGCTTAACTACCTTCATTTAGAGAAATTCCCCAAAGCCTTTTAACCCTTTTTGTTAGCCATCTAGGCATAGAAATGAATTACAAAACATCGCATTCAAGTTATAAGCCTTAATCTGGACCACTAACTAGTTCTCAGCAGGATTAACTGAGAAACCCCTAACTGCAACAAGAATGTCTTCACTAGCTTCAGGCAAGTCCATTGCCCAACCTTAACTTAACCACAATACTTAGCAAGATTCCTAGTATTGAGGACTCACAATACTTTGCCTTGTGTAGGTACCTCCTCACAAAACCAAGAAGCACTGCCCTGCATTGAAAGTGTGGGGAAATTCAAAAAAGCAATATTGGTTTCGAATCTGGGTCATGTATCCTTCCAGTTCAAATTCTTTGGACAACTGTAACTCCTTGTAAAGCAGGTACAGGGGAAAGGTCTTTCTAAGGAATTGATTTAACCATATTGTAAAACCTTGCACATCACCAATCTATGCATTAAGAAAGTCCAATGCCAATGCTGGAAGTGGCATAAACTTGTAGACATTGTTCTGGAGTATAGATGGTATCTGCACATAATGAAGGGGATGCATTATAACAAGTTCTGATGCAGAGCCAAATTCTTTGGCAAGTGCAACTCCTTGTGAAGCAGGTACAGGGGAATGGTCTTTCTAAGGAATTGATTTAACCATAGTGTAAAACCTTGCACATCACCAATCTATGCATTAAGAAAGTCCTATGCCAATGCTGGAAGTGGCATAAACTTGTAGGCATTGTTCTGGAGTATAGATGGTATCTGCACATAATGAAGGAGATGCAATATAACAAGTTCTGATGCAGAGCCAAATTCTTTGGACAACTGTAACTCCTTGTAAAGCAGGTACAGGGGAATGGTCTTTCTAAGGAATTGATTTAACCATATTGTAAAACCTTGCACATCACCAATCTATGCATTAAGAAAGTCCAATACCAATGCTGGAAGTGGCATAAACTTGTAGACATTGTTCTGGAATATAGATGGTATCTGCACATAATGAAGGGGATGCATTATAACAAGTTCTGATGCGGAGCCAAATTCTTTGGACAACTGTAACTCCTTGTAAAGCAGGTACAGGGGAATGGTCTTTCTAAGGAATTGATTTAACCATATTGTAAAACCTTGCACATCACCAATCTATACATTAAGAAAGTCCAATGCCAATGCTGGAAGTGGCATAAACTTGTAGACATTGTTCTGGAGTATAGATGGTATCTGCACATAATGAAGGGGATGCATTATAACAAGTTCTGATGCAGAGCCAGCATCAAAATTTATTTTCAATACAAGTGGTCTGATAATGCAAATAGGAGAAAAATTAAAATGTGGATCAGAAGCTGTATACCCATTAAGGATTCTGGACCCACTAAAGTTTGAACTGCAACAAGCATGTAAAACGAAATCTGAGCAACTACTACTGCATTAGACAGCTAACACAGAACTTTGGTCAAATATATAGTGTGAAATTGCAATCACCACTATCTTTGGATTGAAGGCTTGTGACACACACAACACATAATGCCAATAACAGCCAACAGATGCATAATCTGAGACCAAAGTAACCTACAGTAGCATCAAATGTGGCATCACTATATAGGCACTTAGCGGCTCTATGTTGGCCCCTGTACAACATGTTTTCTTATGAACTCGTGCTTTTTCTGCATAAACCTGTTTTTCTGGCCTGCTGTGTTTTGTCCAACTTTAGACTAACTGATCTGTGCTTACATGTTCCATGTCAACTTACACTAGTAGTTCAAGAAATAACATGAATATCACTAGTATGGTCTTGGCCTTCCCTGTTCCCCATCCAACAATATGACAACTTTCATACACCCAACATTTCTCCTAGGACTCGAGGGCTATCCTAACTGTGTTCTAGAAAGTCCCTCAAGTACCGACTTGGATAAAGTTTTAATGTAACACAATAACCTGAGCTTATGACCTGTAATCCATAGATTTGAGAAACAGAACTATATACGAATTGCTAAGTACCAGGCTCTTGAAATGAGAAAGCCAAAGGAGACTATTTCTAAAGTTGGACAATGCAGCATAATTACTCTTAGAAGTTAAAATGTCAAACTTGGCAACAACCTACTGAGATGACTTTAACAAAATTGTTAAGACCAAGAAGTTCGCATTTTCTTAGTGCTAATGCCGTGCCACAGAGAGGGAATGCAAAGCTTATACTTCAATCAAGGAGATAAGTTCAAATAAAATTTCAGACATTTCTTCATCTGCCCTATTCTGTTTAGAATATTAATCATTTGATGCGTGACAACCGTCACCTCTTTCTTTTGTGGCGATTTGAAGCGTGTCCAGAGTGATGATGCCATCTGTTAGAGGTAGAAATTCACACCTGACAGCTGTGGTTGAGTGGGGAGGTACAGACCTGAAAGAGTTCTCTTGTCAAAAACATCAAGTTTTGGTTATTCATGAAACCGTTGTTGTAACCACTTGCAGAAAAAGGCACTACCAAAAGTCTCAAAAAGAGATGGTCACTAATTGGGAAGCAAAAAGCCAACGTATGATAAACATATCCAGAATACTTATGAGTGCAAGCTAGTGGCATGCTTCTAAGGCTCAATTTCAGTCCCATTTCAATAGAAGTATGATGCTTTTTTAAGTTAGTCAATCCACTCCTGAGAAGATGTGAAGCTTGATTCCAAATTCGTTTAAAAATAGCTGATGCTTCTCAAAGTTAAGAGAGCATAATTCACATGCAGTTGAAAGCAAAAGTGGACACAAAATACGTAACTTGTTAAATTTGGAGCATCACAAGCCCAAAGAAAATATCTTGGATTCAAGATATAACATGCAAAAGCTAGAAGGTTGAGTGTGTGCTTAGACAATTTACCACATACCCCAGTGGAACAGTACTTTGCAGCCACAAATGTGTCCGTGTTGAGCTGTTTTCTGCTGCGATATCTGCAGCAGATATTGCCCTTTCCTTTACCACCCGAGGAGTAATTCCCATAATGCTCTCAATTGGTCTCACAGGAGGTAAAGACATTGAGCGTTGAAGTGAAGCTGTCCGTGCTGTCGGTGCTTCTGTGTTCAGCCTTTCATGTTCATATGCTTTATGATTATCTTCTGTCTTTGTAACAGGCCATTCTTTTCTTTCATGAAAACTCATAAAATTACTCATGTATGGAACACGGTGGCCTGGTGAGATTGTGAAAGGTAATGAAGCACTTGAGTTCTTGGAGCTCGGTGAAAGTAAAGTCAAATGCATATTTTTTGAGGTTAAATTTGTTGCTTGGACAGTAATGATCTGCAATCATAATTCAGATATGAAGAACTCATAAATTGACTAAAAACTAATAAAAATCGTGTCAAACCTGCAAAAGGGTGTTTTTCAAAATGTAACACTAAGAAATTATACACATCAGGACAACATGACAGAGTGGCAGTCTTACATGCTTCAGCCTATGTTGGAAAATGAGCAACTATTGTGTTGAAATATTGAAAACAGGCACCTGCCTATGCTAGAGAGTAAGCATGTATTTCATCCAGTGATTGATGATGAGCATGATTGGAAATTCTTATCCAATGCCTCTAAATGGCCATTTCACATTAACATTACACAGCTAACAATCTAAGGCCAGAGCAGTTTTAGGGCCAAATATGATTAGGTTATATCATATCTTAGTTGTCAAACATTTGCAATGGTTCGATTGTCCAGACACACATATGGGAATATATATTATCACTTAGAAACAGAGGGATGTCCACATCCAATGAACGGGACAGCTTGTCTGGTCCATCCAGTCCTGTCCAGCTTATCCCGCTCCCAGTCTGGCTCATGCGATGGATAGCATGTGGCTATTTGGCTTGCGGCTCAAGAAGTGACCAAATCTCTTTTACCTCTTTCCACATGGTTTTATAGCCGTTTTGGCTGCTGGCTCAGGTCGGCAAAGAAAAAGTAGCAATATTTACATCAGACCATCAGGTCGGCAAAGAAAAAAAAGCAGACACAAATAACCAAGACGAGCTTAAATTAGAGCTCTCTCTCTTTTTCGTCAAGATAATTGAATTAAGTAGTAAATATTTACATCAGACCATCAGGTCAGTATTCTCTCTGTATCTCTTACTTTCTATTACATCAGACCATCAGGTCATCAGGGAAACTGACGGAAGACTATCAGGACTTTTACATAAAGAAAAAAAGCACATAGAAAGGACAGCTGGAGTAGAGTGAACAATAGCCAGCCAGGGAGCAGCAATGTTAGGAAGAACCAGGTCAGCTGATATCATAGAAGAAATCTGCCATAGCACAAAACCTCAAACACGGGCTACATGACCATAGATGCCCGAAACTGAATCAGAAATAAAGGCATTCTGAGTATGCCAAATATGCCACAGGCCAGTCCATCTAAGGAAATGGAATAGGCAGGAATAATCAAAATGCAAGGAAGGTGGAGAGGGCAACTTTCCCATAATCCATGAACGGGCCGTTATCCGGTGCTGAGTTGCCGAGAACCACACACGGGAAATAAAACTCCAGATCTGTCGAGCAACCGGACAAGAGACAAAAAGATGAAGCAATGTTTCATCACATGTAGTGCAGAATACACAACGACCAGCAGAGATCTTTCGAGCATGCATCACCTCTCCAGTTGGAAAATCACCAATCAATAGTCTCCACAAGAAGACATTACCCTGATAGGGAACCTTAGACTTCCAAAGCTGAATGAATCTTTCCTGCCTCTTCTTTTTGCCATCCCTTGTATGCCATAATTTATTCACCTTTGTAGTGACCGATGCATCTCTTGGCCTCCATCTGATGATATATCTGGTTAGCAGACCTCTTCTCGAAATCATCCGGAAGCACAAACATCCAGTCACGCCATGGATACATGACTGTAGCACAGATAAAGGAGAGAACCTTTGAAGTCTGGCTTGTATGGATGACCAGATGCCACAATATCTACGGGGTACTCAAAAGTGCTGATGAATACACCAAAAAGGATAAAGACGGGACTGCCCAGGAATAACACCATCAAAAACTGTTCCCAACCCCAAACAAGCCATCCGATTAAACTTGACTTTTTGCAAATCTTTGTCCGTCCAATCCAACAACCTGGAGGATGCCAGTACTTCTCCTTGCAACGAATTCACCTCCTTACGAATATCATGGGGGCGCCAAACTGAAAAAGGTAGGATCTCCTACCAGGATGCAATCAAATGAGAAAGGAGAAAAGACTCTAGGAGACCTTAATAGGCCAAATTTTAGCAATCTTTGACCAAGGATGACTCTGTACACATAAAGCTTGCAAAAGGGCCAACCTCAAGGCTGACATATGCAAAGTAACATCCAACAAAGTTGCACCCCCCATCCATTTAGGGATAGTCACATGTTGCCACGAAATCCACACCTCTCCCAAACGATTGCCTTTCTTTTTCCACAACATAAATCTGAGAGGCTGAACTAATTCAAAAAGGGACTTCTTAGTTCAGGGCAACAGTGGCAGAAAGAACTTTTTTTGCAAGTAAAATGTGGCTGATTATATTACTTTAAAAAACCCGACTACAACGGAGTGCCCATGCTCAACAGACTAACTGGAGTTGATGCAAAGTCACAAATACATTATGTATACAAGCCTCTCAAGGCGGTCTGGGGGGGATGGGAGCAAGAAGCCATGGAGGGAGCGTGTATCGCCATTTGGGGCTGCGTGTTTGCATCACGAAAAACAGGTCTTGGCCACCCCAAGTACGCATGAAGTGACAACGGAGCTCCTAGCGAGCCTTGGACTCGCCTTGCACTTGCTCCCAATGGTTGCGGAGGGAGTGGATGATGGAGGTCCATAGCTCTGCTAAGGTCGCCTGTACTGAAAGTCTCTCCGCCGAAAGTCTCTTGACACTGCGCCTTCCAGATATGCCATCCAATAAGACTCCCTATGATCTCCCATACCTCAGAGTGGTATGCTGTGGGCTCGAGTACCTTCTGGTAGATGGGTAGAGCCTCCAAACCGACCACTGCGCACGACCCTGCCTCGATGATGAATATCGTGTCATGCATCCCGGCCTCATACAGAAGGTGGTGGCCCTGGTTAACTGCTTGCCAGCAGAAAGCTCGCCATGAGATACATCCAAGGCTGGGTGCTATACGGCGAAGGATGCGGCATGCTCCTCTCCACACGAGCTGTGCCACCTCGCAAGACCAAAGGCAATGCTTTGGGGTTTCCAGGGGCTATTGTGTGCAGCGCTCACAACCTCCCTCCTTCTGCATCTGGGCAAGCCAACTTCCCACTACCAAGCCTCCGTGTGCCACCAGCCATAAGAAATGCGATACCCTCCTCGGCCTCCGACTATCCCATAGTAGGCGGCACCAGAAGGTCAATCGGAGCGGCTCTGTGATGTTGTGCTCCGCCCAGTGCCTACTATGTGACGGCGCCCAATCCATATCCTCCTGCATTAGTACGTGTCTGCCAATCCTGGCAGTATACTCCAGGAATTGCAGTGGCTTCTTGGTGACTGCAGTGGCCGGCCAGAGCCACTCTCTAGGATCCACTCCAGCTCATCAAGTGGTCTGCCCTCCCAGATCCAAAGGTGCCACTCCCTAAGCTCCTCCTAGAAAACATAGGGGTCTAGTTGCCATGTCTTCCCCTGAAGGCCCACCACTGGTACCCTCCTCCACGACAGGGCAGCTATCCCCCCATCCTGCTACCCTCTGTCAAGGGCCAGATGCCTCCCTTCCTGAACGGTGAAGAAAGTCCCCTGCAGGGTGCTGCCTACTCTACATGCCACTTGTAGATGGATGTCTGCTTGTGAAAACCTAGCAGTCCAAACCTCCTCGAGCTCTATCGGCTCTCGTATCGGGGGAGAAGCCACTCCAGAGGTATTGCTCCGTCTATCTCCCTTCTCCTCAACTCTACTTCTCTCTGGCAGCCTGATACTTGCTGCAACACCTTGTCCGCCATCCTATACACCTCCCGCCATGTCCTGATGGTACGAGTTGAGCCGGCCTCCCAACTAGCCCAATGAATGTGGGGGTGCTCGCCAATCTGTGCCCCATCCCGATCTTTGACCTGAGGGTTCCAGATCACTGGCTGACAGTCTATCTCCTCCTGGCATCTTGGGGGGCTCTGGATTAGGGCCTTACGTAAGCCTTGCCACACACGAAGTAAGCTACGTAGGAAAGGTGATTTGGGGAGGGTGATTTGGGCTGACGTGAAGATCCATCTCAGGGACAAGCTCCACTCACCGTGAAGCCTCGATCTACAATCCTGAAGACCCTCCTACAATAAAACCTTCCACGTCTACCCGCCTGGTGTGAGGTCGCGGACAACTAGCTTGCCCAAGAGGGCCATACTCTAATACTCTTGCTCTATGATCCCAAGCCCTCCCTCTGACCGATGTTGTATAATGGTTGACCACGCCACCTTGGCCCTAGAATCCTTGGAGCCATATGACCTTGACCAAAAGAAATTCTGCACTAGGCCGCGAAGCTGCACTACACAAGAAGAGGAGAAGCACCAACACGAGGCGATATACCACGCCATCGCTAGGAGGACCTGGTTAACCACCAGGGCTCGACCAGCTAGTGAGAGGCGAGCCGTGCTCCAATAGGTCAGCTTCCTCCGAATAGAATCAAGGACAGGAAGAAAATGATGGGCGGGCGTGATGTCGAGTTCCACCTGGAACCCTAGGTAGACAGTCTGCCCTCTACTCACCCATCTAAATCCGAGGTGGACGCCCCACTCCTTGCTATCGTTAGTTGATTTTCGCTCCCGCAGCAAGACAAAACACCTCAAGAGCCATCCTCACTCTATCCAGCTCGGATGCCGCGTAGTCTGCTCTCATGTGACCTAAGGAAATGGGACATCGCCTCTGCAAAGAGTAGGAACAGGTACGGGGACACGAAACAGCCCTGTCGTACCAATCTCTCCAGCCGAAACTCCTCCCCATGCCTACCACCAATGAGAACCTTGCTAGTGGCTAATCTGTGAAGTGCGAAGATCCCGTGAATCCAAGCATGAGGGAAACCCAACCTCACCATGGTGTCCTCTAGGAAGTCCCAATCCATCCTGTCATAAGCTTTCTCAAAATCCAAGAGTAGTACGGCCAGTCTCTGCCCACTGTGTTGAGCCCACTCTGTCACCACAAAGAAGGCAAATACATTGTCCAAGATGCTCCTATGCTGAACAAAGCCTGTCTATGTGTCATGGATGATGTCTAGAAGCACGGGGCGTAGTCGCCTACCAATCGTCTTTGCTAGTGCCTTATAGGCCACTGAAAAAAATGTGATTGGTCTCCACTAAGAAACCTCAAACCGGTCACCCCTTTGGGGAGGAGACTGATAAGGCCTCCAAAAGACTCCCTGGCATCTAACCTGAAGTGAAGCTCTCTTGGAAAGCCATCAGTAGGGGGTCCTTCACCACTTCCTAGTAGGTAGTGAAGAAGGCCTTAGAGAGGCCATCCTCTCCTGAGCATTTCTGCCCGTCCTATGTATGGAAAGCCTCCTCTAGTTCCTTCTCTGTGAAGGGGGCTAGAAGGGAGCGTCCCATCTCCTCTGAGATGAGGGACAGGATGTGATCTAAGACCTGCTGTCTACAACCCTGCCCTCTAGCTAAGGCTGTCTCCTGCTAGAACAGGCGACTTTAGTAGTTGGTGGAAATCTTCATCACCTCCTCTGGGCTAGAACGAGTCCTCCCATACGGATCTCGAAGGCTGCGTATTTGCTCTCCTGAGGAGCAAGGCTGGTGCACCTGGAAAAACTCCTTGCACATCGTATCTCCTTTTCGTGCCCAGAAAGTTGCAGAGGTGCAGAAAGAGAACCCTGAGCGCTTCTCCTCTAGGCCAGCAATATCTGCTCTCGTGCGCACGTCTTGTGCGTGGAGGGTGGGATCCCCTGGTGACTCCTATAATAATCTTTGCATTGGTGCAAGGTCCCCCTGGAGTGCTCTATCCTCCTTCCAGCTCTACTGCCTGGCCTGTATGGCTGCCTCTTGGCAGATTCTACACGACTTGGCTAGGGCCTCTATAACCTCCTCTGCTATCGGGTCCCTCCTGCCCCTCTCCTTGGTTCAAATCTACTCTATCTGTCTCGTCACCTCCTCCCTCCTATAGATCGAGTCAAGGATACGACAGGCTCATGAGTCTAGGGTAGAGGGTGGGGGATCTAGTGTCAGGAGAACCGGGCAATGATCAGACAACGTGGAGCCTGCCAACTGCCCAATTTGGCCTCCCCGAGAGCCACCCCATTCTTCCACATAAAACCTGTCCAGCCGCTCCACCAGGACTCCACCTCACCGCCTGTATGCCCAACAAAAGTCTAGCGATCTCTCCCTCCTGTGGAAGGCAGGGTCTCTCCAGGCATCACTTTCTCCTACTGCCAATAGAAAGACCTCTGTAAACGCCCCGAACAACGTAGTATGCTTAACAATTATGATATTCGCTTGTTTTCGAGATTTAATATAAAAGAGAATGAACACTTAAAGCTGAAAATGAAAATTACTCACAAAATTACAGCCATGAAAACGTAAAAGTAATGGAGACAAGATTGAGGGTTGAAGATGGGCAACCCCCCCCCCCCCCCCCCCCCCCCCCGAAGGAATGTATTTCTGCTCAACCCAAGTCCCTTAGGGAAGAGCTCAGTTACAATCAACCTGAGAGTGAGAAGAAGTAATTCTCACTCTCACAATATCATGCAAAGATGTACAAACACACATGCATTATCTATTATGCAATGATAAGAACTGATTTCTTTACAGTATGAGAGAAGAAAAAGGGGAATTCAGCCTTTCTCCATCGTTGATCAGCAGTACATGGATAGGGCTTGCTTCTTGTAGCTAAAATGGAAGAAAGAGCTCGAGAAGGAGGTGCTGTAATAATGAATTTACAGGCTTGCTGTCTTGTAAAACAGTAGTGATAGAAGAGGGAATATGGAAGAATTTGATAATGGAGAAGTGGGGGATGATGATGGGGATGGATGGGGCCAGTTTCTAGCTACCTGCGGGTGCTGTACATGAGTTTACAGCAAAGAAAAATGATGTTGAATGAAGAAAAACGAGCTCTTATTTATAGGAGAGGGAAGAGCTAGTACAAAAGAGGAAAGTGGAGTAGCACAAGACAAGTGTCCAGCCACATGTCATGAGATGTGACAAGTGGTGGGACACTTGGAAACTTGTGTGACAAGTGTCTTGACACTTGTCTCTTCTCTATGGCCTTCCTTTTTGGGTTGAATACTGTCAAGAATAGAAACAACCAAATTTAGTAAGCACAGTCAGAGTACAGAACTTACTATTTTTAGAATGACATCCCTATTTTTTAGGACTAGCATTTTTTGGCTAATTCGAGGCTCCTAAATTTTAGGGACCTCCTAAAATTTAGGGACCCGCCCAATATGGGTGTCATATGAAAGCTTTTTCCGTGTACATCGCAAAAATGGTATCCGAATCTTCATGTGACTTTCCTATGCAAAGAAATGTGCATTTCAAGCTTTCAGCCCACACATGCACATTATACAAGCATTTCATGATCATGCCATCTTGTTGATTGTAACTGTTTGTTCTGGTGGATCTAGCCCACACTTCAAGGCATCAATCCTTTCTGTGTGCGAGTCTAACCCTGATATGCGTGAGTTCTAGTCACAGGCGCCTAATCGGGTCATATAGGTGGAAGTGTGAACTATCTTTTCTCTAACCCACCGCGTGGGTCCACCATAACCTGTGACCACTCATCAGTGGCCAGCTCCAATGCACTTTTCTTTATATCTAATTAGTGCAAAGGAAATAAATTTAATAAATCATTATATAGACAAATTAATGAAAAAAGGATACAAATTCTGTTTCTATAGAGTTGTGACAACCTCCCATGCCTCTTGCTCCTCCACAGCCATGTCATGGTGGTTTCCGCCTCTGCCCTACTGGTCTTCCAAAGCTTCCAAGTTGTTGAAGACTCCTCCAATGATCCAGAGTCCACCCCACCTTTGGGAGTCCATCTGTGATCTCCACCCAGAATCTGTTGCGTGCCCTAACCTCCGTAGAGGCATAGACATTGAGGACTCCAAGGCACGAGTCCCTAATATCCAATCTAATCCATGGAACTCTCCTTGCTACTATCGTCCCGTGGTCTCGTACACAAGTGGTGAGACTCGAGCCAATAGAGGTGCATACGCCTCGACTCCTGCCATGGGCACCTATGCTCCCAGTAGGTGTGCGAGTTGCCCGAAAGTACCTTCCCTACCCGCTGGGCCTGGGTGGACATGAGCTTGTGCTCCTCTAGAAGTAAGATGTCGATCCGTCCAGCAAGGACAGGCTGTAGCTCCTGCCGAACAATCAACTTCCTGGAACCTCGTGCCCCACTATAGTGGAGGCTTTTCACATTCCAGGATGCAAGGTGTAAGCTCATGAGGAAACCTGCGACTGACCAAACAGACATCTGTTCAATGAAGGCTGTTGATGAGAGGAGGAGAAACTATGGGGCATGCAAGTACGCTTTGCTACAGGTCTGGATGGAAAACTCCAGTCTCCCATGGTTGCCCTTGGCCGAACCAAAGGAGTGATAGATGCACGAGGTGCTACTATCAATTAATCTATCAACCAAGCTGAGAGTCGTGGCTCTATACATTGGAAGAAACGGGCCGCCCGTGGTAGGAGCCACTCGATTACATCCCTCGGAGCTTTCCACTGTGGGGGGCTCGAAAGATCATGCTCAAGTGTGGTACCTCAACTCCAACCCACCAGTTAATGTCCATCATGCAAACAACCACTGTTGTGCAAACAGTGCTAGTCCTTCATCTCCCATCCACTGGGAGATGTGGTCTGCCACACCTGACTCTTCAACTCCTCCTCAATCTGTCATCGTCCAATCCCCTAAGTGAGAGGACTGAAGGAAGAAAGCGTAGTTAGGTCCATCCGGTAGTGCTAGTAGATGGACCTTGCCCCTCCTTGACTTACAAACCACGAAGATCCCCACCTCTAGAGGTAGTGGGAACTCTCCGCGCTTTGCAACTATCAGGGAGAACCATGGGCCACTGCGGAAGAACTTCTATGGCAACAACTATGCCTGTCTCGAGAAAGTGTGACATGCGAGGAGGGTAGATGAGCTGGTGGCTGTGTGGAAGGGGGAACACTGCTTGTGCGAGAAGGATGTGGGCGTGTGTGGCTCATCACCACCTGTGGGAGAAGGGGAGGTGGGTCTGGGGGGGGGATCTCCTGAGACAGGTGTGGATCAGGGGTAGTGCTCGACAGGGGTGGTGGTGGGGGGGAAGAGGGGGGTCGACGAATGGAGAAATGGTCAGAGGTATGTGTCCAGTGTGGGGTGGCAGGCGGGTTTGGGGGGGCGGGGGGGGGGGAGGGGGGGGGGGGGCGGGGGGAGGGAAAGAAGGGGGAAGAGGAAAGCATGGGAAACAAGGAGGGAGGGGTGTGGAGGCTGTGGGATCTCAAGTGAGGTAGTCTGTGGTGCAGGTGATGGATGTGGGGGACTGCGGTCCTATTGGGTGGGGCGGGCAGAAAGGGCTGCGGAGTGCTCTACCGAGGGGGCGTCGCACGCCCTCCTGCCCCCTACTGTCGAGGCTGGGTCTGAGGGGTTGTCTATGGCCCCGCCTGCCATCTCCCTCTCTGTCGTCTCTAGACCCGTGTGAAGCCGTCAGCGTCCACCTGTGGGCCTGTCGATGGAGATGCCTCGGTCCCAAAATGCGTACAATCTGCTGCCTGATGCCCAAAGTCGTGGTAGCACAGGCACTGCCCTGGTTGCCCAATCACAATGACCTGCTGCCTAAAGGAGTAACCTCCAGCCTCAATCTCCAAAAACTTTGGTATGCTTTTTGTGTCTTTCACAGCGACTTGTACCTTTGGGACACTTGCAGCTGTCACTGCATCCGCAAAGGAAGCAGCAAGAACTTTGCCAAAAAGCCAACCAAAGTCATCCACTAACTAGCGGTACTCTACTGCTAGTCCGAGGAAAAGTAGGGTGACTGGGTGTCTGAGAAAACTGTTGTGGAGTGTAAAAGACTCCATGGTGAAGCCGCTATACCAAGGAACCATGTAGATGACCCCTTCATGGAGGCATAGGGCGAGCTCTCCACTAACTCATGGGCTGTGTCTGTAGAGGTGAGTTGAACCATGAAGATCCCTCGGCCCATGAGGACTACCTCCCTAATCTGCATGTGCCAATGCGCAGCGTGGAGTGGAGCCAATCTTGCAACTGGGCTCTTGATAGGGAGGTGTCCAACGACCTGACTAAAGATTGTTGTTTCTTTCAGCTCCAACTTTGTGGCCCAGACGGCCAAGAGTTGTTCCTCAGAAAGGATGATACGCAAGGTGTTTCACTGGGCACTCGTGGAATGCACCAACGTCTGACCAAAGGTTTCGATCGCGCATCCCAACTGAGGACCTACCACTCACTCTGCTGCGTTGTCGAAGGTGGTTGGAGGGGAGGGGGGGGGGGGGGGGTGGGGAGGGGGGAAGGGGGGGGTGCTTGTTTACACAGTGGGGGGGAGTGTTGGACACCGCCGTAGTCCAACTTGTATCTATTTGTCTGTCCTGATGGTGTGTGGTTTAGTTAAGCACTACTTAGTTTTTTTTTTTCATTTTTCAGCCTATGACAAGAAGGCAGGGGGATCACGCCAACAGGCGGAAGAAGAGGGGCAGTTTCAAGCGGGGGGAGAGCTAACGAAAGGTGGGAAAGCAGGCGGGTGTCGGAGATGTAGAGACAACATTGGGGGGGGCACGCCAGGGAGCAATGCTCCCCAAGGAGGCGAATCGGTGGGGAGAGTAGATGGAGTAGAGGCAGAGTAGACGAAGTCGAGTCGGGGGAGGAGGCCGAGTAGAGGCGGGGGAGGAGGCGGCTGGCAATCATTGCGGAGGAGAAAGTGGAGGGGATAGATGGGGCAGAGGCAGGGGAGTAGATAGATTAGAGGCGGGGGGGGAAAGGCGGTGGGTAGTCTGTACTGGGGAGAGAGCGGGGGAATAGACGGGGCAGAGGTGGGGGACCACGAGCAATAGGCAGGGGGGAGGGGAGAGCAAGAACGATGGCGGTTGGATCAGCAACAGCTTACGCGACAGCAGGGAGCGTTTGAAAGTATGCTGCAGAAAGAACAATATCATACTGATCATAATACATTGAGCAACTTTAAGCCTGTCATGTAAAGGCCAACCTTTAGATTTCCAGTACATGAACCTATCATGAATCCGAGAGGCCATCCAATCCAGTAAGGCACGGGGAGCTACCTCCACATCGATAGGATATCCCAGGTGTTGGATTATATTTCCCTTTGAGATCAGAATTTCATGCTAGCCCAAGGCCTACAGATCGTGCTCCGTATAGGAGAGAAGTGTAGATTTCTGAGTATTAATATGAAGACTTGATGCCAAAGCAAAAAGATTCCACGCCACCATTGCCCGATTAACATTAGTGCGATCAACCTTAAGGAACATAAAGGAATCATCAGCCAAAGATTGACCCACAAGTTGAGTACCACAGGGAAGAGACAAGCTAACTATCTCGCCTTGATTAGCCAGCTTATCCAACAATGAGAGCATCGGGTGAGTGACCAAAGCGAACAGCAAAAGACTAAGAGGGCAGCCTTGCCTAAGAGACCGAGATAAGGCAATTTCCTCTGTGATCCCTCCATTAAGAGCAATACGAGCCATAGCACCTTGACTAATGGTATCAACAAGAGACACCATGCGAGGATTGAATCCCATTGTAGACAATAATTGCAGCAAAAAAGACCAACTAACATGATCAAATGCCTTCTCAATATCAAGCTAAAGCAAAACTACTTGCTGACTTGAAGCTTTAGCATAGTCAATTCCCAGTTGAACATTCAAAATGTTATGCATTATATTCCGACCTTTAATGAAACCATATTGACGTGGATGAATCAAGTGTGGAAAAACTTTCTACAACCTGTTGGCAATGATTTTGGAGAAGATTTTATATAATGAACCCATGGCAAAAATGGGTCTCCATTGTTTCAAAGAGGTTGGAGAGGGAACCTTGGGCAACAACCGAATGACAACAATCTTCCAATCTAACGGCATCATACTAGAATTCCACACTTGCTGACACAGGCGAGTCAATGGGTCTTTAAACTGCTCCACATGAGCTGAAAACAGCTCATTAGGAGGCCCATCCCAGCCAAGACTTTTCCTTTGGGGCAGGTGGGACAGCACTTCTTCCACCTCATCTTCTGAAATATCAATCTCCATTAAATCCACCCATTTTGGTTTAACCTGATTACTAATAACCAACTCGCAAATATATCAGCGAGCAAAGTGAACATCATCAGAAAAAATCTCTAGCAGACCCAGCAAGGACTTATAAAAGTCAACACTCATCCGAATGATGGAGGCAGGATCAGTCACCATAATACCCTGCTCATCCATCAAACACACAATATTTTCATGTGTATATTTCTGGTGCAGACGAGCAAAGAATTGATGGGATTGACAGTTATTATCGTATAAAGCTTCAGCTCTGGCCAGCAATTTGTATTTTGCATATTCCTCTTCCTGAAGAGAATGAACCCTGCCTTTCAACCATTCAATGCATGTGAGCAAGTCTTCATTAGAATCCCCTGATTGACTTAGAGACAAGGAGTGGCCCAATAAAGATTGGGTATGCTACAGTTCAATACGTAAACTGCCCATGCGTCCCTCCCTCCAGATAGGACCTTCAAGGTAAAAGAAGCGATCGGTTGCTCAACACATTCCAAAAACTGATTCTGCTACAAAAAAGATTGATTGAAACAAAGAGGCAACCGAACAAGGAGAGCCTTAAATACATGAATAGGTCTATGGGTCATTTCCAAGACCAAAGGGTAGTGATCTGATAAGACATGCTGTCATTCCACCCACATGTCAATGACTGCAGGAAGAAAGGAATCACTCTGACAAATGTATATCCGATCCAATCTGACCCAGGTGTTAGGATGCTGAAAAGAACAATAGGTATATCTTCATTGTGATGGATACATCTAGGACCACATGTTTTGCTTCAAAGGCACCGCTGCAAGGGCATCCCAAGCCCGTCGCTTAGGACCATCCATGATTGAGTGCAGAGAAGTCGCCTGATCCCCAGATACACATGCATTAAAGTCACCTATGACAAAACCTTGACGAGCCATGGCAAGGCAATGCAGGTCAACCCAAAGTTGACGATGTTCCCTTGCAGTAGAAGGAGCATACACACCCACCCACCACAACACCTCTCCCTCATAAAGGATTTCCAGAATCACAAATCGACCTCGAGGATCCTGAGAGACCAACAATGGTTGCAAGATGGATTTGACAGCCAACATAACTCCAGATTTATGTGGAGGTCGACCACTAAAAAAAGCTACATAATCCTTATAAACATAAGAAGATCCAACCAAAGCCCGTTGTTTATGCTCCATAGCACAAAATATATCCCAATTTCCAGCAAATACAGCTTTCCACAACCGATACTGCTTGATGCTCGAAGGGATACCTTTTCACATTCCACAAAGCAATTCTCATAATAAATCAAAAATGAGAAAAACTACTGAACCACAGCTTTCCCTTTTCCTTTTACATCTATAGCTTTAGCTGCTTGGAATCTCTCCATCTCACTTCGGATTACATCTACAAGGTTTGCTCTCTGCAAACTAGCAATCAAAGCACAGGAAGGAAACTACTGTTGCTATGAATGAAAAACATCCCTAGGAGGCACACCCCCCCCCCCCCCCCCGCCACATCCAAGCGCAAAGCAAAATCAAAAGTCCTTTTATTATCTCCTCCCGGTGCACATGAAGATTGAGAATTCATGTAAAACGCCTTACCTTTGCGTTGAAAGGTCTGAGTGATTAGGTGCAGCGGTGGGTGGGCAAGAGCCAAACGAGAACCCTATTTGACATTACGTCTAACCATTGAGACCCAAGAATCTTCCCGAGAAGACACATTCTACTCCACCGCAAGCAAAGCATGCTCAATACCAACTTGAGAAACCTCCTTCTTTCCTTCATCATGACCATGTTGGGGAAGCATCTCAGAATCAGCTTATGGCTCTGCTGAAGTATATGCTGAGGATGATGGTCTTGTATATCCATGTCTGGATCTATAGTTCGCTACAAAACCTCAGGATTTTTGTCACATTCTAAAATGAAATGGCCCAAATTGACCACATCTGAAACAGTACCAAGTGTGATGTTCCAACCCTCCGAGACCCGCTCGGGACCTCCTGGGGACCCCGTCTAGGCCCCGAGGTAGCACTAGACCCATTCCACAAGTTTGCCATTTCGACCCCTCACCACGTCACGGGGCACCCCAACACGTCACGGAACGCGACACGACACATAACATGGCACACGATATACCAAAGGGCCCATCTTGGGGGCTTCACTTCATATTCATAGCTAGAAAGTATTTACATGATCACCGGGGGCTTAGCAAGGGACTATGTCACGGTGGGTAGGTGGAGCTATCAACGCGCTACAACACGACGCCACGACCGTGGGTGAGGGAGCTACAAGAGTACTCCCTCATACACAGGCAAAAGTACCCCATTTCATCTCATAAACCAAAGTTTGCAGACCTGGAACCTCAAAACGAATTTTAGTCGGGCGACGTTTCCCTTTATCCCAAATCATGCATGCCATGTTCCTATTGCCGGAAGCCAGCCGAGGCTCCACCAACACTCGCCAAGGGTTCTCAAAACCAATGGGAGGAGTCTCCAAAGATGTGCAGGAAAATCAACCACCTACCCAAATTGGGCATGCTTGCCTCAACACCTCCTGAAACTCGTCCAACATCCATAGGCCTCCAAGGGACCATGTGAACAAGCTGCCCATCCAAGAATAAAGGAATGCGCTGCATAATGAAAGCCCTCACTTCCGAGGAACGAAAAAGAATCTCCAAAAACCCCTTCGGACCATCATGATCTCTTCAACAAGAGGGGCCTCCACATGTCCTGAAGTATCATCTTGGCATTGTTCAACACTTGCAAGCATGGACTGCAGCCGAGCACGAATCTTGGTGATCAAGGGGGTCCTTCCTGTAAAGTAAAAGATGGCTACCCTCTCATGGAAAGCAGCAATCTACTGCAGGACCAGTTCCGTTCCCATGATTGCAATTACATGATCCCCGTCCGGTAAAGAGTTAGCTTTGGCCTCATTGATATGGACATAATCGAGCATAATATGATTGGCAGTAGCCAGCACGAACTGAGAAACCCATCAGGTTGTGAACCAGAAGCGTGAACCTCTAGGTGAGGCAAATTTGGGGGGCATAATATTGGTTCTTCAACTGACATCTTCTGATGTTTACTGATCTCTTCCCCATCGGCCAACAGCCCGCAATCCTCAGCCAACGAATCACTATCCAAGTCCGACAGAACTTGGTCATTCCCATTTCCTATTTGGTGGTCCAGAAAAGCTATATCCATCACAGAGCTAGATGCTGAGCAGGAACTTCTTTCTGCCCCCTGTTGCAGGTTTGTCAGGATGCACTCTGTCAGGGGGAGCTACTAGACTCAACCTCCGTGCTGAAGCTTTGCCTGAGAGCTGAAAGCAGAACAAGACGCCACAAACAGACCCTGCACAGGTCAGATGGGGAGCCACGATCCGCAAGTCAAATGACCTTCAAGCCTCCCAACAATCGTGGGGACATAAGCGAGCTCCCTGTGCCAGAAGGCACAGGTACCCAGCACCAGGCGGCGCAAGACAGTATAGTGACAGTGGGCAGTTGAAAGGGCATAGCTAATCCTTGTTCGCCCTCTCTCTCAGAAGCAGAACTGGGCGCAGGTCGTAGAGCAGGGCTAATCACTGGGCAGGTTGACTAGTTGCAGCAGGTGTACTAGGGCAGGGTTCGAGCAGTAACAAGGTCTCTCTCTCTCTCTCTCTCTCTCTCTGGTCAAAAAGATTGAATTACTAAAATTAAACATTTACAAAGTGTCTTCAAGACAACCAAGCATGCTCCAAAAGAAATAGAAAATGACACATGGAGTCAAAACGTTACAAAACACACAAAGCTACAAGAATAGACGAGATCATGAAGTCAGTCAAACCAGGGTGGTGTGGATGATATTCATCCATGGAGCAGGCACCTCTCTAAGGATCAAAACAGCCAAAACCATGGAAGTAATTTGGCATAATAAGAATCCTCAAACACAACCCACATGACCAGGGATACCTAAAGCTGAATAAAAAATAAAAGCATTGTGTGACCAATAGTATGCCAAAAACTAGCGTGATTGCAGAAATTGAAAAAGATAGGGATGCTGCCGCTATAAAGTGACTGTGAATGGCACCCATAGTTGCACTACTACCATGTATGAAAGGGTTCATACTATACCGTACTTTAGGTACCATACCTTAAGTATTAGTACCATAAGGTACCAACTTAACAGATACTTCTTTTCTTCTCCAAACCGCACTTTGGGATGAGCTAAATGCACCTTACACTAATACGATTCTTCCATGGGATAAAGGTTATTTGAGGTACCTTATTTTGTCAAAAAGAATTAGGTTTTAAGTTACTTTTAGGAAAGAGTGACGTATTTTTATCATATTGCACCTTAAAAAAATCTTAAGATACCATTTAGTATTGTATTTTGTCATACCATGCCATACCGTATCTTGCCCAAAACCCAAGAATGGATGCTTGTTTGTTGATGTGTCACTGCCATACTCTGGAGATGCAATCCCATATCAGTCTAGCAATTGGGCGAGAGATAAAGAGATGACTAGAAGTCTCATGACATGCAATATAGAAGACACATCTACCATGAGATCTTGTAACTATGTGGCATATCCCTTGTGGAGAGACCTCTGATAAGAAGAGCCCTAATAAGAAACCTCCATATAAAAAAATTCCCCTAGAAAGGAAGCTTAGACCTCCAAAATTGAAGCAACCAATCATGCCACTTAGATTTACTATCTGAAGTAGACTAGACTTTATTTGCTTTGTCAATCACCCATCTCTTATCCTCAAGCATCCATCTTATGATAAACCTGATTGGCTGATTGTTTCAAAAAATCATCTAGTTTCACAAAACCCCAGTCCAACAATGGGGATAAAAGCTGAAATACAAGTAGAGGGGAATGCCACTAAAGCCATTACTCCGAGTTTGACCAAATCATCCTGTAAGCCCAAGGTACTCAAAAGTATTGACGGATACCATGGAAATAATAAAGTTGAGTCTGACTAGAAATGGCAGTACCTCGTATAGTCCTCAAACCCATTCATGCCACCTTATTAAACTTATCACACTAGTCAAGCAACCTCGATATTGCCAAAACCTTAGCTTGTAAGCAATTAGCCTTCTTACTAGAGCTAGGGGATGCCAAGCAATGAAGTGAAGGATCTCTTGCCAAGAGGCAATCAAGTGTGAAAGAAAAAAAAACTGTGGCATTTTGACTGCTTGAGTTGAATTCAGAATAGGATTCTAGTAGTGCAGCCATGTGAGATAACATGTGAAAGAAAAAAAAACTGTGGCATTTTGACTGCTTGAGTTGAATTCAGAATAGGATTCTAGTAGTGCAGCCATGTGAGATAACATGTGAAAGAAAAAAAAACTGTGGCATTTTGACTGCTTGAGTTGAATTCAGAATAGGATTCTAGTAGTGCAGCCATGTGAGATAACAATTTCCTCAATAAATCCCATAGCAATGTCTGTACAAGGATGTAGCACCACCCAAACGTTTTGGTGTAGTAATATGTTGCCAAGAGACCCACACTTGACCCAAACAATTTCTTTGATTTTTCCATGGCATAAAACAAATGGGCTGCACCAATTCTTGCAATGACTTCTATGTCCAAGGAAGCAAAGGCAAGACATAGGGGATCATACTTATCATCATCATCTGTGTAACTTTGAGTCACACATGTAGAGGCCATACCTAAGATTTCTGATAGATAAACTTATGAATGCATGAAGACATCCAATCAAGCAACGCACGAGAAGCCACATCCACCTCAATGGGATAAGCCAAGTGTGATCTCACCTCGAGAAACAATCCCATCTTACCAACTGATTGGAGTGGATTTCTGTGTATTGATGTTGAGGCCCGAGGCCAAACAAAACAGTCCCCAAATGGCCATTGGTCTATCTAGATTAGACTTCCTTGGCCTTGAGAAACATAAATGAATCATTAACCTTTAAAAACATAGATTAATCTCTCTCTCTCTCAAAAAAAAAAAAAGAAAAAAACACATGACCCCATAAGCTTCAAGACAAAGCTATCAAATGCATATTCATTCGATGTAGTGCTGAAAGTAAAGGGTACCACTTGTAGCAACCTTCCATGAACAAGATCATAATGAGTCCAAATATTGTATTTGCTGGACATACAAGTCAACCCTTTGTGGAATGCAAATATCAACCACTTGTGGACCACTGACATGTTTGAAAATTTGCTGGCTTTGTTTCATGGTGCACCAGATTTGGTCATATTCAACAGCATAGGAACATGGAATGGAGGGAATGCCAACATGGAATGGGCAAATGTTGTTCCCTAACGGTGAGGAATCGGGAATGCATTCCAAGACAAAGGAATGTTCCAGCCTCAGTTCCCATCCCTAGTTAGAACGTCCAATCTTGTTCCCTTTCTAGGGAATGGACTGGCATGAGCACAAAAGAAAAAAACTTTTTAATCATCTTATATTACCTTAGAGTGGATCATTTTTCACCTATGCTCCTTTGCAATACTCACAACTTGATTATCTTGCATCATTACTCTCTCTCTTTTTCTCTCATGCGACTCTCTTGAGCCTTAAGTGTTGATATTAACACTTGTATTTGCTTTGGCCATGGTTTCATATGCATTTCAGCCTTTGCTTGCATGTATAGCTTCAACCTTACTTTATTCAGCTCCTTCCTATGTAGTATGTACTCATTTTGCAGCATCAAGTGGTCTTAATATAAGGTGCAATGTTCATGTTGTTTCTTACTAGTACAATATGATATGTAAAGTGATGCTTTTAGAGTGTCTTTGAATACTTGTGGAGTGTTTATATTAGAATTCCAAGTTTCCTAATTTGACCTATTTTCTGATGTCCCATTCCCTCCTTGTTCCCAAAATGGGGCCTTCCCATTCATATGCCATTCCCTGTTCCTATTCCCCATGTGCCCCATTCTTGGTAGCTATGTTCAGCAGCCTATTGGGGTGTTACGACAACAAGATCACCAGCCTAATTTCAGCCCATTGATCAAGCAGCTAATGAAGATGTAATAGTTGATGAGAGCACTGCTATTCAAGAAGCTAAAATAGTCCCTAGATGGCTGTCAGACACTTTTTTTCAAGAGAAGTGAAAAGATTCTATCAGTAAGTCTCCTCAGAACAAAATATCCCAAAACAAAATGTAAAATACAAAACAATACTGTAAGGAACTTCCATATTAAAACATATATAACAAATGAAAGTCTATTAGACAGCTTGAATGAATAACAACTCAAGAGGTCTATAATGCTAGACCATGTGGGTCTAGAAAGGATAAAAGTGCCAGAATCCCATGGCTTGAAGAAAGTTTCCCTCCTGATAGCCTATGAACTTCCTTATATCTTCTCCCATCTCTCGTGGAGAATATACACAATGCTTGTCCAAATTCTAGAGAGAGCCTTTGCAATAGATATGTCCAAAAAAACACTATATCTAGCTTTCCATATAGATACCAAGCAATAATGCCAACTATGAGCTCCTATCTATAACAATGTCCTTGAGTCCACACTATCTAATTGGGCATGATAATTGTGCTCACAAGTTGCCTCAAAACATCAAAGATCGATTCCGAAAGTGTTGATGTGGCATTAGGCAACAAAATGAGGTTGTTTGGGATTGTCAAAAACGCATATAATAGGACGTTTTAACCTTCTTCTTTTTTTTTTTGCAAATAAAGTGTGGCTCATTATATTACTTCAGAAAAAAACCCTAAATACAAAGAAGTGCTCATGCTCAACAGACCAAGCTAGAGCTGGTGAAAGTCAAAGATACATCATATATACAAGCCTCTCAAGGCGGTCTAGGGGGGCTAGGGGCAAGAAGCCATGGAGGGGGGGTGTATCGCCATCTAGGGCTGCCTGCCTGCATCACAAAGAACAGGTCCTCGCCGCCCCAAGTGCACATGAAATGACCTCGGAGCTCCTGACGAGCCCTGGGCTCACCCTACACCTGATCCCATCAGCCTCAAAGGGAGTGGATGATGGAGATCCACAGCTCTGCTAAGGTCGCCTGTACTGAAAGTCTCTCTCCACCGAAAGCCACTTGACCACACCTTCCAGATATGCCGATCAGCAAGACTCCCTATGATTTCCCATACATCAGAGTGGTCTACTGTGGGCTCCAATACCTGACTGATGGGTAGAGCCTCTAAACCCACCCCTCCGCACGACCCTGCCTCGATAATGAATATCGTATCTTGCATCCCGCCCTCATACAAAAGGTGACGGCCCTGGCTAACCGCCTGCCAGCAGAAAGCACCCTAAGTTATACATCCAAGGCTGGGTGCTATGCAGCGAAGGATGCGGCATACTCCTCTCCACACGAGCTATGCCGCCTCACATGACCAAAGGCAGTGCTTTGGGGTTTCCATAGACTGTTGTGTGCAACACTTACAAACTCCCTCCTTCTGCATCTGGGGAAGCCAGCTTCCCACCACCAAGCCTCCATGTGCCACCAGCCATAAAACATATGATACTCTCCTTAGCCTCCAGCTATCCCATAGGCGGCACCAGAGGGTCCGTCGAAACGGCTCCATGATGCTGTGCTCCGCCCAGTGCCTGCTATGTGACGGCGCCCAATCCATATCCTCCTGCATCAATATGTGTCTGCCAATCCTAGTGGTGTACTCCAGGAACCTCGGTGGCTTCTTGGCGACTGCAGTGGCCGGTCAAAGCCTCTCTCAGATCCCACTCCAGCTCATCAAGTGCCCTTCCTTCCTAGATCTAGAGGTGCCACTCCCTGAGCTCTTGCCAAAAGACCAAAGGGTCCAGCTGCCATGTCTTCCCCTGAAGACCAACCACCCAAATCCTCTTCCATGAAAGGACAATTATCCCCTCGTCCTGCTGCCCTCTATCAAGAGCCAAACGCCCCCCCTCCTACACTATGAAAAAGGTCCTAGGTGGAGCGCCACCCACTCTTCCCGCCACCTGCAGGGGGATACCTGCTGGTGAAAACCTAGCGGCCCATACCTCCCCAGGCTCTATCGACTCTTAGATCGGGGGAGCAAGCCACTCCTGGGAAATCGCTACGTCTATCTCCCTTCTCCTCAGCTCCACTTCTCACTTGTAGCCTAATACTTGCTGCAACACCTCCTTGTCCGCCATCCTGTACACCTCCCGCTATGTCCTGATGGTACGAGCCGGACCAGCCTCCCAACTAGCCCACTGGATGTGGGGGCGCTCACCAATATGTGCCCCTTCCCGGTCCCTGACTTGGGGTTTCTAAATCACCGGCTGACAGTCTATCTCCTCCTGGCAACCTGGGCGGCTTTGGATTAGGGCCTTACGGAGGCCCTACCACTTGCGGAGCAAGATGCATAGGAAGGGGGGGGGGGGGGGGGGGGGGGGGGTCTCTCGGCTAACGTGAAGATCTATCTCAGGGACGGCCTCCACTCACCACCAAGTCTCGGTCTACAATCTTGAAGACCCTCATGAAATAGGACCTTCCAGGTTTGCCCTCCCAGTGTGAGGCTACGGACAACTAGCTTGTCCAGGAGGGCCATACGTTGATACTCTGGGTCTATGATCCCAAGCCCTCCCTCTAACCGATGTTGTATAATGGTCGCCCACGCCACCTTGGCCCTGGAATCCCTGGAACCGTCTGACACCGACCAAAGGAAATTCCGCACTAGGCGGCGAAGCTGCATTACGCAAGAGGAGGAGAAGCACTAGCACGAGGCGATGTACCAGGCCGTCGCTAGGAGGATCTGGTTAACTACCAAGGCTCAGCCGGCTAGTGAGAGGCGAGCCGTGCTCCAGTAGGTCAGCTTCCTCTGAATAGAATCGAGGACCGGAAGAAACCGCTCAGCGGGAGTGATATCAAGTCCCACCTAAAACCCTAGGTACCGAACAGTTTGTCCTCTGCTCACCCATCTGAATCCCAAGTGGACGCCCCACTCCATGCTAAAGTCTGGGTCTGTGAGGAAACCAACCGACTTTCACCAATTGATTTTTGCTCCCGCTGCATAATAGAACACCTCAAGAGCCAACCTCACTCTCTCCAATATCAACTCGTCGTCCTCTATGTAGAGCATTGTATCATCTGCATACTCTGAGTCTAACAACTCGGTCTCCTCTCTTACTGAAAGTCAAAGGCCACGTAATCCACTCACACGTGACCTGAGAAAGTGAGACATCGCCTCTACAAAGAGAAGGAACAAGTCCGAGGCCAAGGGACAGCCCTGTCGGACCGATCTCTCCAGCCGAAACTCCTCCCCTCACCTCCCTCCTATGAGAACCCTACTGGTGTCCGATCTATAAAGTGCGAAGACCCCGGAAATCCAAGCCTGGGGGAAACCCAACCTCACCATGGTGCCCTCTAGGAAATCCCACTCAATCCTGTCATAGGCTTTCTCAAAATCCAATAGTACGGCCAGTCTCTGCCCATTGTACTGGGCCCACTCTGTCGCCTCAAAGAAGGTGAATACATTGTCCAGGATGCTCCTATCCTGGACAAAGTCTGTCTGTGTGTCATGGATGATGTCTAGAAGAAAGGGGCATAGTCGCCTACCAATCATCTTTGCCAGTGCCTTATAAGCCACTGACAATAAGGTGATCGTTCTCCACTGGGAAAGCTCCAACCGGTCTCCCACTTTGGGGAGAAGACTGATAAGACCTGCCGATAGACTTCCTGGCATCTGTCCTGAAGTGAAAATCTCCTCAAAGGCCATCAGTACGGGGTCCTTCACCACTTCCCAGAAGGTAGTAAAAAAGGCCTAAGAGAGGCCATCCTCTCCCCGGCATTTCTGCCCATCCTGTGTATGGAAAGCCTCCTCTAGTTCCTTCTCTGTGAAGGGGGCTAGGAGGGAGCATTCCATCTCCTCTGTGACGAGGGACGGGATGTTATCCCGGACCCGCTGTCTACATCGTTGTCCTCTAGCCGAGGTTGTCTCTTGCTGGAAGAGGCAACAATAGTAGTCGGTGGCAATCTCCATCACCTCATCTGGGCTAGAACGGGTCCTCCCATATTGGTCTCAGGGGTTGCGTATCTGCTCTCCTAAGGTGCGAGGCTGGTGCACTTGAAAATACTCCCTGCACATCTATCCCCCTTCCGCGCCCAGAAAGCTGCTGGGGTGCGGAAAGAAAACTCAGAGCGCCTGTCCTCTAGGCCAGCAATGGCTGCTTGCGCACGCACCTCCTGTGCGTGGAGAGTGGGATCCCCTGCTGCCTCCTTCATAATCTCTACATGGCTGCAAGGTTCCGCCAGATTGCTCTCTCCTCCTCCCAGCTCTGTTGCCTCGCCTATATGGCTGCCTCTTGGCAGATTCTACTCGACTCAGCTAGGGCCTCTACAACCTCCTCTATGATCTAGCCCCTCCTGCCCCACTCTCTAGTCCAAATCTGCTCTATCTGTCTCGTCGCCTCCTCCCTCCTATAGATCAAGTCAGGGATCCGACAAGATCGTGTATTTAGGGCAGATGCTTGGGGGATCTAGTGTCAGGAGAACCGGGCAATGATCAGACAACGTGGTCCTCGCAAACTGCCCAATCTGGCCTCCCCGAGAGCCTCCCTACTCTCCCATATAAAACCTGTCCAACCGCTCCAGCAAGACTCCACCTAGCTGCTTGTATCCCCAAGAGAAGTCCAGCAACCTCTCCCTCCTGTGGAAGGCAGGGCCTCTCCAAGAATCACGTGCTCCTACTGCCAGTAGAAACACCTCCCATGCCTCCTGCTCCTCCCCAGCCATGCCCTGCTAGTTTCTCCCTCTGCCCTACTGGTCCTCCAAAGCCTCCAGGTTGTTGAAGTCTCCTCAAACAATCCAGGAGTCCACCTTTGGGAGTCCTTCCGTGATCTCCACCCAGAATCTCCTGCATACCCTAACCTTCGTAGAGGCATAGATATTAAGGACTCCAAGGCATGAGTCCCCAATATCCAATCTGATCCATAGCGCCCTCTTTGTCACTATCGTTCTGTGGTCTCGAACACAAGCGGTAAGACTCGGACCAATAGAGGTACATACGCCTCCACTCCTACCGTGGGCACCTATGGCGTGCTCCCAGTAAGTGTTCGAGCTGCCTAGGAAAACCTTCCCTACCCGTTGGGCCGGGGTAGGGGTGACCTTGTGCTCCTGTAGAAGTAAAATGTCGATCCGTCCGGCAAGGGCAGGCTGCAACTCCTGCCGCACAATCAATTTCCTGGAATCACATGCCCCACTGTAGTGGAGGCTATTCACATTCCTCCAGGATGCAAGATGTAAGCTCATGGGGAAACCTGTGACTGTCCGAACAGGCATTTTTTCGGTATGAAGGCTGCTGATGAAAAGGAGGAGCTATGAGGCAAGCAAGTACGCTTTGCCGCCGGTCTGGACGACGAGCTTCATTCCCCCACGGTGGCCCTCCGCCGGACCATAGGGGTAATAGAAGTTCCAGGTGGTACTATCAATGCATCTATCAGCCATGCTCAGAGTCAAGACTCTGTGCACTGGTAGAAACGGGCCGCCTGTGCCAAGGGCCACTCGATCACATTCCTCGGAGCTCTCCACTGTGGAGGGGCTCGAAAGATAATGCTCACGTAAGGGACCTCGGCACCAGCCCACCAGTTAATGTCCATCATGCAACCATGCCACTACTGTGCAAACAATGCTAGTCCTTCTCCCATCCACTGGGAGGTGTGGTCCGCCACTTGACTTTTCAACTCTTCCTCTATCTATGTCGTCATCCACTCCCCTGAGTGAGAGGACTGAAGAAAAAAAGTATAGTTTGGTCCATCTGGTGGTGCTAGTAGATGGACCTTGCCCCTCCTTGACTTACGAACGACTAAGATCCCCACCTCTAGAGGTAGTGGGACTCTCCGCGCTCCACAACTCTCAAGTAGGGCCAGGCGCCATTGTGGGAGACTCTTGTGGCGACAGGTGTGCCTGGCTCGGGAAAGTGTGACGGGCAGCAAGGGTGGATGAGCTGGTGGTTGTATGGGAGGGGGAGGACTGTTGGTGCGAAGAGGATGTAGGCGTGTGTGGCTTATCACCTCTTGTGGGAGGAGGGGGGATGGGTCTGAGGGGGATCGCCAGAACCAAGTGCGGATCAGGGGGGGTGCTCCGTACGGGGGTGGTGGGGGGGAGGATGATCGAGGGATGGTGGGATGGACGGAAGTACATGGCCAGATAGGGGGGGGAAAGAGGGGGGGCATGGAATGTGGGTGTGGGGGCCTCTGGGGACTCAGGAGAGCTAGTCTGTGGCATGGGTAGTAGATGTGCGAGGTTGCGGTCCTGTTGGGTGGGGCGGGCAGGGGGAGACTGTGGAGTGCTTTGCCGAGGGGGCGTCGCACGCCCTCCTGCTCCCTGCTATCGAGGCCGAGTCTAAGACGCTGGCTGCGCCCCCCCTGTCGTCTCCCTCTCTATCATCTCTGGACCTTTGTGAAGCCATCAACATCCACCTGCGGGCCTGTCAGCAGAGTCACCTAGGCTCCGAAATGCGTGCAACCTACTGCCTGATGCCCAAAGTCGTGGCAGCGCAAGCATTGCCCTGGCTGTCCCGTCACAATGACCTACTACCTAAAGGAGTGTCCGTCCGCCTCAATCTCTAGGAACTCTGGGATATTCTTGACCTCTTTCACTGCCACCCGTACCTTTGGCACTTCTGCAGCTGTCACTGCATCCGTGAAGAACGCAGGAAGAATAGTGCCGAAAAGCCATCCAAAGTCTTCCACCAACTGGTGATACTCAATCGCTAGGCCAGGGAAAAGAAGGGTGACCGGGTGCCGAAGAAACCTGTTGTGGAGTGCAAACGCCTCCACAGTGAAGCCCCTATACCAGGGGACCATGTATATGACCCCCTTCGTGGACGCATAAGGTGAACTGGCGAGTAACTCGCGAGTTGCATCCGCCGAGTTGAGCCAGTCCATGAAGATCCCTTGGCCTGAGAGCTAAAATTTTACCCTTCCAGTGCTTTGATACATCGGCAATTGCAGATGCTTTCACCCTAAGCTCCCTTCATACTTGGACACATATATACCTAAGACAAGCAATGATATGTATCAGTGATCCAATTCCCTTCTTCATCTTTTCTGTTACGTACTTCTATTGAGAGAATGCTTGTTCTTCTCTCAAGCATTATAACCTATGCATTAGATGTAAAGAAGTATGTATTAACCCCTAAATAATAAGCATTTTAAGTCTATCCAGTAATCACCAATATGCCATACAATTCAACATGGCATTAAGAGATGTTTACACTTTTGTAAACAGACATAAACATCGATATCAAAACACATGTGGATATATACATCAACACTGCTGATGAGTTTAAAAAGAATGCGGGCAGTTCAAAATAGGGAATGTCATCATCAACAACACAATGAAGGTGTTTCAAGGAAGTCCAAATACAAAAAAGACAACCACAGGTCAAGGTGCTGAAAGATGAAGCTAAATCCTGCATGAAACCATGTAAGGATTTTATGAAAACACAAGTGACCCGAATTGAGAAATCAGCGGAACCTAGTCTGGCAGATGATTCGTCGAGTTCAGGGAAGGCTTTACGAGCTCGATATTGGTGGCCGTCCATCTTCCAAGATTCTTTTGAGTATGTTAAGAGATGTGATACCTGTCAAAGGCATGACAGCCGAGAGAATAGGAAACGGCCACTTACGCCTATCATGGCTATCCTCCCATTTGAGAAGTGGGGCATTGACTTTGTGGGTCCTATCACCCTATCGTCTACTACCCAGAAGAGGTACATTATAGTAGCAACTGATTATTTTAGAAAATGGTCAGAAGCGCGGGCGACAAGGCAGGACAATGCAAAAGAGACTGCATGATTCCTTTTGGGGGGAATGTCCTACTACCTGACCATAAATCGTTATTTCCATTAGCTCCAGCTCCTTAGCTCGGACGGCTAAGAGCTGTTCCTCAAAGAGGACTACGCGCAAGGTGTTTGACTAAGGGACACTCGCTGAGTGCGCTGGCATCTGACCAGAGGTTTCCATTCCCGAAGCTAGGCCCTGGCTGGGGAATGTCCTACTACCTCACCATAAATCGTTGTTTCCATTAGCTCCAGCTCCTTAGCTCGGACGGCTAAGAGCTATTCCTCAGAGAGGACTACGCGCAAGGTGTTTGATTCGGGGGTGATCGCTGAGTGCGCCGGCATCTGACCAGAGGTTGCCATTATGCGTTCCTTCTGAGAGAACTACCAATCACGTCGCGGTGCTACCTGAGGGGGGGAGTTGCTGCAAATGGAGGGAGCAACTGGAGGGTTGGGGGTGGGATCAGTCGTGTGGGCAAGTGGAATGGGAGGCTAGGCGGACGGGGGGGAGACACTCGTGTGGGGCGGAATGGAAAGCCAGGCGGAATGGAAGGCTTGGCATGTGGACGGGGGAAGGGGGGAACAAACGTCGATGTGAGGAGGCAAGAGATTTGGGAGGGACCGCGATCAGGCGGAGCGAGGAGCGCGATGACGACTGGAGGCATGGCGCGATCAGACGGAGCGGGGGGTAGAGACCTTTCAACATGATAGACGGAGCGCATTCGACGTTTTAACTTTTTACAATAGCCATAACATTAAAGAAAGCTTGCGTGCAATTACATCGATTTCTAAAGTGTTGATGTGGCGTCAGGTAACAAATTGAGGTTGTTTGGTTGTCAAAATCGCATATAATAGATCCCTTTTGCTTTTTTGGCTATTGCAAAACGTCCTATTAAATGCAGTTTTGATAGTCCCCAACAACCTCAATTTGTTGCTTAATGCCACATTAACACTTTAAAAATCGATATAATTGTATGCCTAGCAAAAAGACTTAGGACCCTTACATATTGAGCAGACGTCCATATTGAATGAACACCTGCAAACATGTGTCATATCATCATGCCTTGCAAGATGCAACAAAGTATAATCTCACATCCCGCCATAACCCCCTACCCATTGAAAATTGATCGCCCATCCGTAAGGACTGAGATTTGATGATCAACGATGAGAGTGCTTACCAAGCAAGCTAATTTTATAGGTTGCAAGAATCTCTAGTCAAAAATATTTTGATTCTAAATTTTGTGTGTAAGTGGCTTGTTTATACAAGCCTCTTTTTTAGGAAGCCTCCTCACGAGTCTGTAAGGGGCCTTAAATATTAAGCCATCACAACCTGATTTGTAGCAAAAACACATAACCTGCCGCACCACCTTTGGAAGTCATATATGGCAGTTGAAGCTCAAAAGAGCAGTAGTGACAAGCCGCATATAAGATAGTGGAGGTAGAGTTTCATGAAGCTGCAGTAGTGCATGCAAGGGATAGGTATGATACCCCTATACATCCTCATATCCACAAGTTCAAACTTTTTCTATGTCCTAAGCAACCATGCCCCTTTTGTGCCTCCCCATGATCTCACATCTAGTGCACGGGACAATGTCTCTACCATTGCCAAGCCATGTATCAATTGCTAAACTCCTGTATGCTAGTAACCAAAGAAAGAGTGAAATCTTTCTTGGTCTAAAGCTGTCCTCCAATAAGAAAGAGTGAAATCTTTCTTGGTTTAAAGCTATCCTTCAATCTCCTTCAAAAGTATGCAAGGAAAGGTTGTGATATACCCTAGGCAGCCCAATGCTAAGTTGCAGTTGGCACTACTCTGATCCTACTCATTGTATCCTTCTCCCTCAACCTAGTGGTATCTACCACTGGAAATCATTTCATGCTTGGTTTTCATGCATTTCTTGGCTCAGCAAGAAGTGCTTTATAGTGGCCATATCCAGCTAAGAAGCTGAATACAGAGTAACATTTACAGCTACATTGGAATGTGTATGGCTGAGCCACATGTGGAACAGAAGACTGAAGCTAAAGATGAGTACTTTGAGCATATCCAGTCAGATGCTTCATCAATATGATCAATTAATACTTTATTTACGCAAAAACACCTTAGATAGAGGAAGGAAACAGCAGTATCAACGGGTGTGAAAATTGATGTAACTTGAGCTAGAGAGCTCCAATCAGGGAGCTCTATAGCTAGGAACAAAGCTACGGATAAGTATATCAAGCATATACAACCAAATCCTCTGTCAATACACTCAATTGATTCTAGATTTACATGAAAATTTTCAGATAGAGAATATATTCTTGCCCAGGAAAGGGACCATCCATTGCCACAACCACATACATAATACGATTCCCATCACATCTCACGTATCATCTTCCTACTATAGGCCATGGTAACGTTTTACAATATCCAGCATTCCCATAATCCACATTGACACATGTCTGTCAACAGCCAAGTATGACATCACAATGCTTGCATACTATCATTATGTTAGTTTGTCACATTTGTTCTCGGATGCATGGGAGAAGAGGGATCAAGATGGGACTTGTATAAGAGAAAAAACGGCATTATTTGACACCTACACGAGCTTCACTTTCCCCCTTTGAGACCAGTTTGTTGCATCCCTTTGGGATCTTAGGAATTGATGGGAAGTCGCTCCACTATTGTTCGAAATCGACACTCATTATCCATGTCCATGGGAATTCATAAATTTCTTTCCACAAGGTCAGTATGATAAGTAGAAATATGAGGGAAAGAGAAGACTTACCCACATTGATTGACTTAACCCTAAATTTATAGCATTCACACATTACAATGGCTGCATAGAGCTTCATACACTTCCAAGAGACTAGCAAAAGTTTCTACTATACTTTGATCATGTCAGCCTGTTGTAGGGATTTTAGTCCCACCATCAATACATGATGTTGCTGGTGTGAAACTTGATGGAAGCTATAAACCAAATCTTCTTATCATATTTTTATAACACAATGTTGGGCTATATGATGTTCAAATTGCAAACCTTGGTGCTGCTCATGTGTTAGCAACTGCTCGGGCTCTTAACATTGGAGAGAATAATAGACAAGACATGTCACACATCACACATCACACATCACACATCACACATATACACAATAGACTGAATGGTACCCCAAAATTGGAAAAATGGATTTTTATTTAAGTCTTTGAGAAGTACAATTACATCCTTCAATGCAAATGCCTTTGCTTGAAAACCTGAAGATTCTCAAGCATTTAGGAGAATGATTCTCATTGGTGAAATATATTGGAGGCTGTTGCAAAATTGCTGCCTGAAATGGGCAGTATCATGTATAGCAACATTGGCATGCAGCCATGAATGCGAATTGGAATGTTTGGTTGGTTGGGAGGTTTTGCTTGGGATATGTTAAACACAAACATAATGCTAGCATCATTGGGACCATCATTTTTGCATCATTGGGACTAAAAAGGTGGGGGAGCAGCCAAATTTAAAACCTTTAATGGTGTGCATGAGAGATTGAAGGCTTTGACCTTCATTCAAATTGCATGATGGATTAAATTTTTGACCTTATGGGTCTTTCATTGGTACATTCTCTAATAATGTCATAGTCCACTAAAAAAAATGAGGCTGAATATCAGATGGCTTTGACTACTTTGTTTGAGTAACTTTGGAGAATGCAAACTGGTTGTTAATGCAAAAAAGGGTGAATTCTTTGTATCAGAGATTCCCTTTTAAGGGCATATTGTCTAAAAAGATAGTGTCCAAATGAATATTACAAAAGTAGAAGCAACATACAGCTGGCTTCATCTGAGAACCTTGCAAGATGTATACAACTTTTGGGGCTGTGCTCATACTTAGAAGGTTCATACATCTTTGCTGAAGTTGCTTCAACCCTTCATACATTGTATAAGAAGGGAGTTCTATTCACATGGTTTGACAAGGAAATCACATCATTCAATCAGCTGAAAGAAAACCTTACTTTACATCTAGTGTTAATCTTCTTTGATCTCTGAAAAGCTTTCATTGTTTAGTGTGATGCTTGTGGGAACAACATTGGTTCTGTTCTAATGCAAGAAGGCCATGTTGCGGCATATGAGTAGAATTTTGCAAGGTGCTGAGAAAAATTTATAGATTTGTAAGAAAGAGTTGCTGCTTGTAATTCACATTCTTTCAACTTGGAATCCTACTTGCTAGGAGCTAATTTTGTTGTGCACATAGACCATAACTTTGCATTATTGCCTTATTCAAACTAAGTTGTCTAAGAAGCATATGCGATGGGCTGACTTTTGTCCATGTTTCACTCTCAAAGTGCACATGGAGGGTAAAAAGGAATGTTTTGGCTGATGCATTGTCTAGGAAACCATAGGTTTTAGAAGTGTCTATAGCATATCATAATGAGCTAGATGAGATGAATTCACATTATGCTAGGGATGAGGACCATACTAGAGTTTATGATCTCTTATCAATTATTTGCACCATGAGTACTGTATATTCTTAGAAAGACCTTTCTTATGATATATGCTTGACCGTGTGTCCAAAAGCAGTGAAGGTCAAAGGTTATGGTTGAAAATCATGGACTTCTGTATGCAGGGTATTATGACATTGATGCTACAGTGAAAGAAATTGAGACTTTCTTTTATTGGCTAGCTTTGACACATGATATGGATCACTTTGCATGCACGTATATTATATGTTAGAAGGTCAAGTTTGACCATCAGAATGCACAATGCATGGGTTCTGTTGTAGCCCTAACTGCCGATCACATGGCAAGATTGTTCATGTTGAACATATTTGAATATCATGGCAGCCACAGTCTATTGTAACTGATAAGGATCCTTGCATGACCGGCTTGTTTTGGATAGGTATATTTGATAGCATCGGTATGGCCCTAGAGTTCTCATCTTATTTAATTCATAAAGAGATGGATAGTCTAAAGTGAAAAATACCATAGTCTTAGATATTTTGAAATGTTATGTATGTGAGCATAAGACCAAATGGGAACAATTTTTGCCACTCGTGGAATATGCTTATAGCTATAACGAAATACTTGTTTATAACAAACTCAATCGTATGACAAAGCAAAGACTAATAATGAGCATAGTTAGGGTTTCGTTTTTGGGACATACACACTCTTTAGAATTGCATTTCTTTTAAATGAAAGTTTGGTAATTTTGAGTGTTGCTTAGCTTAACACGCCTTCCCAAGCCCAAAATTGGAGCCAGGAAGAGATTGTCAAAATTGCTCAACCCCAAATTTTTCTTTTACCCTAAGGCTTCCCATCCCAAAGCAGTTAGGGCGTTGGAAAAAGAGTGTATGTCAGCTGCCTAGTGACCTACCAAGACTACAAAGGTGATTGTTATCTTACCAAGAGAGCCCAAGTGATCACCCCCAAGAGAGGCCAAGGTATCAAACAAAGGGCATGCACTAGTTGTCTAGTGGCCTACCAGGACCTATAAAGGCAAATGGAAACACAATGAACTTACCTACTGGCCTACCAAGACACACATGGACCTTTTTTTCTTTTTGCAAGTAAAATGTGGCTGATTATATTACTCAAAAAAACTGATTACAACGGAGTGCTCATGCTCAACAGACTAGTTGCATCACAAAAAATAGGTCCTGGCCGCCCCAAGTGTGCACGAAATGACAACGGAGCTCCTGACGAGCCCTGGACTCGCCCTGCACATGATCCCATCGGCCGCGGAGGGAGTGGATGATGGAGGTCCAGAGCTCTGCTAATGTCGCCTGTGCTGAAAGTCTCTCTCCGCCAAAAGCCTCCTGACACCGCACCTTCCAAATATGCCATCCAGTAAGACTCCCTATGATCTCCCATACCTCCGAGCGGCCTGCTTTGGGCTCCAGTACTACCTGGCGGATAGGTAAAGCCTCCGGACCCACCACTACGCACGAAACTGCCTCGATAATGAATATTGTGTCCTGCATCCCGGCCTCATACAGAAGGTGAAAGCCCTGCCTGACTGCCTGCCAACAGAAAGCTCCCCATGAGATACATCCAAGGCTGGGTACTATGCAGCGAAGAATGCAGCGTGCCACCAGCCATAAGAAATACGACACCCTCCTCGACCTCCAGCTATCCCATAGGCAGCACTAGAAGGTCTGTCGGAAAGGCCCTATGATACTATGCTCCACCCAGTACCTGCTGCGTGACGGCGCCCAATCCATATCCTCTTGCATTAGTACATGTGTCACAATCTTGGCAGTGTATTCTAGTACCCTGGGTGGCTTCTTAGCAACCGCAATGTGGCTGACCATAGCCACTCTCCTGGATCCCACTCTAGCTCATCAAGTGGTCTGCCCTCCCAGATTCAAAGGCACCACTACGTGAGCTCCTTCCAAAAAACATAGGGGTACAGTCGCCATGTCTTCCCCTGAAGGCCCACCACTCGAATCCTCCTCCACAAAAGGGCAGCAATCCCCTCATCCTGTTGCCCTCTGTCAAGGGCCTAACGTCCCCCCTCCTGCACAGCAAAAAAAGTGATCTGTGGGGCGTTGCTCACTCTCCTTGCCACCTATAGGGGGATGCCTGCTGCTGAAAATATAGCTGCCCATACCTCCTCGGGCTCAATTGGCTCACGTATCAGGGGAGCAAGCCACTCCATCCTCGTCCGCCATCCTATATACATCCGCCATGTCCTGATGGTACGAGCCGGGCCAGCCTCCCAACCAGCCCACTAGATGTGGGGGCGCTCGCCGATCTATGCCCCTTCCCGATCTTTGACCTAAGGGTTCCAGATCACCGGCTGACGATCTATCTCCTTCCGCGGACTACTAGCTTGTCCACAAGGGCCATACTTTGATACTCTGGGTCTATGATCCCAAGCCCTCCCTCTAATTGATGCCGTATGATGGTCGCCAATGCCACCTTGGCCCTGGAGTCCCTAGAACCATCTAACCCTGACCAAAGGAAGTTCCGCACTAGGCGGTGGACCTACACTACGCATGAAAAGGAGAAGCATCAACACGAGGCGATATACCAGGCCGTCACTAGGAGTACCTAGTAGACCACCAGGGCTCAGCCCGCTAGTGACACGCGAGCTGTGCTCCAATAGGTCAATTTTCTCAAAATCAAATCAAGGACAGGAAGAAACTCTTGGGCAGGAGTGATGTCGAGTCCCACCTAGAACTCTAGGTACCGAAAGGTCTACCCTCTGCTCACCCATATAAAACCCAGGTAGACGCTCCACTGCGTGCTAGAGTCCGGGTCTGTGAAGAAACCAACGGACTTTCACTAGTCGATTTTCGCTCCCACTACAGAACAGAGCACGTCAAGAGCCAGCCTCACTCTCTCCAGCATCAACTCATCGTCCTCTATGTAGAGTGTTGTGCCCTCTACATACTCTAAGTTCAACAACTCAGTCTCCTCTCTCACTGGAAGTTGGAGACTGCATAATCCACTCACACGTAACCTGAGGAAGTGAGACATCGCCTTTGCAAAGAGTAGAAATAGGTATGGGGCTAGAGGGCAGCCCTGTCAAACTAATCTCTCCAACTGAAACTCCTCCCCTCGCCTTCCACCTATGAGAACGCTGTTGGTGGCCGATCTGTAAAGGGCGGAGACCCCGCGAATCCAAACCTGGGGGAATCCCAACCTCACCATGGTGCCCTCTAGGAAATCCCAATCCACCCTGTCATAAGCTTTCTCGAAGTCCAAGAGTAGTACCGGTAGTCTCTACCCACTGTGTTGAGCCCACTCTATCGCCTCAAAGAAGGTAAATACATTGTCTAGGATCCTCCTATCCTGTGGACAAAGCCTGTCTGTGTGTCATGGATGATATCTGGAAGCATGGGGTGTAGTCGCCTATCAATCATCTTTGCCAGTGCCTTATAGGCTACTGATAATAAGGTGATCAGTCTCCACTAGGAAAGCTCCAACCGGTCTCCCCCTTTCGGAAAAAGACTGATAAGGCCTGCCGAAAGACTCCCTGGCATCTATCTTGAAGTGAAAATCTTCAGGAAGGCCATCAATAGGGGGTCTTTCACCACTTCCTAGTAGGTGAAAAAGAAGGCCTTAGATAGGCCATCCTCCCTCGGGCATTTTTGCCGATCCTATGTATGGAAGACCTCCTCTAGTTCCTACTCTATGAACGAGGCTACAAGGGAGCATCCCATCTCCTCTGTGACGAGGGACGGGATGTGATCCCAAACCTGCTGTCTACATCTATGTCCTCTAGCTGAAGTTGTCTCCTGCTGGAAGAGGCGCGTGTAATAGTCGGTGGCAATCTTCATCACCTCATCTAGGCTAGAACGAGCCCTCCCATACTGATCCCGAAGACTGCGTATTTGCTCTCCTGCGGTGCGAGGCTGGTGCACCTAGAAGAACTCCATGCACATCGTGTTCCCCTTCCGCGCCCAGAACTCTGCTGAGGTTCGGAAAGAGAACTCCAAGCGCCTGTCCTCTAGGCCAGCAATGGCTACTCGCGCACGCACCTCCTGTGCGTGGAGGGTGGGATCCCCTGGTGCCTCCTATAATAATCTTTGCGTGGCTACAAGGTCCCGCCGGGCTGCTCTCTCCTCCTCTCAACTTTGCTACCTCACCTGTATGGCTGCCTCTTGGCAGATTCTACTCAACTCGGCTAGGACCTCTACAACCTCCTCTACTATCTAGTCCCTCCTATCCCACTCTCTGGTCCAAATCTGCTCTATCTATCTCGTCACCTCCTCCCTCCTATAGATCGAGTCAGGGATCCGATGGGATCGTGTGTCTAGGGTGGGGTGGATACTGGGGGATCAAGTGTCAGGAGAAACAGGCAATGATCCGACAACGTGGTGCATGCCAACTGCTCAATCTGGCCTCCATGAGAGCCTCCCCATTCTCCCACATAAAATCTGTACAACCGCTCCAGCACGGCTCCACCTACCCGCCTGTATCCCCAAAAGTCCAACAAACTCTCCCTCCTGTGGAAGGCAGGGTCTCTCCAAGCATCGCGTGCTCCTACCGCTAGCAGAAAGACCTCCCATGCCTCCTACTAGTCCTCCCCAGCCATGCCCAAATAGTTTCTGCCTCTGCCCTGCTGGTTCTCCAAGGCCTTCATGTTGTTGAAGTCTCCTCCAACGATCTAGGAATCCACCTCTGGGAGTCCATCCGCGATCTCCACCCAAAACCTGCTGCATGCCCTAGCCTCCGTCGGGACATAGACATTAAGGACTCAAAGGCACGAGTCCCCAATATCCAATCTGATCCATAGAACCCTCCCTGCCACTATCGTCCCATGGTCTCATACACAAGCAGTGAGACTTGGGCCAATAGAGGTGCATACGCCTCCACTCCTGCCGTGGGCACCTATGGTGTGCTCCCTGTAAGTGTGTGAGATGCCTAGAACTACCTTCCCAATCCGCTCGGCCTGGGTGGGGGTGAGCTTGTGCTCCTGTAGAAGTAAGATGTCGATTCGTCCAGCAAGGGTAGGCTGCAACTCCTGCTGAACAATCAACTTCGTGGAACCACGAGCCCCACTGTAGTGGACACTATTCACATTCCAAGATGCAAGGTGCAGGCTCATGGGAAAACCTGTGACTGACCGAACAGGCATCTATTCGGTGTGGAGGTTGCTGATGAGAAGGAGAAGCTATGAGACATGCAAGTACGCTTTGCCGCCGTTTTGGACGGCAAGCTCTAGTCCCCCATGGTGACCCTCGGCCGGACCATAGGGGTGATAGATGCTATAGATGGTACTATCAATGCATCTATCAGCCATGCTGAGAGTCGTGACTCTATACACTAGTAGAAACGGGATGCCTATGCCAACAGCCACTCCATCACATCCCTCGAAGCTCTCCACTGTGGAGGATCTTGAAAGATAATGCTCAAGTGTGGGACCTCAACACTAGCCCACCATTTAATGTCTATCATGCAACCAGGCCACTGCTGTGCAAACCGTGCTAGTCCTTCTCCCATCCACTAGGAGATGTGGTCCGCTACTTGACTCTTCAACTCTTCCTCTACCTGTGTAGCAGTCCACTCCCTTCAGTGAGAGAACTAAAGAAAAAAGGCGTAGTTTGGTCCATCCAGTTGTGCTAGTAGATGGACCTTGCCCTCCTTGACTTACAAACCACGAAGATCCCCACCTCTAGAGGTAGTGGGAACTCTCCGCGCTCCGCAACTCTCAGGTAGAACCATGGGCCACTGCGGAAGAAATCTTGTGGCAACAGTGGTGCCTGTCTCGGGAAAGTGTAGCGGGCGGCAGGGGCGGATGAGCTAGTAGCTGTATGGGAGGGGAAAGGCTGCTGGTGCGAGGAGGATGTGGACATGTGTGGCTCATTACCTCTTGTGGGAGGACGGGGGGTGGATCTGGGTTGAAACACCTGTACCGGGTGCGGATCCAAAGGGTGCTCGGTAGGGAGGATGGTGGGGGGAAAGAGGATCGAGGGATGGTGGGGTAGGCGGAGATGCATGGCGGGTGTGGGGGGAGGGGGGGCAACGCCTATGGGTGTGAGGGCTATAGGATCTTAGGTGAGGTAGTCTCTGGCATGGGTGATGGACGTGGGGGGCTGTGGTCCTGCCAGGTGAGGCAAGCTGTGAAGTGCTCTGCCGAGGGGGCGTCCCTCGCCCACCTGCTCTCTGCTGTCGAGGCTGGGTCTCGGAAGCTGGCTACACCCCCCTGTCGTCTCCCTGTCTGTCGTTTCTGGACTTGTGTGAAGCTGTCAGCGTCCACCTGTAGGCCTGTCCACGGAGCTGCCTTGGCTCCGAAGCACATACACAGTGTTGCCTGATGCCCAAAGTCGTAGCAGCGCAGGCACTGTCCCAGCTTTCCCATCACAATGACCTGCTACCTAAAGGTGTGCCCATCCGCCTCAATCTCTAGGAACTGTGAGATATTCTTGACCTCTTTCACTGCCACCCGTACCTTTGGGGCTCCTGCTACTGTCACTGCATCCGCGAAAGACGCATGAAGGACAGTGCCAAAGAGCCGTCCAAAGTCTTTCACCAACTGGCAATACTCTATTGCCAGGCCGGGGAAAAGAAGGGTGACCGGGTGCCGAAGAAACCTATTGTGGAGTGCAAATGCCTCCATAGTAGAGCCACCGTACCAAGGTACCATGTATATGACCCCCTTCGTAGACACATATGGTGAACTGGCACGTAACTCGCGAGCTGCATCTGCTGAACTGAGCCGGACCATGAAGATCCCTTGGCCATTAGGACTGCCTCCACGATCTGCGATGTGTCGATGCGTAGCGTGGAGTGAAGCCAATCCTGAAGCTGGGCCCTGGCTGGGGAATGTCCTACTACCTGACCATAAATCGTTGTTTCCTTTAGCTCCAGCTCCTTAGCTCAGACGGCTAAGAGCTGCTCCTTAGAGAGCACGACACGCAAGGTGTTTGACTGGGGGGAGGGGGGGGCAACGGACTATCAGGGCATCGGGGAAAGACGAATAGGTGGGGTGTCAGGCTATCACGAGCCGTCAGGACGTGGGGGGGGGCAATTGACGTCGCGGGCGCGATCAAACGTGACGGGGGGGAGAGTTTGTGGCATGACAAACGTGAGTAAGTTTGATATTTAAGATTCTAGACACATGGACCTATAACCACAATGAACTTTTTTTTTGGCGAGTGTTTTATGAAAAATGCTAGGCAATGGTGCCACTTGGACAATGCCTTCGTAGGGAAATTGTTCGTTTACCTACGTGGTCTTTTACAATCATTGTCATCCTAATGATGCGGATAATGATACAAAATACAAAACATAATAATATCAATGAAGAAAATTGTAATCAAGATCTTATCACCACCAAGCAAATAAAGCTGCCCCCTCTCAAAGTGAAATGGAAAGGAACTTCCTCTCCCCATGAATTTGAAGTAGAAGGGGTGGGAGCACCCACGTCAATCCACAGTAGCATGGATTGGAGAATCGGAACGTTGACCAACTTGGTCAGGATATCTGCAAAGTTGTCTCATGATGGTACGGACTCTACGTGTATGGTGCCTGGCTCAATCCACTCTTAGGTGAAGTCGCAATGTATGCCAACATACGTCGTTCAAGGACTAATGATGGGGTTACTAGCTAGTGCTATAAGACTTTGGTTGTAAAAATTAGGTCCGAATCACTTGATTAGCCATAAGTGTCACTAGTACTTGGCTATAAGACTTTGGCTAATGAGTGCTCAGGAATACTTGGTGTTAATTAGCTTGTCCAATTTAATGATTGGCTGGAGCATGGGTAAACGGCGGGAGTAACTATGACTCTCTTAAGGTAGCCAAATGCCTCGTCATCTAATTAGTGACGCGCATGAATGGATTAACGAGATTCCCACTGTCCCTATCTACTATCTAGCGAAACCACAGCCAAGGGAACGGGCTTGGAAGAATCAGCGGGGAAAGAAGACCCTGTTGAGCTTGACTCTAGTCCGACTTTGTGAAATGACTTGAGAGGTGTAGAATAAGTGGGAGCCTTTGGCGCAAGTGAAATACCACTACTTTTAACGTTATTTTACTTACTCCGTGAGGTGGAGGCGGGGCTCGGCCCCTGCTTCTGGTCTTAAGGCGCGCTCGCGTGCCGATCCAGGCGGAACACATTGTCAGGTGGGGAGTTTGGCTGGGGCGGCACATCTGTTAAAAGATAACGCAGGTGTCCTAAGATGAGCTCAATGAGAACAGAAATCTCGTGTGGAACAAAAGGGTAAAAGCTCATTTGATTTTGATTTTCAGTACGAATACAAACTGTGAAAGCATGGCCTATCGATCCTTTAGTGTTTCGGAATTTGAAGAAATAATTATTAAATTAATTTTCAAAATTAGTAATGTTGCTGCCCAACACACCCTTATTTTCTACATGCTGTTGTAGGCCTGCCCGCCTGCTGTGGTTGTTGTGCATCGGGGCTAAGCAGCGTGATACTAAGAGACACATCACAAATAGTTGATAGCATGTGTTCCTCAATCTCGAGCTCAGATATGGAGACTACATGTCAGGCTGCTACAGCCTTGGATCTGGACATGGACATAGAAGAAGACGCAATGGCACAAGACATAGTGCCTTGCACCGATGAGATGGTTCCGCTCCCCCTAATGTCTAGCCATCTGTTAAACCCAGCAAGCATGAAGAATTTTCAGCTGCCTCTGATGTTCTTGACCTGGGTAATTCTCCACTATGCTCGTCTGCTCAGGTAGCTTCAACCTTGCAAGATTTACCAGAGCCAAATTGGGAAGAATTACTAGAGTTTGCTGACTCTCTTTTGGACAAGTATGCTGAGCACAATCATTGAGACCTATGTCTGCACGAAGGAAGAAATCTTGGACACACAGGTGAATACTATGGAGGTTCTTCAGTTCTTATTGGCCCTTCATGAGGAAGATGTCATTCTCTTCTTCACTGGTTGGATTTCCATCCTAACCAGGATTCATCAATGGTTGGCATCTCTTCTTCAGACTGTTAGTGTGGAGGAGATTTTCACTAGTCAGCATGGCTTCTATGAGGTTGTGCTTCGCTCTCCCTCAGCACACGATTTTCTTCTTTATTAGCAGCTTCTTTTTTTCGATAAACAGTTGGTGCATATTGTTTTGTGGCATCCCATGGTAGACTTCCAATGTTTGCTCAAATAGGCATGTCCGGTATGGGTGGAAGTGAAGCGTTGCTTGGCTTTTTATTGGGTTCCTCAAGGATGCTATGGCTGTAGTGGGTCACGTGTTGGTGCACCTCAATTTGAAGGCAGCCAACAGAAATCGGCCGCATGCTATGGTTGTAGTGGGTCACGTGTTGGCACCCCCCAAGTTGAAGGCAGCTAACAGAAATCCGATTGTGCATGCTATGGAGTACAACCAGAAAGAGACCCAACTGGTTGTGCCTCAATTGCAATAATATGTGGTATCTTTGGTTTCGGCTTAAGTGGAATATTTTTGTTGGACAATGTTTCTCTTGTGGTCAACTGGGTTACTTCTTGGCAGAATGTAAAGATCAAAAGGGTACCTTGGTGGACCAGCCCATGGATAAGGACCCAAACACACCCCCTTGTCATGTTGAGCAACAGAGTATTCAGCCCCAGCTAGTCTAAACCCACACAACCAACTCCTCCTTCATATCTAGAGACACAGGGATGGATACAAGCCCGATGCAACAAAGGAAAAGCCAAGGGGATTTTTGTGCCTACAATACCTATTGACCCTTCTTCATCACCGGACCTCCTCTGCACTTACTTGCGTTGCTGACTCAAATCCTTGGAGGCACCAATTGCCTGAGTTGCCAAGGGGATTTTTGTGCCTACAATACCTATTGACCCTTCTTCATCACCGGACCTCCTCTGCACTTACTTGCGTTGCTGAGTCAAATCCTTGGAGGATCCGCAATCCCCCAAAGAGCAGCATCAACAATAATGCACTCGTGACCCTCCAACTGCATTGGCTTTTGGCACTCTTAGTGGAGTCATCACTCCACGGGGTGGCAACTATCCAAGTTCTACCTCCCACTGTAGATGGACATTCCTCCTCACGGGCCACCTCTTAGAGGCCCAATCCTTTTGTGATGCCAAGGGACTTCTTTGAAGATGGTATATTGGAGACATTGGCAAGGGCCTAGACCCATGCGACAAAATCTTGTCAACAATATTGAGCAATCATGTTTGTCTAGGCCTGCGGTGCCTCTTGCTTACTCCTCCTTTTTTGTGGTTGAATCCATTGTATCTAGTTCATTATATATGAATTTGAAGGCCTAGAGACTTGAACTTCTATCACTGAAATTGAGGCAATTTTAGGATATTCAAGTGGTCATTCCGGCAGCAAACATTTGGGCCTGAATTTGTCACCCAAGGAGCACAATTGAAGGTCAATCCCCACGCAAACTAAGGGGCAAATTGGTTTCAAGGCTTGATGGTCACTTATGATAGCAAGAGACAATTGGAGAGTGAAGGAGATTCATGGAATCTCATTGTATTCCATCCAGATTGCAATTCAAGATAAAGAAATACTACAATGGGTACTAGTTTTAGGGCCAACGAGCTGTCCATTTCCAAGATTAAGTGGTAACATTACCATTTTCAGTTTATGTGAATTTTATGCTTGCGGTAATTGTTGATTAGTTAGGTCATTACCACCCTCTCCAAGAACGAAGGTTGGTTCCAAGAGTGTTCAAAATGAAGCTTGGAGTAAGGAGAATAGGATGTTGATTCATATAGAAGCCATCCAATCCCAAGTAGATAGCTATGAAGCCTGCAATCTATGATCACAAAGAGAATAACAACAAACAAGAAATTCCTGCCAAAAGTTTCACTACATTTTGAAAGCCTCCAATAAAAAGCTCCAAAAAGATGAAACTACTATCAAGAAGTAATGATTTTGGCTATTTTTTTCAGCAAGAAAGATTAAGCTAGTAGTACAAAGACTTTTACCTGTAAAATGACCTAGGCTAAACCATAACTATACCTAGCCACTAGAGTAAAGTAGTCCTGCTAACAAAAAGGGTCAAAGATAAGGCTCTCATACCAATTGTCAAGAGCCTAAAAGAAAAGATGCACCATACAAAGCACTAAACGTGGAACTCACTCAGAGTAGTGGACCTTAAACACACCCAAGGATAGGTGGTGAGAGAAGCTCTCAATTAACCAAAGAGTTAAAGAAATGAACAAAAGGTCCCTCTCTCCGACGGCATCCTTATACATTCCGGGTTTACAAGGCATGAGGCCAAGACATATCTAGAAATGATACATGTACCCATGATAATTCCCATAAGCACAGCTGAAAACCAACTGCATTTTGCATGCCAATATTGGTGGGTGCAGTGGTATCCATAGCCTAAAACATCACTACATCCCCAAAGTATCCTAGAAACCTAGATAGTTGAGGAATTGTTTGCTGTCCATAAGAAACACAATACACATTATTGGATGAACATCATAGTAAAGTGGAGTTCCATATACATTTGGCATTATAGGTGCCAGCGTGCTATGCTTTTAACCAAAAAAATTGCCCATGAGCTTCATTGACTGTCTAGAATGCAAAGTGGCCTTTTTCCTTAAAAACGGGAAACTGATTGCATAAATGCAGCAAATTGAGGTTGCTGATTTAATTGGTGCAAGTTCATAACAGTAATTGCCAATTGTGCCCTGAACACCACATTTGCTTCCCAAGCACCTTGTACTTGTGGCGTTACATGTGATTGAGCCACATGCTTACCAATCACATTCGTTAGTTGCTGTCCTTAAGTATTTTCAACATTCAGTGACACAAACCCATGTGTTCAGAGCCTTCCTGTTTCTCACTCCTATTACCATTGTGTGTGACATCTTTTACTATTTGCTCCCTCTTGTGCACTGTTTTCGGTGAGTATACTTTGCTGTAAATGAATTACACAGTAAACCAAAATGCATGTGTTTGCTCCTTGAGACAACCACAAGCTCACTTGCTTTAGAAAGATGGTGATGTCCTGGCATCATATCCATGAAACTAGCCTTTAAGAACCCAGAGGCCAGTAAACCACACTTTCGCAAACACTTAATTCAACATAACCATAAATTAAGCAAGAAAAAGCCACACGCACCTAGAGCTATAGTGCTATTACACCACAAACAACACTTGTTGGCCCCAAAGCTTGGTGCCCCTTCTAGTATTTATTTGGTTACTAATGTGGTAAGGAATTTTGCAGTTACGATCACCCAAGGTCCAAAATAAATGGGCTTACAATGCTAGCATCCAAGAGAAACAAAACAAGTCGACATGTTTTAAAAGCTTGAAAACTAAATCACAAGAAACCTTTGGTAGTAGTGATGGTAATGAGCCTTTTGTTTCTTCTGGAACAGCTGCAGGTTCCAAAGAAACAGACAGGAGCAGATCCCTCGGTGCACGAGGTTGCCATTGGACAGGGTGCTTGAAATGCAATCTTGATTCTGCAAAGAGGAAAAGGAAAAGAGACACTGTATAAACAATCAAGTATTCATTTCAGATAGTCCAATCAACACCAATCCTATTTTAATGATGCTCGGAACTCTGCCAACTCATTCCGTGCTTACACACTGTTTGCATGAGATCACCCATGAAAGCCTAGATCGGATCAATCTGCTTACCACAATGTTCATTGCTTCACCCAACAAATCCTGACTGTGATCAATCTAATTACAGATAGCATTTAATCCACACTCATAGACTGGATTGTCCACTAAAAATTTAAGCATGTCCAAGTCTGCTGAATAGTTGACCCCCAATTCAAAATGGTTGACACGTCTAGACTCTCTTGTTGCAATGCACAATGAACGTATGTACAGTCATAATAGGCATGCTGCTAATAAATGCGTATAAAATCTAATCATACTGCCAGATTGTATAAATTAGCAAGAAGCTTTCAGTATGAGAAAATCTATCCAAACCATTAGACACTATCAGGTATGACACCATAAGACTGAAAGTATGAAATTAGAAATCCCTGCAAAATGAAACAAAATTTGGACAGGATGGAGAATAGTATCTGTGACAAACCTATTTCCCTTTTCTGCAAGACAAAGAGTAGCTAGCTATATCACAGACCAAAGCTGAAACATTCAGCAGCTCAACAGCAGGGCTGTAGCAAAATGGAAAGGACAAATAGGCTCCACAGCAGATGGAGAAAGGGAATAGATACAAGGTCTGACTCGAAAAGAGAGTCTGAAGGGAAAGGGCAGAAGCCAAGAGGGAAGGATGTAGGTCCACTGAAAAGGGCTGCCATCACGCAATCTGACGAACAGACTATGCTGTCCCCAAGGATGAAACAAGAAATGTCAGGGCTCCTGCAAGTACAAAAGTCACCCCTTTAAGGTGATCCAACCTCTGAGAGTATCTGTGATGAAGCACTCCCATGGCCACATTGAGAGGCACCCTTGTGCAACATCTACACAAGCTAGTTGTCCATGATGCTCACCTCCTAAAATGAAAAAGGCATGGGAAAGGTTAGGAAGAAGAAGCCTAAGCTCTTTTTGCTTTTTGGATAAAGGGCCAAGAGGAGACACCTCAAGACCACCTGAATCAGTTGTGTATGCACGCTCCACCATACACCTGAAGATGCTCCAGAGGATGGTGGAGCAGGGAAGAAGATCATGACAGAAGTGAAGAAACATCCTGAGGATGGTCATACACTTCACCTCAATCAGGCCAGCAACCCACCATACCCTCAAGGAAGAAGATTCTATGTCCAGTCTCTTGAAGTAATGCCTTGAATGTGCCCAAGCCTCTGTAGCTCACAACCTGCACCGCTCACGCCCGTCACATCACAAGCTGCCCCCGCTCCGTCTGATCACGCCCGTTCATCAGCTCGCCCCCCCACGCTGAGTCACCCCCGCCCGACAGCTCACGACAGCCCGCCCCACCTCCCCATCTTTCGCCCCCACCCCAACAGTTCGCCCCCCCCGGACCATATCCCGCCATATTGCCCCCGTCCCAACAAATGGCACCCTCCCCATCTTTTCCCCCCAACCCCGACAGTTCGCCCCGACAACTCGCCCTATCTGCTACCGTCTTATCCACCCCCCTGCCCACCCTGCTATCCCTGCCATATCCACCCCCTGCCCTGCTGTTCCCCCCCCCCCCCCCCCCCGGCGCACTGCCTCCCTTTGCGATCTCGGCTCCGTCCGCAGTGTCCAACCACCCCCCCAATTGCCAAAAACAGCAGCTTCCCCCCCGCCCCCAATTGTTCCCCCCCACCCTCCAACTATTCCCTCTATCTGCAGCAACTTTCCCCCCCTCAGGTAGCACCGTGACATGATTGGTAGTTTTCTCAGAAGGGATGCGCAATGGAAACCTCTGGTCAGACGCCGGCACACTCAGCGAGTGCCCCCCAGTCAAACACCTTTGCTTGTCGTCCTCTCTAAGGAGCAGCTCTTAGTCGTTCGAGCTAAGGAGCTGAAGCTAAAGGCAACAGCAATTTATGGTCAAGTAGTAGGGCATTCCCCAACCATGGCCCAGGTTTGGGACTGGCTTCACTCCACGCTGGACATCGGCACAGTACAGATCGTGGAGGCGGTTCTAATAGGTCAAGGGATCTTCATGGTCCAGCTCAGCTCAGCAAACGCAGCTCGCGAGTTACTTGCCAGTTCAATGATATACGTCCACGAAGGGGGTCATATACATTGCCCCTTGGTACAGTGGCTTTACCGTGGAGGCATTTGCACTCCACAACAAGTTTCTTCGACACTTGGGTCACCCTTTTTTTCCCCCATCTGGCGATAGAGTATCGCCAAATGGTGGAAGACTTTGGACGGCTCTTCGGCACTGTCCTTCCCGCATCTTTCGTGGACGCAGTGACAATAGCAGGAGTCGCAAAGGTATGGGTGGCAGTGAAAGAGATCAAGAATATCCCACAGTTCCTAGAGATTATATATATATACATGCATACATACATACATACATATATGTATGTATGTATGTATCTATGTATGTATGTATACATACATACATATATATATACATATATATATGTATGTATACACACACACACACATACATACATACATACATACATGTATATATATATATATATATATATATATATATATATATATATATATATATATATATATATATATATATATATATTACACACACACACACACACATACATAGATACATACATACATACATACATACATATATATATATATATGTGTGTGTGTGTGTGTGTGTGTGTGTGTGTGTAATCTCTAGGAACTGTGGGATATTCTTGACCTCTTTCACTGCCACCCATACCTTTGCGACTCCTGCTATTGTCACTGCGTCCACGAAAGATGCGGGAAGGTCAGTGCCGAAGAGCTGTCCAAAGTCTTCCACCATTTGGTGATACTCTATCGCCAGATCAGGGAAAAAAAGGGTGACCATGTGCCGAAGAAACTTGTTGTATGTATATATATATATATATACATATACATACATATATACATACATATATACATGTATATGTATGTATGTATGTATGTATGTATGTATGTATGTATGTATGTATATATACATACATACATGTATATATCTATATATCTATATATGTATGTATATATACATGTATATATCTATATATCTATATATGTATGTATATATATATATATATGTGTGTGTGTGTGTGTGTGTGTGTGTGTGTGTGTGTGTGTACATATACATGTATGTATGTATATATCTGTATATATATGTATATATACATACATACATGAGTTTACACCTTGCATCTTGAAACATGAATAGCCTCCACTACAATGGGGCACGTGGTTCCAAGAAGTTGATTATTCGGCATTAGGAGCAACTTGCCCTTGCCGGTCGGATCAACATCCTACTTCTAAAAGAGCACAAGCTCACTCCCACCCAAGCTCAGAGGGTAGGGAAGGTTCTCCCAGGCAGCTCGCGCACCTACTAGGAGCATACCATCGGTGCCCATGGCAGAAGCAGAGGCATATGCACCTCTATTGGCCTAAGTCTCACCGCCTGTATACAAGTCATGAGACGATAGTGGCAAGGAGGGTTCTATTGATCAGACTAGATATTGGGGACTCATGCCTTGGAGTCCTCAATGTCTATGCCCCTACTGAGGTTAGGACACATAGTAGGTTCTGGGTGGAGATTGCAAATGGACTCCCAGACGTGGACTCTTGGATTGTTAGAGGAGAATTCAACAACCTGGAGGCTTTAGAGGACCGGCAGGGTAGAGGCAAAAACTACCAGGGCATGACTGGGGAGGAGCAGAAGGCATGGGAATTCTTCCTACTAGCAATAGGAGCACGTGATTCCTGGAGAGATACTGCCTTCCACAGGAGGGAGAGGTCGCTGGATTTATCTTGGGAATATAGGCGGCTAGGTGGTGTCTTGCTGGAGTGGTTAGACAAGTTTTATGTGGGAGACTAGGGATGCTCTCACAGAGGCCAGATTGGGCAATTGTGGCGGGAACAATGCTGCCGATCATTGCCCAGTTCTCCTAACACTTGATCCTCCAGCATCGCCCTTGACGCTTGACCCTGTCGAATCCCACACTCGATCTATAGGAGGGAGCAGGTGATGAGACAGATTGAGCAGATTTGGACCAGGGAGTGGGGCAGGAGGGAACGAATCACAGAGGAGGTTGCAAAAGTCCTAGCCGAGTCGAGCAATATTTGCCAAGAGGCACCTATACAGGCCAGGCAGCAGAGCTCGTAGAAGGAGAGCGCAGTTCAGCGGGACCTTGCAGCCACACAGAGATTATTACAGGAGGCACCACGGGATCCCACCCTCCATGCATAGGAGGTGTGCACGCCTAGCCTTGAGGACAGCGTTCGGAGTTTTCCTTCCGCACCTCAACAGGTTTCTGGGCACAGAAAGGGGACACAATGTGCAAGGAGTTTTTCTAGGTGCACCAGTCTCACACCTAAGGAGTGCAGATACGCAGCCTTCGAGATCAGTATGGGAGGACTCATTCTAGCCCAAACAAGGTGATGGAGATTGTCACTGACTACTACAGGCACCTGTTCCAGCAAGAGACAGCCTCAGCCAGGGGACAGCGATGTAGACAGATGTTTTGGGATCACATCCTGTCCCTCGTCACAGAGATGTGATGCTGCCTCCTAGCCCCCTTCACAGAGAACAAACTCGAGGAGGCCTTCCATACACAGGATGGGCAAAAATGCCCGAGAGAGGATGGCCTCTCTAAGGCCTTCTTCACTACCTTCTTGGAGGTGGTGAAGGACCCCCTATTGATGACATTCCAAGAGATTTTCACCTCAGGACAGATGCCAGAGAGTCTCTTGGCAGGCCTTATCAGTCTTCTCCCCAAAGGGGGAGACAAGTTGGAGCTTTCCCAGTGGAGACCGATCACCTTATTGTCAGTCGCCTGTAAGGCACTAGCAAAGATGATTGGTAGGCGACTATGCCCTGTGCTTGCAAACATAATCCATGACACACAAACAGGCTTTGTCCAGGATAGGAGCACCCTCGACAATCTATTCACCTTCTTTGAGACGACAGAATGGGCCTAGCACAGTGGGCAAAGACTGGCCATGCTACTCCTAGATTTCAAGAAAGCTTATGACAAGGTGGACTGGGATTTCCTAGAGGGCACCATGGTAAGGTTGGGTTTCCCCCAGGCTTGGATTTGCGGGGTCTCCGCACTCTACAGATCGGCCATCCGTAGGGTTCTCATAGGTGGTAGGCAGAAGGAGGAGTTTCGGCTAAAGAGATCGGTCCGGCACGGTTGCCCCTTGGCCCCGTACCTATTTCTACTCTTTGCAGAGGCGATGTCCCATTTCCTCAGGTCTCGAGTCAGCCAATTGCGCAGTCTCTACCTTCCTGTGAGGGAGGAGACTGAACTACTAGACTCAGAGTATGTAGATGATACAACACTCTACATTGAGGATGATGTGTTGATTCTGGAGAGAGTGAGGCTGGCTCTTGAGGTGTCCTGTTTTGCAGTGAGAGTAAAAATCAACTGGTGGATGTCGGTTGGTTTTCTCACAGACCCGAACTCTAGCACAAAGTGGGGCGTCCACCTGGGATTTAGATGGGTGAGCAGAGGGCAGACCGTCCGCTATCAAGGGTTTCAAGTGGGACTCGACATCACTCCTGCCCAAGTTTCTTCCAGTCCTCGACTCTATTTAAAGGAAGTTGACCTATTGGAGTATGGCTCACCTCTCACTAGTAGGCCAAGCCTTGGTCGTTAATCACGTCCTCCTAGCGACGGCCTATTACATCGCCTCATGTTGGTGTTTCTGGTCATCCTGTGCAGGGCAGCTTCGCTCTTTGGTGCGGAACTTCTTGTGGTTCGGGTCAGACGGCTTCAGGGATTCCAGGGCCAAGGTAGCATGGGCAACCATCATACGGCATCATTCAGAGGGAGGGCTCCGGATCATACACCTAGAGTATCAGAGTATGACCCTCTTGGGCAAGCTAGTCGTCCGTGGTCTCACACCAGGAGGGCAGACTTGGAAGGTCCTACTACAGGAGGGTCTTTAGGAGTGCAGACCGAGGCTCGATGGTGAGTGGAGGCTGTCCCTAGGATGGATCTTCAAATCAGCCCAGATCACCTTTCCTAGGCAGCTTGCTCTGAGTATGGCAGGGCCTCTGTAAGGCCCTAATACAGAGCCCCCCAGGCTGCCAAGAGGAGATAGATTGTCAGCCGCTGATCTGGAACCTGCAAGTCAAAGATCAGGATGGGGCTCACATTGGCGAGCACCCCCACATCCAGTGGGCTGGGTGGGAGGCCGGCCCGGCACGTACCATAAGGACATGGCAAGAGATGTACAGGTTGGTGGACAAGGAGGTATTGTGGCGAGCATCGAGCTGCCAGAGAGGAGCGGAGCTAAGGAGAAGGGAGATAGATGGAACAATTCCTCAAGACTAGCTTGCTCCCCCGATACAAGAGCCGATAGAGGCCGGGGAGGTATGGACCGCTAGGTTCTCTCGAGAAGGAATCCCCCTCCAAGTGGCAAGGAGAGGGAGCAACGCTCCACCTAGGACCTTCTTCACCGTACAGGAGGGGGGCGTCTGGCCCTTGACAAAGGGCAGCAAGATGAGGGGATCGATGTCCTTGCATGGAGGAGGATCCGAGTGATTGGCTTGCAAGGGGAAGACATGGCGACTGGACCCCTTTGTCTTCTGGGAGGAGTTCAGGGAGTGGCGCCTTTGGATCTGGAAGGACAGGCCACATGATGAGCTAGAGTGGGATCCAAGAGAGTGGCTATGGCCGGCCACTGCTGTCGCTAAGAAGCCACCGAGACTCCTGGAGTACACTGCTAGGATTGGCAGATACGTACTAATGCAGGAGGATATGGATTGGGCGCCACTGCGTAGCAGGCAGTTGGCGGAGTATGGCATCACGGAGCCTTTCCAACGGACCTTCTGGCACTGCCTATGGGCTAGCTGGAGACCGAGAAGGTTATCATACTTCTTATGGCTGGTGGCAAACGGAGGCTTGGCAGTGGGAAGTTGGCTTGCCGAGATGCAAGAGGGAGTTTGTATGCGCTACACACAGCAAGCTTTGGAAACCCCAAAACATTGCCTTTGGTCGTGCGAGGTGCCGCAGCTGAGAGGAACATGCCGCATCCTTCGCCGCATGGCTCCCAGCCTTGGATGCATCTCTTGGGGAGCTTTCTGTTGGCAAGCAATCAGCAAGGGCCGTCACCTTCTGTATGAGGTTGGGATGTAGGACACGATATTCATTATCGCGGCAGGGTCATGCACAGTGGTCGGTCTGGAGGTTCTACCCATCCGCCAAGTACTAGAGCCCACAGCAGATCACTCTAAAGTGTAGGAGATCATAGACCAGAATGTGCTACAATAAGAAGTTCGACAATAAGTGATGCTCTAACCATAGTTGCACATACACTTTGCACCGTACCATATGGTACATATCTATACCAATTCATACCAAAAAATGGGCAGTTTTTGGCCCATCCAGACTGGACCAAGTAGTATCTTCTAACTTCTGAGCCTTATGTCCATTATCATAATTGCAAGCCTCTCTCACTCTCTCTCTCTTTTACATGGTTTTGTCTCTTTTAACTTGATTTTGGCCTTATAAGACGTTAGTATGTCTTTGTTTCTGCAAGAGTGATGCCATATGCTGCAGGGTAGTGTTATTCTCTTTGATAGTGCAAGAGTGACCCCATAGTCTTGCAGGGTAGTGTGATACTGCAGAAGTGACACCACATACTGCAGAAGCAACGTGCATATTATAGGTGTGACACGACTGCTAAAGGAGTGATGCATTTGCTGTTAGAATAGTGATTGTTGCCATCATTGTAATGCTGCATGAATGCTGTTCACCTTATGCAGGCGTGAGATTGTCCTTAATGCAGTGACTGGCGTGATGTTTGGGCAGTGACTGACGCAATATTGCAGCCATGAGATTGTCTTTATGCAGTGACTGACATGATGTTTGGGAAGTGACTAACATGATATTGCATGTGTGAGATTGAACAGTGACTGACGTGATCAGGTTTTCTGCAGTGAGAAAGAAAGGTTTCTGCTCTCAGGTCTATGCAGGAATGCTCAGGTTGTGCTGGCATACAGTGAATAAGTGAATGCACTGAGAGAGAGGGAGCAGAGATCCAGTTTATACAGGCAGAGACTGCAAGCATGGTCTGTCTCATGGTTCACGCTGAACTACAAATTATGAGGCAAGAATTAGAAAAACAAATATGAGAGCAGATCAAGGCAGAAGCATTAACAAACCAAAAGGTACAAATGCACAATACGCAGATAAAGATTAAGAGTGAATTGCAAGCAGAAATGTTGTCTGACATGCACACGCTGAAAACTGGACTGCAGAAAGTGGTGGATGCATGCAAATCTGAAATCTTAGAATTGAGGGAAGAAGCAAATACATTTAAGAAAAAAGAAATAAGCATGCAAGAAGAACTATAGAAGGAGAAAGAGGCATTAAAGGCGTGTGAAAGGGAGATCCACTCATGACAAAAGTGGCAAATACAACATAGAAGCAAATAGAAGAGGCCAGCCCATGGATCGAAGTAGCAGAAAAAAACAAGGTAACCCACTCTACCTGCCACAATGAGGAGAAGCAACAACACGAGGCGATGTACCAGGCCGTCGCTAAGAGGACCTGTTTAACCACTAGGGCTCCCCTTGCACCTGAGGGTAACCCACTCTACCTGCCACCTGAAGGGGGATGCCTGCTGGAGAGAACCTAGCTGCCCATACCTCCCCGAGCTCTATCGGCTCTCATATTGGTGGGGCAAGCCACTCCGAAGGTATTGCTGCGTCTATCTCTCTTCTCCTCAACTCCACTCCTCTCGTGCAACCTGATACTCGCTGCAACACCTCCTCGTCCTCGTCCGCCATCCTGTACACCTCCCACCATGTCCTGATGGAACGAGCCCGGCCCGCCTCCCACCCAGCCCATTGGATGTGGGAGCGCTCACCTATCTGTGACCCTTCCCGATCTTTGACCTGGAGGTTCCAGATCACCGGCTGACGGTCTATTTCCTCCTGGCAACCTGGGGGGCTCTGGACTAGGGCCTTACGGAGGCCCTGCCACACGCGGAGTAGGCTCCGAAGGAAAGGTGATCTTTGGGTGGGCGGGGGGGGTGATCTGGGCTGACATGAAGATCCATCTCAGAGACGGCCTGCATTCACAGCCAAGCCTCGATTTACAATCCTGAAGGCCCTCCTGCAGTAAGACCTTTTAGGTCTGCCTGCCTAGTGCAAGACCGTGGACAACTAGCTTGCTCAAGAGGGCCATACTCTGATACTCTAGGTCTATGATCCTAAGCCCTCCCTCTAATCGATGTCGTATGACGGTCCCCCACGCTACCTTGGCCCTGGAGTCCCTAGAGCCATCAAACCCAAACCAAAGGAAGTTCCGCACTAGTCGGCGAAGCTGCAGTACACACAATGAGGAGAAGCAACAACACGAGGCGATGTACCAGGCCGTCGCTAAGAGGACCTGTTTAACCACCAGGGCTCCGCCTGCTAGTGAGAGGTGAGCCGTACTCCAGTAGGTCAACTTCCTCCGAATAGAGTCAAGGACTGGAAGAAACTTGGGCAAGAGTGATGTCTAGTCCCACTTGAAACCCTAGATAGCGGACGGTCTGCCCTTTGCTCACCCATCTAAATCCTAGATGGACGCCCCACTCCGTGCTAGAGTCCGGGTCTGTGAGAAAACCAACCAACTTCCGCCAGTTGATTTTTACTTTCACTGCAGAACAGAACACCTCAAGAGCCAGCCTCACTCTCTCCAGCATCAACACATCATCCTCAGTGTAGAGTGTTGTATCATCTGCATACTCTGAGTCTAGTAGCTTAGTCTCCTCCCTCACAGGAAGGTGGAGACTGCGCAATCGGCTCACCCGAGACCTGAGGAAATGGGACATCGCCTCTACAAAGAGTAGGAACGGGTACGGGGCCAAGGGGCAGGAAGAAATTGCTGGGCAGGAGTGATATCGAGTCCCACCCGGAACCCTAGGTATCGGACGGTCTGCCCTTTGCTCAGTCATCTAAATTCCAGGTGGACGCCCCACTCCGTGCTGGAGTCCGGGTCTGTGAGGAAACCAACCGACTTTCGCCAGTAGATTTTCGCTCCCGCTACAACGCAAAACACATCAAGAGCCAGCCTCATTCTCTCCAGCATCACCTCATCATCCTCTATGTAGAGGCCTATGTCGTCTGCGTACTCTGAGTCTAACAACTCACTCTCTCCAGCCGAAAATCCTCCCCTCGCCTTCCCCCTATGAGAACCCTGCTGGTGGCCGATCTGTACAGGCTGCAGACCCCACGAATCCAAGCATGGGGGAATCCCAACTTCACCATGGTGCCCTCTAGGAAATCCCAATCCACCCTATCATAAGCTTTCGTGAAATCCAAGAGTAATACTGCCAGTCTCTGCCCACTGTGCTAAGCCCACTCTGTCGCCTCAAAGAATGTAAATATATTGTCTAGAATGCTCCTATCCTGGACAAAGCCCGTCAATGTGTCATGAATGATATCTGGAAGCACGGGGCGTAATCGCCTACCAATCATCTTTGCCAGTGCCTTATAGGCCATTGACAATAAGGTGATCGGTCTCCACTGGGAGAGCTCCAACCCGTCTCCCCCTTTGGGAAGAAGACTGATAAGGCCTGCCAAGAGACTCCATGGCATCTGTCCTGAGGTGAAGATCTTTTAGAAAGCCCTCAATAGGGGGTCCTTCACCACTTCCCATTAGGTAGTGAAGAAAACCTTAGAGAGGCCATCCTCCCCCGGGCATTTCTGCCCATCCTGTGTATGAAAAGCCTCCTCTAGTTCCTTCTCTGTGAAGGGGGCTAGGAGGGAGTGTCCTATCTCCTCTGTGACAAGGGACGGGATGTAATCCCATACCTGCTGTCTGCATCTCTGTCCTCTAGCTGAAGCTGTCTCTTGCTAGAAACGGCACGTGTAATAGTCGGTGGCAATCTCCATCACCTCATCAGGACTAGAACGGGTCCTCCCATACCGATCCCGAAGGCTGCGTATCTGCTCTCCCACGGTGCGGGGCTAGTGCACCTGGACAAACTCCCTGCACATTGTGTCCCCCTTCCGCGCCCAAAAGGCTGCTAAGGTTCGGAAAGAAAACTCCGAGCGTCTATCCTCTAGGCCAGCAATGGCTGCACGCGGGCGCACCTCCTATGCGTGGAGGGTGGGGTCCCCTGGTGCCTCTTGCAATAATCTCTGCGTGGCTGCAAGGTCCCACCGGAGTGCTCTCTCCTCCTCCCAACACTACTACCTGGCCTCTATGGCTACCTCTTGGCAGATTCTGCTTGACTCGGCAAGGACCTCTGCAACCTCCTCTGCTATCCAGTCGAGCAAAATCTACCTCTTGGCAGATTCTGCTTGACTCGGCAAGGACCTCTGCAACCTCCTCTGCTATCCAGTCCCTCCTGTCCCACTCTCTACTCTATCTGTCTCGACACCTCCTCCCTCCTATAGATCAAGTCAGGGATCCGACAGGATCATGTATCCAGGGCGGATGCTGGGGGATCAAGTGTCAGGAGATCCGGGCAGTGATCGGATAACGCGGTGCCTGCCAACTGCTCAATCTGGTCTCCACGAGAGCCTCCCCACTCTCCCACATAAACGTGTCCAACCGCTCTAGCTGGGCTCCACCTAGCCGCCTGTATCCCCTGGAGAAGTCCAACAACCTCTCCCTCCTGTGGAAGGCAGGGTCTTTCCAGGCATCACGTGCTCTGACTGCAAGCAAAAAGACCTCCCATGTCTCCTGCTCCTCCCTAACCATGCCCTGGTAGTTTCTTCCTCTGCCCTGCTGATCCTCCAAAGCCTCCAGTTGTTGAAGTCTCCTCCAACAATCCAGTAGTCCACCTCTAGGAGTCCAGTTGCTATCTCCACCCAGAACCTGCTGCGTGCCCTAAGCTCCGTAGGGGCATAGACATTGAGGACTCCAATACACGAGTCCCCAATATCCAGTCTCATCCATAGAACCCTTCCTGCCACTATCGTCCCATGGTCTCGTACACAAGTGGCGAGACTCGGGCCAATAGAGGTGCATACGCCTCCACTCCTACCGTGGGCACCTATGGCATGCTCCCCGTAAGTGTGAGAGCTGCCCGGAAGTACCTTCCCAACCCGCTGAGCCTGGGCGAGGGTGAGCTTGTGCCCCTGTAGAAGCAAGATGTCGATCCGTCCGGCAAGGGCAGCCTGCAACTCCTTCCGAACAATCAGCTTCTTGAAGCCACGTGCCCCACTGTAGTGGAGACTGTTCACATTCCAAGATGCAAGATGTAAGCTCATGGGGAAACCTGTGACTGACCGACCAGGCATCTATTCGGTGTGGATGCTGCAAATGAGGAGGAGAGACTGTGAGGCATGCAAGTGCGCTTTGCCGCCGGTCTGGATGGTGAACTCCAATCCCCCATGGTGGCCCTCGGCGACCATAAGGATGATAGATGCTCCAGGTGGTACTATCAATGCATCTATCAGCCATGCTGAAAATCGCAACTATGTACGCTGGTAAAAGCGAGCAGCCTGTTCTGTGGGCCACTCAATCACGTCCTTCGGCGCTCTCCATTGTGGGGGGCTCGAAAGATAATGCTCAAATGTGGGATGTCGGTGCTAACCCACCAGTTATTGTCCATCATGCAACCTGGCCACTGTTGTGCAAACAGTGCTAATCACAAGAATGTGGCGCAGGTGGAGAATGTGGGGGGCTGCGGTCCTGTCGGGTGGGGCGGACAGGGGGGGCTCTGGAGTGCTCTGCCGAGAGGGGGTCGCTCTCCCGCCAACACCCTGTTGACGAAGCTGGCTCTGAGGACCTGGCTGCACCCCCCCTTGCCGTCTCCCTCTCTATCGTCTCTGGACCCGTGTGAAACCGTCTCTGGACCACCTGCGGACCTATGGGCGAAGCCGCCTTGGCTCCGAAACACGTACAAATTGCTGCCTGATGCCCAAAGACGTGGCAGCGCAGGCACTATCCTGGTTGCCCAACCACAATAACCTACTGCCTAAAGGAGTGCCTGCGTGCCTCAATCTCTAGGAACTATGGGATATTCTTAACCTCTTTCACTGCCACCCGTACCTTTGGGACTCCTGCAGCTATCACTCCATCCGCGAAGGACGCAGGAAGGACAGTGTTGAAGAGCCGTCCAAAGTCTTCCACCAACCGGCGATACTCAATCGCCAAGCCGAGGAAACCGCGTGCCGAAGAAACCTGATGTGGAGTGCAAATGCCTCCACAGTAAAGCCACTGTACCAAGGGACCATGTATATGCCCCCCTTCGTGGACACATATGGTGAACTCGCGAGTGGCTCGTGAGCTGCATCTGCTGAGCGGAGACAAACCATGAAGATCCCTTGGCCCAATCGCCTCCATGATCTGCGCTGTGCTGATGCGCAGCGTGGAGTGAAGCCAGTTCCGATGCTGGGCCCTGGTTGGGGAATGTCCTACTACATGACCATAAATCGTTGTTTCCATTAGCTCCAGCTCTTTAGCTTGGACGGCTAAGAGTTGCTCCTCAGAGAGGACTACGTGCAAGGTGTTTAACTGGGGGGGCACTCACTGAGTGTGCCGGCATCTGACCATAGGTTTCCATTGTGCGTCCGTTCTGGCAAAACCTACCTATCACACTGTTGTGCTACTGGATGGGGAGTTGTTGCAAGGGGAGGGAGCAACTAGAGGGGGGAGGGGGGGTGTCGATGGCGGTGGTGTGGGAGCCTGACAAAGGGCCAGGGCTCCCGGCAAGACAGCACGCGGGGGGTGGGGGGGTTGGAGGGGAGGAAAAAGATAGGCCGGGGGGGAAGAAAAAGAGGGAGGGCAGGTAGGCGCAGGTGGCACACGGGGAGCTTGCGATGGGGGCGGCGAGAGGGATGGGGCACAGGTGATGACGAGGAGAGTGGTGTTGCTCGTGTTCGATGGTTAGGAGGGGTGTCGCTAGCGATGGCGCTGCACTGGCAGGGCACGACGAACAGACGAGGCGGGGCGAGGCACGACGATCAGACGGGCGGGGCACGACAATCGGACGGGGCAATGTGACGGACAGGAGAGCCGTTTTTTTTGTTGTGTTCTATTATCTATAATCCAAAATAACCAAGTTTTTGTTTTTTTTTTTTGTACAAATATCATACCGTACCTTATAAAATCATAAGGTACCAATTAGTACCGTATTTTATTGTATTGTACTGTATCGTACCTTTCGTGCCTGACAACCCTAGGATGGACAGGTCATAATCACCAACAAAAGGTCTGCATGATGTTACGAGGCCTATGAGACACTTAAGATATCAATATGGAATTATAATGGAGCCCTCCACTTAAGACACTAGTTACTTTGAAGATTACTTCCGAAACATTGGCATGTCCATGTACACAGAAACACACCAATGTAAAGGTAGCGGACTAACAAACGTGCAGAGATACATGTGGGAAAGTGCATTTCATCCACCAACAAGTAGAAAGCTAAGAAGCAATAGGGATTCTAGAGGTGTAGTCATACTATATCGGAAGACCTCAAAGGGATGGTGTGTTGAGAAACCACTTCTTTAGTTTACACACTTCATTTAGGGTTTTGCACTGACAGTCCCTAAAAGGACTGACGTCCACATTTGGCCACTTTTTCAGTGGCTGCCCACACAATGGTGTGCCACCCTAGATAGCTTGTGCCTATAAATAGACAATCACTTCATTCATACTTTTACCACCCCACCACTCTTCAGTCATTCTTCACCCCTCTTCCTTCATCATCAAACACCCTTCCCTTCTCTCACCAGCCCCTTCCATGGCCCTCGCACCCCTTTAGGAGGACATTGCAGTTCATGGCTCATGGCTGCCTTCATCCTTCCTCTTCTACTTCATGCACCCTATTCCATCATCAAGCCTTGCGTTTGGAACATCTTCCACCTAGTGTTACCATCATCTGCTTGATGTCAGCACCCTTTTCCATTAGGCTCCACCTTCACCTACGTTTTTTAGTGCAGAGATCTTCTCTTTGCTTGGTGTCATCATCTCCAGCTTGGCGTCAACATCCTAGCCTCTAGCCACAATTTACATCACCGAGCATCAGTGACTTTATCACTCATCTATCACAGGCGCTGTTGGGACTCACATTTTTGTAGCTCGGTTTCTCCTCCATCACCTAGCATCACTCGTCTATCAAAGGGTCTACTGGGACCTCCGTTTTTTATGGCCTAGCTCCTCCTCCATCACCGAGCATCACTCATCTACCACAGGGGCTGCTCGGACCTACGTTTTTGCAGCCCTGCTCATCTTCCATCATCTGGCATCATCATTATTGACCTAGTGTTAGCATCTCGGCTGCTCTCCCTACATTTGGCAGCTCCGATACTCTGGGATTTGTGTTTTGCTGCACAAGTCACTCCTCAACATTGAGGACTGCAATTCACTCCATCGACAACTGGTAATCATCTCCCACACCTCTGATAGCATCAAAGGACTGCGGTTTGCTCCCTCAACAGATGTCTTTCACCTGCCAGTAATTACTTTGATAGCCCCACTACCCAGAGGACTGCGTTTCACCCCCTTCACTGTGCAACTTTTCCACACGTGTTGTTGTCTGATTCAAACAAGACAGTGCAATTATCTTCTAAGCTTCAACTCCGTTGTATCAGCTTTTCTTCTCATAGCATGATTCAATGCATCATCACCGTGTTCTTTATGTGTGTCTCAGTTTCTCCTCTCTCAATGTTTTCCATACACACTTTGTGTTACTCCCTACAAACCCTGTTATCTCTCTACACTCTCGCTTATTTTAACATGGTATCAAAGCATACTTGTTATTTTTGACATGGTGTAGGAACGAAGAGAGATGACCAAGCACGATACTTGTGGGTTAGGATACATGCAAGGAGACTACAAGATATATTCATTGCAATGTGCTACTTTCCTCTTACAAACTCAACCTATGCCACATGAGATGGATAACCCTTTGATGGACTCTGAGGATATTATGAGATATGCCAGCATTGGGGACATATTATTGGTGGGGGATTTCAATGCACGCATTAGACATGGACAAAGTGATTTTTGCATGTGTGATAATACTATGTTCGAGGAGATTGACATAGAGCCTACACAAGAGAACCCAGGAAAAAGAAGTGAGCAACTATGGGACACATGTATTGGCTTTGGCAAGTGCACATAGACTAGCCACCTTTAATGGCCTACCACAATGACCATGTTCTAACACTTTGACGTGTTGGAATCACAAAAAAGCAAGCACTATGGACTATTTGAGAGGCTCACCAACATTGATACCAAACATCCAAAACTTCTGAATTTCGTGACCCCTTGTGAACATATGAAACATGGAACCCCATGCCTCTCTAAACATCCCAAATACTATGTTGTAGAAGACACCTCGCACATCGATAGTGGCCCTGAACAAACTAGTTTACATACATTGGACTTGAGCAAATCATTGGAGGAACGCACAAATAACTTACTAAGGCCATACACAAATCAGCCATGTATGCATTCCCCCACATAGTATTTTCACATTTCTCACCAAAATTAAAGGGCGTAGGATGAGGATGGGCTAGTGGCAAAACATTTCTCACATGCTTGCGATATACTAGTACCTTGACTACCAAGTATGTTCAATAGAACAATTTATGAGGGCTTCCTATGAGCTAGTCAAACAATACTATATTTTCACTCTTTAAGAGCAATGATCCTTTGACCCCTAGCAATTACAAGACTATCATGATCACTCATACTTTGGCCAAGATATATGGATCTATACTAGAGCATGAACACAATGAGTGGGCTAAGATCCAAGGCAAAAGAGCACAAGGATAGGCAAGCTTCAGACGCGGGTATACCACATTGGACCGCTTTGTGGATTTTCGCAAAGCATTTGATACAATGCCTCATATTGCATTAGGTAGAGATTGCAAGATATTGGAGTACCAAGGTGTATACAATGGAGTATCTATGCATTATATAAGACAATGATAAGCCACACATGGGCACCTAGGGGTTATAAGAGAGGGTTGACAGTACCATAGGAGTAAAACAAGGATGCTCACTTTTACCCACATTGTTTGGTTTATATATAGATTAAGTGTAAGATTACATTGACGAGGGAAGAGAAGCAAAAGCAGCCTAGCAAGGGTGCTAATACAGATATCATTGTATGTAGATGATGATGTTCTCATTTCAAACATGGTATTATCATGATCAATGGCCTTTCCATAATATCTCAACCATCATAAAAATATCCCTTTGTTCTAGTCTGATCAATGAGTGACCTTAGGCACCCGTGGTACAAGCTACAGCCCCCATACCTCTACTCCATATAGTAGTGTGGGTGAGATTAGGGTGTCAAGCAACTATACTTTGTTGCAAGACTCCGAGAACTATATGTGAGCACATTGACTCTCGAGTGCCCCTAGTGATGCATCATGTACGCTCTCATCCAAGTCTTTAGATGCCCGTCCAGCCAAGAAGGGCTATTATAGAAGAGTGCTCTAGAATCCTAACACTGGAGTGGGGTCCTGTGACTTTCATAAAGAAGTAACTGAACCAGTAAATGATCCAAGAGAGTCATGCTAGGTATGACACTTGCTAGGCCACCACTGTCGCAAGCCCAATCATCCACATGGAATTGATCGATCCTAGAGAAAGTCCTAGCTCCCACTGCCCAATCTCTCCTAGAGAATTTCTAAATGCATTAATCCCTCACAACCTACATTCAATGAAAATGGGGTTGTTGGAGCTGTTGGCATCTAATAGTTGTTCACTCGGCAAAACTTTCCATGTAACTTAATTCTAAGGTCCAAACTTTTAATTTAATTATGGTTTCACATTGAGCCTTTGCGCACAATGACCATTGCATCGGCTATGAACGATTTGACATTGGGCATGCAATGGACAAGTGTACGTTGAAAAATGATGAGCATTGAATCATGTTGAATTCATCATGCCAATACAATGGAGCTAAGCTTGGAGATGACGGCACTATCCTAGCTGATTAGGCAGCAATACCTAGAAGGGATCTGCACTATGAAGAGAATGAGAGAGAGTCCAAGCAAAGATGTCAATGACTAGGAAAAGAGTTGCTCTATGGAGAATGAAACATGATCCCCTATGCGGTGGATTGTTAAGAGTAGACACTAGAAGATAGAGGATAGCAATAGATGGAGCGAAACACAGTCCTCATGAGTTGTCGGAAATGAAGAATAGGATGATCATCGTTGTCAAAATGACTCGTGGGCAGCCAATTGGAAAAGAAACGCAAGAATGTTGGCAAAGACCTCTCAGTGTAGGTGGCTGCAAATAGGCAACTACTCAACAGCTCTTCGTGAGGAGAAAATGCAATAACACAAAGTATTTAATGTAGGGCTGATAAAGAGGATGTAGCCTGCTACACACAACATGAATCTGTTGCGGACATAGCCTCCAAAATGTGGCTGATGGCTGGGAATTGTCGCATGGGTGCTAGGGTGGCAAGAAAAGCTAGAAATGCACAATGAAGATAAAGACAATCTGCTGTACCAGTCTAGGGAGGAGTGAAACCAGAAAACGCAGCAGTGAAAAATACTGAAGAAAAGAGAGTCAAGCTATGTGGACTCAAATCGCAGTCAACTGCAATGTTTGGAGCTGATGGTGATGTGAAAACGACCTTTAGAATGAGATCCCCCTATTGATATGGTGTTACAATATGGACTCAAAGCACAGCCAGCTGGAGTGTCTAGAGCTGATGGCGATGTGACAATGACCTTCAGAATGAAGTCCCCTATTGGTATGGTGTTACGATCAGCTGAACAGCACCACGAACTGAGATATTTGCCCTGATAGGGGTGTGAACAGGAGTGGTAAGGGCTAAGGCTGAAAGTGTAATGGAGTGAATGAATAGGAGAATGATGAACAAATCAGAGAGTGTTAGGGATGTGTAGACACTAGAAGATAGAGTGTTAGTGAATGAATAGGAGAATGCACATGCCCTATTTATAAGCACATGAGTCGCTAGACTATCTACAATGGCTCCAAAGTTGACCCAGGTGGCAGCTGCACAAATAAAGCCTTTTTGGAGCTGTGAATGGAGACCAAAATGGGAAACAATGTAATACAATGCATTTAATGACTTTGATTGCTCAATAGGTCCTCAAAAGTAAGTTAGGCTACTCATCCTTAGGCTTGTGAAGCTTTTTCCTCTCATAGATCTTTAGGCTAATTGAGTTAGGTCCCTATGCTTATTTCCTTAGGCTAGGTACATACTTAGGACTCCATTCTCTCTTCTCTTCTGTTGAATCCTGTCTTAACTTGCCATCTTTAACTTAGCACCAAAGCATCTCATTATGAAGCATTGGCAAGCAGGTTTTGGTCTCTCTTGTTGTACGAATGGGCTTGTATTTTACTTGAGAACTAATGCTGCAGGAATCCAACAGTCCTAACTAAGCTGAAAACACAGTTGTTAGGTCATTCCTCGGTGGTTCCATGTTCTTGCCTGGTTGTGCCCTGCACCCTGCCTCTTCAACCAATATGGAGGCTTCCCCTCCAAGACCAAATGTTAACAAGAAAAGTAATTGTTGTTCATGCAACAAATCTGATGTGCAAGCACGGGTAGTAATAGCACATCTACATGCATATAAAAATAAAGACCCAAATAAAGTGGTGCATGAACAAAAAGCTGCAGTGAGAACAGTCAACCACCATTTTGTAGAGAAACACTCAAGCGTATGTTTCCATTGCTGCACTTCTGTGAGAGCTGTGTGTTGTATTCTCATCATAATGTGCACAATTATGAAAATCCTTGCAAATAAAGGAACGTTGATACCATGGATATTGTACCAAAAGGGTTCCACGTTTGAATGCAGAGCAGATGTCAGACGGACATACAAATCTGCAAGTTTACAACTTTTCTGTGGAACACTTCTTTTATTCAACAATGTTACAATGAATGGATGGATGTCTCAAGATCAGTCAAAAAAACATTAATAAGAGGTTCTATAGGAACATCTCCAAGATCAAAGAAATCTTGAAGAGACATCATTAAGGGAACATTCAAAGTACTAACAGCAATGGAAATCAGCACAATAAAAAATCAAATGGTTTTGCACAGCGTATACAGTCATAGAGCCTAAAATTTAGTCCAATCCATGAATAGTGAGACACCTGGTGGAGTAAGCCATCCAAAAATCCAAACTTTTCTCGACAAGCTTGAAAATGATATTTTCAAGAAACCCCATAATATATTCAAGGGCTTCACATCTAGGCATGACCCTAGCATATGATAAACTCTACCTTCACTGTTGGAAGGTCATTGACAAGAAGATGATGCAACACTACAGACAGAGTCCTCTCTGCTTTTGTGATACCAATGTTCTGATGCAATACTGTATCCATTATGTGCACAAGGCATGCACACACAAGCAGAGCAACATGTGCGTGCAGCCTGCCATTATTGCAGTACTCTTAAGAAAAAGAGAATGTAGAGAACTGCACCTGTGTGATTACATCGACAAGACACAATTAGAGCATAGCTTCCAGTCTCCTGCAACAAGCTTGATGTAGGTCCAACTTTCCATCTTTTCCCCCCAATAGATCCCTTTGTGTCCTGATATTCGGGTTCGGAGAAAGATGCACCACCTCTGGCCACCGACCCATTGAATGGTGAGTTTGAAGGCTTGAGAATAAATGAATGTTGTTCACCAGGCCTGCCTACCACCAGATTTCCAAAAGCTCAGAACTTAGTAGCTGCTAAGGAGTTATAGAAGAATGATGACCCCTCATCACAATAATGGGAATACTGAGTGCACAAATTACACAAAGAGATATATGGCATGCCTTGCATACTGATCAAAACAAAAAATCTCTATTTAAACTGGTTCATCATATATTTTGCAACTTCGTAGAAATGAACACAAAATAATGACGACGTTTATTGCATACAAGTGACATATTAAAGTGTCATACCCTTAACATCCCATCGAGGCTGCTGCCGGGCATTGACAGGCAGCAAAGAGTCTTGACAGACATGATGAATAAAACTCCAGACTGTGTCTGATAAAGTCAGACTATAGGTACTGTACCTACTACCACCTGGAAAACTCTCTCTTTATGGACCAGTTTCTGTTTCTATCTTTGCAAACCTTTTTATATATTGTGCGAATAGAAAAAAGATAGAAAATCCCCTTCTAAAGAAAAAACTAGTTTGAGCTTTGGAGAAGTTAAAATTTTTAATATTCACTATGTTTCACCCAACAAAATCAACTACTGTGATTAATATTACGGACCTGATTTTGACAACTGCTAATACTAATTCTAGAAAAGGGCAACAAAGGAAGAAGCCCAGCAGTAGCAAGAATGAAAGCACTTAAATCACCACCATCTACATGTCATGCTGGCACTACTATGAGCCTACAATGGTTTGAAATACTTTGATGCTTGATGAGTATGTACAACCTTTGTTGCTAGCTGATCACGACATGGGTGTTCTCGGCCCTGCACAGGCAAGATGGCTGAATGTGGGGAATCCATGGTCATGGCAGGCTTTCCACAGAGCTGTTCACAAGAAGCAGCAAGATTTGATGATTTTACTTCACTTTCTGTGATAAGGGTATCACTATGATCGACATTGGTGCTCCTTCTTTTGGGAGTTTCAGGACTGGGAGTTACAACTCACCGCTAGAGTCTCAGAGTATTTCCAGTGGTGCATTCAGATACTTGAAGTGTCTTCCTCGACACACTTGTCATTCTTCTATATACTATGAAGTTAAAGTTTTCTGACAGCCTAATGTTGTGGTTTCGGGCACGGTGGTGGTCCCTAGGGTCTGCATCATAATATATTTTGTTGTACTATTTACCAGTGAACTGAGAGGATGTTAGCAGTGCGCATTCCATGGGTTTTAGGGCCCTTTATTAGGCTGTTATCTGGGTGCCTCACAGCTCAATGATGCTCTTGCTCGGTGCATTTTTGTAGCATAAACTCTTTCAATCTAAGTGTTTTGTCCTACTATACTTGAAAGAATTCTAAACAATGTCATATTGAGAGTCCCTGCACATTCCACAGAAGTTATCTTTGGTAGAAAAAAAGAGCCAATCTGTTGGTGGATATCCTCACTGGTTTCAACAGGATGTGTAGACTTGTCAAATTATTAGTTGAACAGGTCTCCCTAGAGGCCATTAGAAAGGAAGGCTTTCCAAGGGCAATTAGAAAGATTCGTGTCCTTTCCAAGGCAATTGACATCTCTTCACAGCATCAGTTCAGCTATGGATAACACCTCAAGGAATTTCCTCCATTCAAACAGTGCGCCACACTCAAAGCTCAAAAACATTATTTGAGTAAGGCAAACTTTAAGGGGACTAAAATGTACATTTTCTTCTTACATAATTAGACAATATCACTGCTTTCCACTCTCTAGACTGAGAACAGCCCATTCACATCTTGAGCCTTTTGAATTGCTTTTGCTCTTTTAGCTTTAACAGTATGTCTCGAATAATGTGCACAATGCTCCTAGCACCACCACCACCTAACACAGGCAGGGATGCACACAGAGACAATACAGCTGAGCTTTTATAATGCATGCACAGTTAAAACACACATCACATGAAAATTTAGAGCTTGCTAAAAAGCACCACCAAACAAAGCACAAGTTCTAGATTTCAGAAATCAAAATAGCAATGGAAGTTACTACCTGAGGCAAAGCCCTGGCAGTCTATGGTCTTCTCCCACCTCAACACAAGCTATTGGCACAGATTGTGGCATGCTATTTGGACCAGCAGATTCACATATGATGCTAATGGAGTCAACCATTATTAGAACTTCTGGAAGATGGTCAGGAACCACATTCTACACTTAAAAGAAAATTAAAAAATAAATGAGATTTGAGATGGGATATTAAAGTAGGCCTGTACATGGCCACATATAATACATCAGATAGAATTTTAGCAATCAGAATAACACCTCAACACTAAAAGAAAAAACAAACAGAGTCAAAAGGAAGTCTTTGCATCTATTACTTCCCTCTAGTAGCTGCTTAGTCTCAAAAAATTATTGGTATAACCGTATAAGTGTTAGGTTTGAGACAAAAGACTTGGGTCTTTGCTGTATATACGCAGCACTAGCACATGCAGATGATAAAGGATAAACAAACATCGCTCCACATAACCATCATGGCAACCTGTTATCATTTCTCGATATCTTCCTTTTCCTCAGAGTAAAGCTAAACTCACTTGTTGGTTTCCTTTTGCTTGCCATGTCATCTTTATCAAAATCTGTCAGTTCTTCTATACTAAAAAGGGAGCATCTACCATTTGATAGTGAGTACACTTTACTACATTCCTTGCACATTATGCAAAGTTCTAGTATTATTACATCACTGTTGTGAGTTGCATTGAAACTCTGCTTAAAACATTCTTTGATTTGAAATGCTAGATGTTGAAATCTTTTAAGAAAATTTAGCATGCAGCATTCTTCGTATCTGTTTTTGTCACATTGCACAAGTAAAGCATGAGTAACGCACACTAATTTCAATTTTCATCTGTTGGTTAAGGCTGGCACATGAACATTTCAAGTGTTTTGTGCAAACAATTAGGTTTCAAGCCACTTGAAATGTCATTTAAAAACCACTACTCTAATATCGATGCAATATAACATAGGTAAATCGAACCAAAGGCTTGTCTTACTACTTCAAAGCCTTTGTAAAATGATCTATACTCATGCATGAGGTGCATCAAGTGTGAAAAAAGCCCCAAAATAGTAAATCACCAAAAGTTTCATTGAATGAGGAGCGGTTCTAGAGAGTTTCTGTATCCCACATACAAAACCCTGATTTGGAAGGCTCCTTTCACGTCTACAAATAGCTAGGATGTACACCATTCAGCCCATCCTTGTGTGTAGGTTTCTCACTCCCACATGCAGACTTCAGCCATCAGCCATCTTCCACTAGCTATTCAGCCCTATTGGGTTTCACTCACACCTACGCTTACAAAGGAGTGTCAGTGATTAGTAGGACACTAGGGCACTTTTTACTCTCAGTACGAGAGGTTTTTTCCCCTAGACTTATTGTCTTCTTTCGTATGTGCTTATGTCACACACTTACGGGCACTTATTGTGTTCGGGTATGAACAACCCCTACAACCCTAAGGTTTAAGGGTCCTACTTTGTACTTTCACATTACACTCTTTCAATCTATTGCATTGGGTGTCGTGCTTCACTCTCCACACTGTCTACTGCACTCTCAGCTGAGCTTCGATCCGAACTCTCTCTCACATTTGGTATCAGAGCTGAGTACAGCTCAATCTTCTCTCTCTGTTCAGCTAACACTTCTCTCTGTGCTCTAAAACCGGTCAGCTGCTCGTTAGCAATACCAGCTGCCAAGTGCATCAATAGTTGTCACTCCAGCAAGAGACGCCCTGCCCCTGTGCCCTATACAACACTGCCTGTCAGTGCTTTGTGCAGCTCTGTCATGTTCAGCTAAGACTTCTCTCTGTGCTCTGAAACTGGTTAGCTGCTCGTTAGCAATACCAGCTGACAGGTGCATCAGAAGTTGTCACTCCAGCAGGAGACGCCCTGCCCCTGTGCCCTGTACAGCACCGCCTGTCAGTGCTTTGTGCAGCTCTGCCAGCTTCAACATCATCTCTGCCAGCTGTGACGCCCTACAGCCTGTGTGTGAGCCACCACGCCCTAGGTGTGCCGCCTTCAGCCCCTCCGACGCCGCCTGTGCCTCTTCTTGCTCCATGTCTTGCTTCTCCGCCCCTGACCAGCGACCCCGCTGCCCGCCTCTAACAACGCCTGCGACGCCCAACCCGCCTATACCTGAGCCCTGCGTCCTGCACCCTCCGCCTTGCGTCACCCGCCACTGCCCCTGCAGCCCATTTGTATTCCCGCCCGTCTATGCAGCGCTGCCTGAGACGGAACCTGCGCCGCCATGTCCTGTACAGTACCTGCTGCCACCAGCTCGACTGGTTTCAGAGGTTTTTTTTAAATACTTTTTTATTCCAAATTCACCTCTGGAAAAAGGAGCTTCTACCCAGGCAGGCACAAAATTCTGAGTACATGTCTGGGACACGGTTGATGCAAATTTCTTGGCAAATTAATCAGAAATTTTGGGGCTTTTGTATTTTGGGAAGACATTGGCACATGTATAGCAGTCTCAGTGAGAAATAGACTGTTTTGGACAATTTTGGGGCCAGAAATTTTGGGGCTTTTAGTCATACAGTGTTGCTAAACATTGAATGCACCTTGAACTGTGCGCATTCCAGACAGTTTTTGACAAAGTGTACCTCAGTGTACTAATTGACGCAAGGTATTTGCTGAAAGTTCTAGAAATTTTGAGATTTCCAGGTTGGTCCAACTTGGACATTGCTCTTATGCTTCTTTTGGCGTTGATTATCATGGCAAATCAGGGAGGGGATGTATTTACCTATGTATCCAAGGAGGACAGATTGGATGGTAACAATTACTCACTTTGGTCCTTCATGATGAAAATGGTACTTGTTACGAAAAATCTTTGGGACTATGTCAGTGGAGAAGAAGTTAGGCCCGGAGTTGTGGCTCCTGCTACTCCTCCTCCAGGAGGATGTGGACAACGGGCACCTCAACCTGCTCCACTTCAACCACTTCCCCAAAGATCAACAACTAAAAAAGCATGGGACACACAGGATGCATAGGCTTTGTCGCTGATTGCATTGGCACTTCAGCATCCATCATCCCCCACATTCATTCGGTACCTTCTTCACAAGAAGCTTGGCTAACTTTGGAGCACATGTTTGCTGGCAAGAATGAGACACACATCTCTTTCTTAAAGAAAGAGCTTGAGACATTGAAAATGGATGAGGGTGATTCCATGCAAGATCACTAGAACAAAATTCAGGACTTGCATGAGCAACTTATGAATGTCGATAAGTACTATTCAAATGCACAGTTGATATCTACTACCTTGAACTCATTGTTGGGTGTAAAGGCCCTTTACACGCTCTCTCGAGTATATATTACTTCACACATGTGAACCTACCCTAACGGGTGTAAGTGTACCGTACCCTAAGTATAAATACATTCTTTTATTATTTGTGTGTACCACACTGGTTTACACCTATCCGACGACTCACTCTTACTCTATCACTGTCAAACACTGTTTAGTTTTGTGTCATTGAACTCCTCGATTAATATACCTACTCTCAGCTCTCTTTCTCTATCTGCTTCTGCTTCAACTCTCCAAACTGGTATTAGGGCCAATGGCTCACACAAGCAGGCGATTGGTATGTCAGGCCGTTGAGGAGTAGACAAGCGTGTATCAAGCGACTGACTGGTCGGGGTGCAGCTAATGGGCCAGGCGATTGACTGGTCAGGTGCAGCTAATGGGACAGGCATCAACAATCAAACGGTGCACACGTAACGGTGCATGCGACTGGTTCGGTGCAAGTGTAACGGGCATCAGACGAACTGACGGCTAACGGGACTAGAGAAGTGCGACACGACGGAAGGCTCACGCGTGATGGGGACAAGGCGTCGGGCTGCACGGACGACAACCGTCACGCACCCGCACGGATAACGGGGAGATCAGCACCCCTTTCTTTTATTGAAATCAGAAACTTTTCCAGTCTAATTTATTCCCCCTCTTCCGGATGTTCACACATACAAGCACAGACTACAAATCTGCACAAATCTATTTCTCAAAATTTGGAACTTTTCCCAGATTTGTTGACAGACACATATTTCAATGACTTCTCAACCATAAATTGCAGAAATTGAGTGCACAGGCTTCAAAAATTTTGGGGAGTGTCGTTTTTTCTTGGTTGAGCCAATTTCTTGGAAATTGTGCACTCTTGGATCCCGAAATTTGGGGCTTTTGCAGAAATTGTGAAATTTCTGCAACATTAGCCCGTTCTTGATGCTTGGGAAGATATATTTATGCAATTGGAGCAGATTCACTGCAGAAATTTTGGGGCTTTTCACATTAGTGATGTATTTTTGAGTCGTTTTGAGACTGGACAGTCAAATTTGCAGCAAATTCACTGTTGAGTGGGAGTCTTTAGAAGTTTGAGTTTTGGATGCTTCAAATGTTGAAAAAGGGAAGCTTCTCTTGGTACATGTATTGCTGAATACTCATTATGCAGTGAAACAGTGGTAAATACAGCATTTGCGTCATTGCATTCGGGAATTTTGGTGATGTATTGCTGAAGTGGAAGTTTTCCTTAATGCAAATGTATCAGATTTGATTCGTGCATATGCTGTAATCAATACTTGAGACTGAAATTTGCAACTAAACATTTGCTTCTTGGACACCTTGGAAGTACAAGAGTGTGTACTTGTTGTTACAATTCAGAAACCTTGTTATTGGCTGAAAGCATTCGGCCCTTTATTGCAATTGTGAATTGCTGAAGATGGCTGGCAGTGCATCTACAATCTGACACAAAGAATCTCTTTGAGATTCAAGAATTTGATGGAAATGGTTTGATCTTTGGAAAGATCGTAAATAGGGTATACTCTTTCTAAAGGATTGTGATGATGCTTTAGAAGAACATAAGCCTATTGCTTTGTCAAATGAGCATTGGGCTAAAATGAATATAAAGGCCATTACTTACATTAAAATGATTGTCACAGATAATATCTCGGTTGATATAAATGGGCTTGATACTGCCTATGTAGTTTGGGAGAAACTCAAGGCTACTTATGAGAATACAACTCCTGTCAATCAAGTACATCTCATGCGGAAGTTGATCAACTTAAAGCTTAATGAGTTCAAATCTACCTCACAGCATTTAAATGCTTTCACTAGTATTTTGAGTCAGTTACAAGATGCAAGTTTGCCAGCTTTTGATCCTAAATTGAGGGCTATCTTATTTCTCATGACCTTGCCCGATTCATGGGAAGCATTGGTTGTGTCATTGAGCAATAACCCCAACTTGACATTTGATGGTGTGTGTGGTTCTATTCTAAATGAAGAGATTAGATGCAAGGCAAGTGGGGAAAACAGTGGAACAGGCTACAATATAAGAGGAAGAACTAAAAAAATGTATAATGCTGCAAATAAAAACAAAAATCGCAGCAAAAGCAAGGAAAAACAGCAAGATGTAACTTATTATTAATGTGGTCGCAAAGGGCATAAAAAGCTCGATTGCAGGTACTTTAAAAAGGAACAAGAACGTAAGAAGTAGGCTAATGCAAAAGGGGCAAAAAGAATGACAAGGATGGCAGCTCTACCCCTAAAGAGATAGAAAAAGTAAATGTGGTATCTAGTGTTGTTATTGAGGAAATAGAAGACGATAAAGATGTTGATTTGCTGGTTGCATTTTCAGATCCGCTTGCTATGACAGTGGAGGACATGCATATCACTAAAACATATGTGATAGAGGCTTTGTTGTCAGCTCATGATGGTTTGTCACCATCGTGGATTGTTGACAACGGTGCTTTTTTCCATCTTTGGAGTGTTTTGCTACTTATGCAGAAGGTAATCTTGGAAAAGTCTACCTTGGCAACAATCATGCATGTGATATTGAAGGAATGGGCACCATACACCTGGCTCTAGAAAATGGTCAGGAATTGATTCTTCATGATGTTAGGTATGTTCCTGGCATCAAGAAGAGCTTGCTTTTTGTTAGGCGACTAGACAGCAAAGGTAACTTCACTACTTTTGGTGGTGGTATGTGGAAAATACAAAAAGGATCTATGCTAGTCACTAGAAGTGGTAAAAAGGGGACTCTGTATTATCTCTACTGCAAGGCACTTCCTGGAAAGTTTGTTGCAATTGCTGAAGTACAACCACACATGGAGTTATGGCACAAGCGTCTTGGACATATGAGCCAAAAGGGTTTACAGGTACTCTCTTCACTTGGAAGAGTTGATGGAAAAGCTCAAAGCTTGACTTTTGTGATGATTGTGTTTTTGGTAAACATGTAAAGAGTCCATACTCTCATGGAGCCTCTAGAGAGGCATGTATCTTGGATTTAGTCCATTCAGATGTTTGCACCATGCCAATAAAAACTCATAGTGGTTTCCATTATTTTGTCTTTCATTGATGACCATTCTAGGAAGCTATGGGTTTACTTGCTTAAGCAGAAACATGAGGCATTGGATGCTTTTAAAAGGTTTTATGCATTGGTTAATACTCATAAAGGCTTAAAGTTAAAATGCATAAGAACAGATAATGGGGGAGAGTATGTATCTAAAGAATTCAATAAGTTTTGTGATGACAATGGGATTAAACGAGAGCTTAGAGCTCCTTATAATCCATCATCTAATGGTGTGGCTGAGCGAAGGAATCGCACGTTATGTTAGAAGATTCAGTGCATACTGTCCACAGCTAATCTCTCGCAATCATTTTGGCGAGAGGCACTTAAAACCATGGTGCATATTTGCAACCAATCTCCACATCGTGCACTTGAAAGTGGCATCCTTGAAGAGGTTTGGTATGGCAAACCTACTTCATATGACCACTTAAGAGTCTTTGGCTACGAATGCTATGTACATGTACCTATTGATAGCAAAACCAAACTTAACATGAAATCTCATAGAGGCATCTTCATGGGTTATGGAGATGAAGGTGAAATGGGCTATCGAGTTTGGGTTCCAAGAATAAAAAAGGTGCTACGTAGCTGAGATGTGGTATTCAATGAGTCAAAGCTGCTGAAAAATGTCGCATCTAATGACTTAGACAAAAGGAAAGTTAAATTTCACCAGCCTACTGAAAAATCAGCTCCTTTTGATGCTGATTATGACAACCAGCATATCATTATTGAGCCAGATGAAAATGGACAGCAAGGGGATGCTGAACATTAGCTTGAGCACCAAAATCAGCATGCTGAAAATGAATTACAGCAACCTGAACATGCAGTTCAGCAACCAAACAATGAGGTCATTGGCATTCCCTTGGATGTGGATCCATTATCTGATAACACATATCATTGGGTAAGAAGGTATACACGTGTCAAAAGACCTATAGAAAGATTTGATCCTTCTTTGGACTGCATTTTGCTCACAGACGAAGGTGAGCCTCTCATGTATAAAGAAGCTTTATCATGTGAGTTGAAGAAAAAGTGGGAGCTAGCTATGTAGGAAGAAATGAAATCATTGTATCAAAATGATACTTGGGATTTGGTTACATTGCCCAAGGATAGAAAAGTCATTCCTAACAAATGGGTCTATAAAATCAAATGTGTGGATGGCAAACCCAAATACAAAGCCAAACTTGTAGCTAAGGGCTATACACAAAAGAAGGGCATTGATTTTCAAGAAGTTCTCTCTTGTTGTCAAAATTACCACTCTTCGAGTGTTATTTGCCATTGTAGCATCTATGGATCTTAAACTCGATCAAATGGATGTTAGAACTGTATTTCTGCATGGTGATCTGGAAGAAGAGTTGTACATAAAACAGCTTGAAGACTTTGTTATACATGGAAAGGAGCATTTGGTATGTAACCTTAAGAGAAGCTTGTATGGTTTGAAACAGACTCCTAGACAATGATATAAAAAGTTTAATGCCTTCATGCTCTCACATGGTTTTAAAAGAAGTAGTATAGATGTCACCAGGTGGTGATACTTTTTGCAGTTGCTTTCCTTATTTACTAATATAAATATTTTATTTTTATTTTCTTTAGTTGCTGTTGCTTTTTACCCCAGAGTTCTCTTGGATTAAGCCGAGATCTTTGCATGGCCAGAAGAGGCAGCCATTGGGACAAATTGGACTAATGGTTTGTCTAAGCCTTAGGACCAGTTCCATATTGAATGGGCACTGAAGAATAGAATGCCAGTGGTTTGGGACTATGTGCTTAGCCACTAGAGATGGTACACGACAATGAGCTTGGCCAAGACAAAAGATGCACATGTGAGATAGCTCTCGGAATAAAAGTCACCGTAACTGAGCCATATTACACTTTTTGATGTAGCTGCAATGATAAAAGTTGCTCATAACAACTTGAGGAATGCAAGGGTCACCATTCCTAAAATTTAGAGAGTTACTATTTTTGGACCCCAAAATCTGTTCGTTTTGCACGAGGATTAATTCTCTGGTCTGTGCCGAGGTCAAATTTTACACCGATCATGGAGAATTTTAGACCGGAAGGTTTAAACCGGAAAATTGTTACATGTATGCCATGTGGCACAAATTCCCAAAAGAGAGAGAGAGAGAGAGAGAGAGACCATTTTAAAAAAAAACGTAATAGGCATGAGGGGCAAATCTGAGAGTAAAGTTTTGAGGAGCTAAGGGCAAATTGCTACAAGTACATTAGCTATGGAGAGTACTTCTTCGTCTGTGACTCATGTGCGGAGGTAGAGCTTGCTCCCTCTAGTCAACTCTCTCTCTATTCTCAAAGGAAATGCTCAGCATGATGAGCTGATTCCATCAAAGGTATAGTTATGTGTTTTCTTTACACTTCTACTAAGGCAAGACCCTCACTGTCCAGGTTCAGGAGCAACTATTAGCTTCTCCAATGCAAGAACTAAAGAAAGTGATGACCATGCCATACAGGATCAAAAGTTTTTCAGCTTTGATTTAGTGCTATTTGTGGGACTCTTTTACTGCTAGAATGATGCCAGGGTAAGAGGGATGTTGTTCTGGATATGCTAGACAGTAAGAACAGTAAATACAGAGTTCTGCACACTCCAGTTCTGCATCATTGAGTTATGGTCACAGAAAATGCTTTCCTAAAAGGAATGGTGTTCTAGTCATGTTGTACTGTCCTTATGCACCTAGGATTTACTCAGAAAATATGAAAACCAATTGTTCACAAGTTATGTATTTTGTAACATTTCATTTTTGTAACTTTCCATCTTTTAATTGATAAAGAAATACCAAAAGGGGCGCCGATCTTCGGGGCCAATCTGGTGTTGAGCGAGGGAGTGAGGTCTCTCTTTTTTTTTTGTGTGTGTGTGTGTGTGTGTGTGTGTGTGTGAAAAGGCTAGGTGTTAATTGAAGGAACTATCGCTTTATGTGAGTCATAGACCGGTTTCAGCAGATCACTGCTTATATATTAAGAAGGCTAATGATGAAAGTCTTATTATACTTGTGCTTTATGTGGATGATATGCTTATTGCTCGTAAGCATAAAAACCAGATTAATGCATTGAAAAGGCAGCTGATTCAGCCTTTTCCATGAAGGATTTGGATCTAACTGAACATATTTTGGGCATGCGTGTAACACGAGATAGAGAACAACTCTTATTTCACTAACAAGGAAAGTACATCAGCAAAGTACTTGATCGATTTTCTATGGCTGATGCTAAGCCTCTTGGTGTACCTTTTCCACCCTATCTTAAGCTAATCAAATTGCCCAAAAGATGATAAGGCAGTCAGTATTATGAAGGGTGCTCCTTATGCTTCAGCTTGTGGTTTACTCATGTATGCTATGGTTGCTACTAGACCTGACATTGCTTATGTAGTGGGAGTTGTAAGCAGGTTCATGTCAAATCCTGGCAAAGCACATTGGGAAGCAGTGAAATGTATCTTACAGTACCTTAAGGGTACACAAAGAAAATGTATTTGCTATGGCAAGGTTATGTTGGATCTACAGGGGTATTGTGATGCAGACATGGTAGGTGACTTGGATACTCGCAAGTCTACTAGCGGGTATATCTTTACCTTGACGGGTGCGGCAGTTTCTTGCTGCTCTAGATTGCAAAAAATAGTAGCACTCTCTACCACTGAGGCTAAATATATTTCAGCCACTGAAGCTTCAAAAGAAGCAGTTTGGCTTAGTCATTTGGTCAAGGATTTTGCACTGCCCACCAAAATGCCTGTACTTAGATGTGATAGCAAAAGCGTTGTATGCCTAGCTAAGAATGCCATATTTCATACACGTACCAAACATATTAATGTTTGGTATCATTTTATCAAGCAAGTTCTGGATAATGATCTAGTCACCCTGACTAAGATCAAATCACAGGATAACCCTACAAATGTTCTCACTAAAAGTCTTGCAAAGGCTCAACATGAGCATTGCATTAGACTTGTGGGAGTTGGTTAAAGGTTCGCTTAGGACCTTTAAGTGGGAGGTTGTTGGGTGTAAACGCCCTTTACGCGCTCTCCCATGTATATATTACTTCACACATGTGAACCAACCCTAACAGGTGTAAGTGTACCGTACCTTAAGTACAAATACATTCTTTTATTATGTGTGTGTACCACACTGGTACACACCTATCCGACGACTCACTCTAGCTCTATCACTGTCAAATACTGTTCAGCTCTGTGTCATTGAACTCCTCGATTAATGTGCTTGCTCTCAGCTCTCTTTCTCTATCTGCTTCCACTTCGACTCTGCACTCATTACCTCCTTCATACTTGGCTTTTCATACTGCCCTAAAACTGACAATGAGGATTGCCCCACAACCTATTTCCTTTTTTCAATGACTCAGTTTGCTTCTAGAGGAGGAGCAAACAAGAAGAAACTATGGTGTGGATGTCATAGCCTCTGAGCGGGCTTTTATGGCTAGACAGAAGGGCAAAGGCAGCCAAGTAAAGAATGCTCCGCAGAGCTCTAGGACTTCACGCACTTCACACGGTAATAAAAACCAAGGGGGCACGCAAGCCAAGAAGGCAAGCGCCATTATTGCAAGAAACCAGGCCACTACATCACTGAGTGTAGAAAGCGCATCGCCAAGGAGAACAAAAAGGAGTCAAGGATGTTTGTTTCTGATGCTCCTTCTACTGCTAGTGAGTCAACGTCCTTTGTTGCAGACACGGACTATTGCTTTTACACATGTAGTTATGACTCTTCTTGGGCTAATTGAGCATTTAACTCTACTGAGAATGAAGGCACTTGGTTTTTTGACAATGGTGCTTCTAGACACATCACATCTCGCAAAGATTTATTTTCTTCTGTTGGTGCAACTCCAGTTGGCAAGTCTGTACAGTGTGCCAACAATGCATCATACCCTATTAGAGGTATTGGGGAGATTGTGCTCATAGCTATTGATGGCTCTATTCTCCGCCTGCAAGATACTTTGTTTGTGCCAAGTATAAAGAAGAATCTGCTCTCTATTTCTTCTTTGGCACGTTGTGGATTATTACATGTCACCTTTGATGATGACAGATATATGGTGAGCGACAAGGAACACATGACTTTGATCTTGACTGGCACTTTATGTCATGGGTTATATGAGTTGGATGCTCTTTCAGTTGATCAGTCAACGTACTTGGCATCCACTCTTACTCTTACTATGATATAGGCGGACTTATAGCATGCTCCGATGGGGCATATGAACTATGGTAGCTTAATACTCTTATAGCATACACAGATACTAGATGGATTACCTCTTCTAGAGAGACCTCCTGAGCACTTGTACGAAGGATATATTTTGGGAAAAATACATCAGTTTTCTTTTCCCCATGATGTTGCTTTTAAAGCCACAACCAAGTTACGATAGTGCATTCAGATGTATGTGAGCCTATGCAGACAAAGTCATTGGGTGGATAATACTATTTTGTAACTTTTATTGATGACTTTACTCGCTTCTGCTGGGTCTATTCTTTGATGACAAAGTCAAAAGTGTATGATGCATTCTTCGCTTTTGTAGCACTTGTTGAGAACCAATCTGGTTGTAAAATAAAGACTCCCCATTCGGACTGAGGGGGGAATCTATGTCCTCTATGCTGAATTCTTTTTTGAAGCAGAAGGGCATTGATCATCAGTTCACTACTACCTATACTCCACAACAGAATGGGGTTGCAAAGAGGAAGAATCGGTCACTCATGGAGATGGCCAAATGTATGCTGACAAGAAAGAGCTTGCCACACAGTTTTTGGATGGAAGCTGTAATGTGTGCTTGCCATGTTTTCAACAAATGCCCCACCAAAGCATTAAAGAATATTACGCCTTTTGAGGCATGAAACAACCGGAAACCTTCTGTTGGGCACTTTCGTACCTTTTGGTATTTTGCATATGCACACATTCCCCAAATACTCAGAAAAAAACACAAGGCTGTCAAATGCATTTTTGTGGGATATAGTAATGAGAGCAAAGGCTACAGACTCTATGATCCTGTCTCTAAAAAGATGTTTGTCAGTAGGCATGTACTATTGATGAAAAATCAGATTTGTCCCTTGCTGGTTTTGACACATATTAGGCTGCCCGTCATGTATTTGAAGGGCTGCTGCCCATTTCATTTGGTGATTCAGCTAGAGTTTCAGCAAGTGAACTTAATGTTCAGCCAGCTGCTCCATTGGATAATGCAGGAAATCAGCCATTGGCTTATCTGAATATTCAGCAAAGTGCTGAAACTAAAATTCACTAGGAGCTTATGCACAACTAGGAGGCAAGATAAATGCATGGATGGTCTTTACAGACTATGAAAGATAGTCATCTGGATACACCCATGGCTGGTCGTACTAGAAGGCAAGCTCGTATGCATGATACTGCACATACCATGAAGTTTGTTATGGCACCAAGTACAGTTGATGATGAGGAGCCTAAATGTTTTGAGGATGCACAACAAAGTGTGCATTGGATGGCAACAATGGAAGCTGAATTGGATTCTATCATTAAGAATCAAACATGGGATTTAGTGTCTTTTCCCTTTGGAAAGAAAGCCATTGGAACAAAATGGGTCTACAAGCTAAAACAGAATGCAGATGGATCCATTGACAAATATAAGGCAAGGCTAGTAGCCAAAGGCTATGCACAGAAGAAAGGCATTGACTATGAGGAGACATTTGCTCCTACCTCCCAAATGACTACCATTAGGTCTATGGTTGCTTTGGCTGCCCATTATGGATGGATTGTGCATCAGTTAGATATTCAAACTGCATTTTTACATGGGGAACTTCATGAGGAAGTATATGTACAGCAGCCCATTGGTTTTGCAGTTAAGGGATCCGAACAATTGGTTTGCAAGCTGAAAAAGGGTATTTATGATTTGAAACAAGCTCCTAGAGCTTGGTATGCAAATATTGATGCCTTTTTACTCAGCCAAGGGTTTATAAACAGCTCATCTGAGTCTACCCTTTACGTATGTAAAAGGGGGGGATCCATGCTAATCATTTGTCTATATGTTGATGATCTTTTGCTTACGGGGACACATGCTAATCAGATTTCAGCATTCAAACAGAATTTGCAGCAAACTTTTGAAAAGACAGACTTGGGGTCTTTGCATTATTACTTGGGCATTCAATTCATATATGATGCTAGAGTTTATCACAATCAAGATACATTGGTAAACTTCTTGAGAGGTTTGGCTTACGGGATTGCAAGCCACTCTGTATACCAATGGAACCTAGACAAAAGCTGTCATTACATTATCATAGTGATTTGTTTGATATACACACATATGCTCCAGCAATTGGATGTCTTATTACCTATGCAACACTCAGCCAGACATACAATTTACAGTTTCAGCCCTGAGCAAATATATGCATCAGCCACGCATGTCACATTGGCTAGCTGTTAAGCATGTCTTTAGTTACTTGCAGGGTACTAGATCTCTTGGATTGCTTTATGCCAAGGGGGGACCACTATAATTACATGCTTACAGTGACTCGAATTGGGTTGGTGATTATGATTCACGTCACTCCACTAGTGGCAATTGTTTCTTTCTTGGCTCATCTTGCATATATTGGCTTAGCACGAAACAATCCACTATTGCCACATTGTCATGTGAAGCTGAATACAAGGCAGCTTTCACTACCACAATTGAATGTGTATGGATTAGACGCTTGCTAGCTGATCCGGATGTATCTGTTACGGAGCCTACTCCTTTGTTCACTGACAGTCCGAGTGCCATTGCAACGGCACAGAACCCAATGTTTCATGCACGCACAAAACACATTGAGATACATTATCACTTTGTCCGAGAGAGGCTACATGCAGGTGATATCAGCCTTGGCCCTTGTCTATTGTCCTACCACCAGTAATGTGGCAAACATCTTCACCAAAGCTCTTCCTCTTGACAAATTTGAAGCATTTCGCGATGCTTTAAATTTGATCTCCTTTGTAGCGGATGATCCTTGTACTTTTAATCACTCTTCACTCCAGGGGGGTTTGTTGGGTTTCACTCACGCCTACACTTACAAAGGAGTGTCGGCAATCAATAGGACACTAGGGCACTTTTTACTCTCAATACGAGGTTTTTTCCCCCATACTTATTGTCTTCTTTCTTATGCGCTTATGTTACACTTACGGGCACTTATCGTATTCGGGTGTGAACACCCCCTACACTTTGTACTTTCATGTTACACTCTTTCAGTCTATTGCATTGGGTGTTGTGCTTCACTCTCCACACTGTCTACTGCACTCTCAACCAGAGCTTTGATCCTTTCTCTCTCTCACACAAGCCCCCAGTGTGACTGCTACTACGTGTTCTACATTATCGCCTAGCCTCCTATTGTTGCCAGCATGGTTGTCTCCATGTGTAGTACGGACTGATCCGTACGATTTAGTATGAAAAAATAAGCACTTTTTGGCCACTCTCCTTCAAGTCTACAACTTTCTTTTTTTCTCTCTCCTTTCTTTTTTTTTCTTTCTTTCTTATTTCTCTCTCCCCCCAAGCCTCTCTCTCTCTTTGACACAGACACCAATGACACCTTCATAGGCAGATACAGGGGATTATTGCTTGGGCTAGAGCTAGGCCCTCCATACCCACATGAGATTGTAGCATTTGGAGCTCATTGTTACTAGACAAAGCTCTATGTTTTACATATAGCCATAGTTAGTTTCCTTTCTTATTTTGCTTTGTGCTACATATTTTGCCCAGACAGTTGTACCATCATACACATGATTGTAGCTCATGGTCTCATAGGTCATTTTGGCCTTTTGTAGACGTTAATATATCATTTCATTTCTCTCTCTCTCTCTCAAGTTCCATAGTTGCACTAGTATCACATACGAAGGTTTCATACTATACCATACCTTACGTATTAGTACCATAAGGTACCAACTTAATGGATACATCTTTTCTTGTTGGAACTGCACTTTGGGATCAGCTAAATGTTCCTTATACTAATATGATTCTTCCATGAGACTAGGTTATTTGAGATTTAAGCAATTTCTCGAAACCTTCTCTCTCTCAAACCCACACTTCTCTTATTTGTATAATCATTCATATGATGTATCCACTTCCGCCTATGTAGTTGTAAGTTGTAGGTTGTAGTGGCACATGTTGTGCATGCAACACCAAGTTTTGGCATATTATCCTCAAGTATTCATCTTAATGTTTTAGGTTCGAAAAAAAAAAAAAACCACGCCCACGTTTTTAACTCTCAGAAACGTTTCATAAGTTTCAAATTCATAGAAACACATTTCTTAGTTGTTATGCCAGTGGTCAGCTATCATCATTTTCATCAAGTCATTTTTGTGTTTTCAACGCTTTTCTTCATCAACCTCTACTCCAACTGGAGGTTATTGCACTCGAGATCTCTCTCTGATGGACGATACACATCGACGCCTCCCTCAATCCCCCCTCCCATGAGAGCCATCGGCTGTTGGATAGCTCTGCCCTTGAGCATCTTGTACATTCTTTCCTTCATTTACAGCAATGATTCATTCACCTCAAAGTTCTCTTTCTTCTCTATTTGTGTTTTTGTTTTTGCATTTAGGGTTTGCATTTTGCATGTCATTGTCTGAGTTTGTGTGTTTCAATTATGATCATACTTTCTTTGTTTCCTCAGTGCAAACCCTAGCATAACTTCACATAGTATCACAACAGGTGCTCTTTTAAAGAGTATCATGCGGTATTGTGGAGACTTAGTTTTGTGCGAAGTACACAAACAATATGTAACTGATTCATAATGTCTCAAATTCCTCCCTCTCGGATTCCCATACTGCCTTATCAAGCTTCTCCATCATTGGAGGTCTTGAGGAGACATTGGACTCGGCAAGGAAGACGACCACCTTCACCTTCACCTTCTTTTTTTGTCTACTGTTCCAGATTTCAATCACTTGACAAAGGAGGATTTTGAAGGGTACTTGCGCATCACACATAGTTGAGCTTCTACCCCGAGCTCATACCCCTCCTACCAGCTTTGCTACTCCATCCGGACCGGTTGGTGAGACTCATCACCTCTTCAATCATGGAGGACATACAACATTTGGGACGATTGGCAACCCATCTTCTTCATCTCAACCAAGCTCATTTCGTACATACTACAATCCCTTTGAGTCGTATGAATAAAAACCTTTCATGTTTCTCCTTTTGATGTGTAGGATCCAAATCACATATTGTCGAGCTTATAAGCCTCCTATTAGCTTTGCTATTCCATCTCGACCAGTTGGTGAAACAGATCATCTCTCTCATCATAGAAGAAATACCACATTTGGGATGATGGACAACCCATTTTCATCTCAGCCAAGCCCAGTGTTAGGTTCATACAACCCCTTTGAGTCCTATGAATCAAAATCCTCTCTTATTTCTGATTTTGGTGTGCAAGATCCGAATGATTTTCAGTACATAAACTTAATAGAAGGGGCTCTCCAAGCAGACATCCTTCATCAAGCATATCTACATCTTTTGTTCCATTTAAGCATGCGAATCAATCTTCTCAAATCCCTCCCATCCCACCCACTTCTCATCCACGCTTCAATTTCCTCTCTTCTTCATTCCAAAACCTCGGATTGCAATCCACTTACACATCCAACACCCTAGGAGTTGGACATTGGTGGATCATCTGAGCCAGAAGAAAGTCATTGGGACAAAGTGGATTTTTCGGGCAAAGCTAAAAGCTGATGGAACTTTAGACAAGTACAAGGCTCGCCTTGTAATGCAAGGGTTTCAACACAAGCACAGCATTGATTATGAAGAAACCTTTGCCCCTACTGCACAGTTGACTTCCTTTCGGTTGCTACTCGCACTCACCGCTCACCACGGCTGGCCGATACATCAAATGGATGTCAAGAGTGCCTTCCAGAACGGATACTTGCAGGAGGAAGTCTATGTGGAGCAGCCAGCGGGCTTTCGCTCAGGGAACCCTAGGGATACGGTATTCCGTTTGCAGAAAGCTCTTTATAGACTGAAGCAAGCGCCACGGTCCTAGTTCCATAGAATGGATGAGTTCTTACAGACTCATGGATACCATTCTACCCCTTATGACCCGAAATTATATGTTCGATCCACTCCAGAGGGGGTTAGCTATATCCTCCTATATGTTGATGACTTACTCATCACAGGTTCAGATTCTACTGCTATACCGGAAATTAAGGCTAAGCTTAAAGCTACATTTGAAATGACAGACCTTGGTTTGTTGTCTTATTTTTTGGGGATGGAGATAGTTCGTTCTGGAGAATGTATTTTTGTGTCACAGCAGAAGTACGCACTTCAACTTGTGGAACAGTACACTTCAGATCAGACATGGCTAGTGGCCACGCCTATTGATCCTATTGTCCACTTGTCAAAGGATACCCTAGGACAGCCCTTCGATGCACACACCTATCGTTATGTTGTACAAAAACTTCTTTGGTTAATTCACACTAGGCCAGATTTAGCTTACTCAGTTAGCATACTCAATCAGTATCTCACAGCACCTAGGATGTGACATTGGATTGCATGTCTTCGTGTGTTGAGTTATTTGCGGTGTACTTTTTCTTATGGCTTGACATATGGTTCTGGTTTATGTTTGCAGGGGTACACTGATTCTGATTGGACAGGAGATCCTGACACCCGGCATTCCCATGGCGGCTACCTCTTTAGCTTGGGCACGGCTCCCATTTCTTGGTTTAGTCGTAAGCAAGAGACGATGGCGGCTTCCACGGCCGAGGCTGAGTACCGGGCTCTCTTCGATAGCACCACCGAGGCCATCTATCTGAGGAGTTTACTGGCGGTGCTTCATTTTCCATGTGACTCTCCCATAGTTGTCTACTCCGACAACCAGAGTGTCATTGCTCTTGCGGGCAATCCGATCATCACACCACGGATAAGGCATGTGGGAGTCCACTTCCACTTTTCCAGAGAGCAAGTTGAGCTAGACACTATTCGCCTAGAGTTTGTGCCTTCATCAGATGATTTTGCAGATATCTTGACCAAAGCGGTCAAACGGCCAGTTCTTCAGTACCTACTACCCAGGATCGGCTTGGGTACACCCTCCCCTACTTCTTCAGCTTGACGGGGAGAGAGTGATTCACTCTTGCTTTCCCTTCCAGTTTAAGAGGGGGCGGCTCCTACTCTTGATCTTGACAGTGATGATGTTTATGGTTTTTTAGACATTACATTCACTTATTCTTTTGTATTGTATTATAGGCATTTGTAACTTCATCCGCACTATCAGGATGACCTAATTGTAAAAGGGCACTTGGACAAGTGAACACTTCCCCTGCGAGGACACTGTCCTAGTGGCATCGTTGCATAGCATATTGCATGAGCATGACATCTTGCATCTCCCTTTGCATTACCCTATGTATCGGCATTTTGTTCATGTCAACATGCATCTATGTGCATTTATCCCTTTTCAGTCTTTTGGAGTGGTCGACTCTAGGATCCACCATATTCATAGCATAACACATTGTAGTTCTCCTAAAGGCAGTTTCCCTACCCTTGCTTGCTTGCTTTGCTTTTCTTACTAAGCCCACCATTTTCTTTGCCTCTCACATATTCAACACGTGATTGGCACATACACTCACTTTTATCATCCTTAGGCACTTATCCTCATCAGTGCGAGGGATTGGCTTACTAGTTTTGTGAATAACTTGGGTTTAATACTCTCTTTATCTTTTCCTATCTGTCACTTAATCGGCTGCTGCCCCTATATTACTTATGTATTTTCACAACACTTTTCAAAAAAAAAAAACAAAACAAAACAAAACAAAACAAAACAAACAAGTCTATTGTTGATTCCATCCGCCTTTGTAGGCCTTGATAGGCCCTTGGGCAACCGATGAGCACCCTTGGTCTGATGCCCTAACCTCTCTGGGGTGATCACTTGGGCTCTCTTGGTAAGATATCCATCACCTCTGTAGTCTTGGTAGACCACTGGGCAACCGACGTGCACCTTTTATCCGATGCCCTAGCAACTTTGGGGTGGGACGCCTTGGGGTAAATCAAAATTTAGGCTGGCCTACTTTTCTCGCCCTATTTTGGGGTTGAGAGGGGGTGTTGTGCTAAAAAATGCACTTAGCCACTTAAACAGCCCCAAAACATGCTTATTTTAGGCTTATTTTAGCCAAAATCCTAAAACAGGGAGCCGATCGAGAAAGTTAAGTGGGAGAGGATCTAGAACCCTAATTTTCTATAAATTGGCAGCCAGCCCTCCACTCTTTTACAATCTCGTTTTTGTAGGTTTCAGGTGTTACCAACTTGCTGCCCACACCCCGGTCACAGAGGACATCTCAGCCCTTGCTGTCCATCACTATTCCCTACAGTCTGGCGCATGTTTCCAGCCCTCCACACGCTGATTGCTGCTGTTTCTGCCTGGTGACTGACTGTTCTTCATCTGCACTGCTGTCGTACAGCCTGCCACGCCTGCTGCCTTTGCAGGCTCCAGCTGCTGCCCTGACAGTTTTCTCTCTCCTGTCTGCAGTTGCTGCAGTCTTTCTCTCTCCTGCAGGCTGTCCTACCTGCGTTTTCAGACTTTCTCTCTCCTGCAAGCTCCGTTTTTAGTCTTTCTCTCTCCTACAAGTTGTCCTGCCTGCACTTTCAGTTTCTCTCCTGCAGGCTCCGTTTTTAGTCTTTCTCTCTCTTGCAAGCTGTCCTGCCTGCGTTTTTAGTCTTTCTCTCTCCTGCAGGCTCCGTGTTTAGTCTTTCTCTCTCCTCACTGCTGTCTACATCACATCCAGCTTCTCACCACTGCATTTGCTAGTGTTCGACATCCGGAGGCTGCCTTGCTGCAATTTGGGATCCGTTTGGAATACGACACACTCTCCAGCTCATTACCCTTGCCTTGATCCTAGAGATACAGGAGTTCGAGGTTCAATATTCATTCACTGCATAGTGTGTTTGCTGCATAAGCATCGTATTATTACTAGTCATATCATTTCATTTATTCACTGTGTTCATTGTCTCTAAGTTACTCTGACCCTAACCCTAACTGTGTTCTTTTTATTAGTCTGTGCTTTGTCGTACAGTTTCTGTTTATGTTTCTGTGTTAGGGTATTTTTTCTTTACATCCTGGAGTAGTCTCTGAGTGGCTGCTAGGTCTCGCCAGAGTGCTCTCTCCTCCTCCCAACTCTGCTACCTGGCCTATAGGGCTGCCTCTTGGTAGATCCTACTCGACTCAGCTAAGACCTCTGCAACTTCCTCTGCGATCCAGTCCACCCTGGCCCACTCCCTCGTCTAGAGCTACTCAATCTGCCTCCTCACATCCTCCCTCCCTCTGTAGATCAAGTCAAGGATCTGACAAGATCGCGTGTCAAGGCCTGAAGCGGGAGCATCAAGTGTGCATAGAACTGAGCAGTGATCAGACAAAGTGGTGCCAGCCAACTGCCCTACCTAGCCTCCGCGAGAGCACCCCCACTCTCCCACATAGAACCAGTCCAGCCGCTCCAAAAGAGCTTCGCCCAACCGCCTATATCCCTAAGAGAAGTCCAGCAACCTCTCTCTCCTGTGAAAAGTTGGGTCCCGCCAAGCATCACGTGCTCCTACTGCCAGGAGGAAGACCTCCCATGCCTCTTACTCCTCCCCTGCCATACCCTGGAAATCTCTGCCCCTGCCCTACTGGTCCTCTACGGCCTCCAAGTTGTTGAAGTCTCCTCCAACAATCCAAGAGTCGACCTCTGAAAGTCCTCTTGCAATCTTCATCTAGAACCTGTTCAGGGCCCTAACCTCAATAGGAGCATAAACATTGAGGACTCCAAAGCATGAGTCCCCTAAATCCAATCTAATCCATAGAGCCCTCCCTGCCATAATCGTCATGTGGTCTTGCACACAGGTGGTAAGGCTCAGGCCAATAGAGGTGCATATGCCTCCACTCCTACCCTGGGCACCAATAGAGTAATCCCAATAGGTGTGTGAGCTACCTGGAAGTACCTTCCCCACCCGATGGGCCTAGAAGGGCGTGAACTTGTGCTCCTGAAAAAGTAAGGTGCCGATCCATCTGGCAAGGGTAGGCTGCAATTGCTATTGAACAATCAATTTCCTAGAACCACGTGCCCCACTATAGTGGAGGTTCACGTTCCAAAATGCTAGGTCTAGACTCATGGGGAAACCTGTGACTGACCAAATAGACATCTGTATGGTGTGGAAGCTATTGATGAAGAAGAAGAGCCATGGGGCATGTGAATGCGCTTGGCCACAAGCCTAGAGGGTGAACTCCATTCCCCCATGCTGGCGGACCATGGGGGTGGTAGATGCTCCAAGCGGGACCACTAGGGCGTCTATAACCAAGGTGAGAGGCATGACTGTGCACTAGTAGAAGCGGGCAGCCTCTGCGAGGGGCCACTCGATCACATCCATCGATGACCACCACTAGGTAGGGGCTCGAAAATAATGCTCAAATGTGGGACCTCGGCTCCAGCCCACCAGTTAATGTCCATCATGCACCCTAGCCACTACTTGGAAAAAAGTGTTAGCCCTCCTTCACCCATCCACTAGGAGATGTAGTCTGCAATCTGGCCCCTCACTTCCTCCTCTATATGTCATCGTCCAATCTCTTGAATGAGAGGTCTAAAAGAAGAAAGCATAGTTTGGTCCATCCAGTGGTGCTAGTAAATGAACCTTGCTGCTCCTTGACTTGCGGACCACGAAGATCCCCACCTCCAGAGGTAGTGGAAACTCTCCGTGACCCGCAACTCTAAAATAGGACCACTAACCATTGTGGAAAAAATCCTATGGGAGCAATTGCGCCTGTTGAGGAAAAGTGTAACGGGCAGCTCGGCCAGATGAGCTAGTGGCTGTGTGGGAAGGTGGGAGCTAGGCTGCTGGCGAGGAGAAGATATGTGTGTGTGTGTGTGTGTGGTGGGGGGGGGGGGGGGGGGGATCGCCCTGAAAGCGGGGGGCTTTGGGATAGGGTCGGGGGCAATCCATGAGGAGGGACTGGGGATGGGGGCTAGGGGATCTCGGGTAGCGTGGGTTGTGACACCCCAGTGGGTGGTGGGGGTAGAGGCCTGTGATCTTGCTAGGTGGGACGAGCAGGGGACTACTGCAAGGTGCTCTGACGGGGGCCTGTTGCCCGCCCTCATGCTCTCTGCTGCTGTGGCTGTATCTGAGGGGGTGGTTGAGGCCCCCCCTGCCGTCTCCCTCTCTGTCGTCGCTAGAGCCATGTAAAACCGTCAGCATCCACTTGCGAGTCTGCCGACGGAGCTGCCTTCGCTCCGAAATGTGTGCAATCTATTGCATGATGCCCAAAGTCATGGCATCGCACACACTGACCAAGCTGCCCTGTCCTACTACCTGAAAGACTGTCTGCCTGTCTCAATCTCAAGAAACTTAGGTATGTTATTTGTATCTTTCACAGCCGCCCGTGCCTTCAGAACTTCTACGGTTGTCATAGCATCCGCGAAGGAGAGAGCAAGAATTGTGCCGAAAAGCCGTCCAAAGTCCTCCACTAACACATAATACTCTACCGCCAATCTAAGGAATAGAAGGGTGACCGGGTGTGTAGGAAACCTGTTGTGGAGCGGGAACTCCTCCACTGTGAAGCCACTATACCAAGGAACCATATAGATGACCCCCTTCATGGAGGCATAAGGTGAGCTATGCACTAGCTCATGGGCTACATCCATGGAGGTGAGTCGAACCATGAAGATCCCTTGACCCATGAGAACTACCTCCGCAATCTGCATTGTGCCAATGTGTAGCGTGGAGTGAAGCCAATCCCAAAGCTAGGCCCAAATTGAGAGTGTCCTACAACTTGTCCAAAGATTGTTGTTTCTTTCAGTTCCAGCTCTGTGTCACAGACGGAAAGGAGTTGTTCCTCAGAAAGGACAACGCGCAAGGTGTTTGACTAGGGGGCACTCGCAAAATACACCGACGTCTAACCAAAGGTTTCCATTGCGCATCACTGCTGAGGACTACCAAGCTAGCTTCTGTGATACCGAGGGGAACGTTGCTGTAGATGGAGGGAGCAACGATTGCTAGTGTTATCACGTCTCCACAGATGCAAGCAACTCCTGCTGAACTTGCAGAGAAGAAGCAATCAACGGAGCAGACGAACATGCAGCATAGGATGGAGGCACAAGAGCGGTCGACTGGCGAGATCTTTTCGTGTGTGAGGCAGAGGACGGAGCTGCCATAGCAAGTCAATGATCGTTGTCACAGAGAAGAGAACCTGGTGGGACGCGCACGCGATGGCGCAAACACAATCAGATGGTCGTGAGCAGGGCATGCAAGCAGGACAAGCGCGAGCTAGGCAAGCGCGAGCGGAGCCACGAGCAGGGCACAGCACAAGCAAGGCAATTGGGCGGAGCCGCGAGCAAGGCGTAAGAGATGCACTTCCGCAAATTTTATAAGAAATCTTCAATATAAGAAAAGACCAGAAAACTTACTTCAAGCATAATTGGCATTCCCAGTTAGTCTACTTCATCAATATTTTAATGCACCTAGAGTGTCACATTGGACTACTTGTCTTCGTGTGTTAAGATATTTAAGGTGTACCTATAATTTTGGACTAACTTATGAACATGGTTTATGCTTGGAGGGTGATACCGATTCTAATTGGACGAGAGATCCTAACACTCGACATTCCCATGGCGGTTATATCTTTTCCTTGGGCATGGCTCCTATTTCTTGGTCAAGCCGCAAGCACGAGACATTGGTGGCTTCCACGGCGGAGACTGAGTATAGGGCTCTCTTTGATGGTACACCGAGGCCATCTATCTGAGGAGCTTGCTGGTTGCACTTCAATTCCCTTGTGTTTCTCCTACAGTTGTCTACTGTGACAATCAGAGTACCATTGCCCTTGCGAGCAACCAAATCATCACACCTCAGACGCGGCATGTGGGAGTCCACTTCCACTTCACTAGAGAGCAGGTTAAGCTAGATACTTCGCCTAGAGTTTGTGCCTTTAAGTGATAATTTTACAGACATTTTGACCAAAGTGGTCAATTAGCCAATCCTCCACTACATTGTACCTCGGATTGGCTTGGGCCACCCTTCTCTACATCTTCAGATTCACACGGAGAGAGTGCTTCCTTCCCTCTTGCTTCTCCCTCCAATTCGAGAGGAGGCGGTTTTTTCTCTTGTTTAGTGACAGTGATGATGTTTATAGTTTAGCTTTGGACTTTTCAAACATTTATTCTTCGTATTGTACTTAAGGACATTTATAACTTCACCCGCACTATCGGAATGACATGATTGTAAATGGGCACAAGGTCAAGTGAATAATTCCCTTGCGAGAACATTGTCCAATGGCACCATTGCATCGCATTCTACATGAGCATGAAATCTTGCATACCTCTTTGCATTATCCCATGCATGCGCACTCTGTTTATGTAAACATGCATCTGTGTGTATTTATCCCTATTTGGTCTTTTACGAGTGGTCGACTCTAGATCCACCGTATTTATGGCATTGCACATGGCAGTTCTCCCCGATAACTTCCCCATGCTTGCTTGCTTGCTTGCTTGCTTTGCTTGTCTTGCTAAGCTCACCATTATCTTTTTTGCCCCCCCCACATATTCTCCATATGATTGACACACACACACTTCAATATCCCTAGGCACTCATCCTAGTAGTGTGCAGAATTACTTTGCTTGTTGTATGAAGGTCCTTCCTTATTTTCCCATACTTTGAGGCACAGTGACTCAATAGGACGAAAACCGATTTCAAACCCTCACTTACTGCTAAATCTTTTGGAAAAATCAAACCAATTACCCTTCCAAAAAAAAAAAGTCAATTGCCGATTTCATCTGCCTTTGCAAGGCTTGGTAGGCCCCTAAGCAGCCAACATGCATCCTTGGTCCGAATACCCTTGGTGAGCCCCTAAGCAGCTGACATGCACCCTTGGTTCGAATGACTTGGCCTCTTTGGGCTGATTACTTGGGCTTTGGGATGGGGCACCTTGGGATAAAAGACTATATATTTTAAGGGTTTATTTCTCATGGCTCTGTTTTGGGCTTGAGAGGGGGTGTTGAGCTAAAAATGCATTAGCTTGACTTTAAACGGTCCCAAAACATGCTTAATTAATGAAGAAAACCTTTTATTTTGAAAAGAAACGCAATTCTAGAGAGTTATTGTGTCCCATATGCAAAACCCTAATTTGGGTGCCCCAAACTATTTATAAATAGACATACAGCCCACTACTCTCCCTTAGTCTCATTTTTGCAGATTTCAAGTCTTTCAGCTTGCTGCCCACACTCCGGATGCAAAGAGCATCATGTTCCAAGCTGGCCATTGCTGTCGACAAGAGTCTAACACCTATTTCCAGCCTTCCACCCACTCTTCGAAGCTGATTTCAGCCTATTGACTACTACTGCTGGTTTTCCTACTGCCGCCAATCTGCGTTTTCTTGTTTTCTCTCTCCTTAGCTGTGTTTCTAGTCTTTCTCTCTCCTCACCTGCATATTTAGTCTTTCTCTCTCTTGCAACTGTCACCCAGCCTAAACAAGCTGTGTTTTGCTGTTTTCTCTCTCCTCACCTGCGTTTTTAGTCTTTCTCTCTCCTCACATGCGTTTTTACTCTGTGTCTCTCTACTCAATGGGGCAGCCATTTGGGCCCAAGCCTTTATCATACTAGACGGATGCCACTTATGGACTGTGGTGGACCAGAAGCACAACATTATGATGGCTAGGAACACATGGAAAGACCGTTGGTCATGATGATAGCACGTATGATAAGGCCAAAAGCCTCAGTACCACAGGAGATCATCCGAGCAAAATTAGATGTTGCATCCATGGTAGTTGAGGCATTATTCCAAGCAATTACTTTTCTCCACAAGATATGGAAACTCCCTAAAGACCAATATCCTAGACTAGCATTGGAGTCTTCAAGACAACTTGCAACAGAGGGAGATAGACAGTGCTAGTATGCAAATATGAGCACGTGGCTGAATTTACATGGCATGAGTACAAATAGACTACCACCGTTTGATTACAACCTCGACTGCCCTACTTTGAGCCTCACTCGTGGAGAATTGAATAGTGTGATCAAAGCAAACATCACTAAAGTCGAGACAGAAAGGACTTCGTCCGAGCCCCCTTTTCCATTAGGCACGAAAACAGCATAATATCAATGTCACTTCTTGCAGCTTTCTCATGACAATTTCATCGTGTGGCCAAGATACATGGATGTTCAACTTTTGCACGGACTCCAAGTTGCTATTGGTCAGATTCACACCTCATCGCATCACCTGATGATTGAGACAAATCGATGGAGCCATATTGCAGCGGCCAACCAATGAGAGGATGTGCTAGCTTTGTGGATGGGAGCCAGAAACGGAGAAGCACTACATTTGTAGATATATTGTATACTATGATATCCGAGGCCACTATCATTCCCTCTTTAAGGAGGGCTTTGGACCACTGAGATGGGTGATGGACTAAGAGGACCAAAGATGTTTGGGCCTTTTCCTATTGGGGCTCCAACGACGCAGAGCATTATTGTTACGGGATAGAAGGCAATCCCAACATCATCCACCCCTCCAAAGAGCAATTACAGACTATTTCAATATAGTTGAACCCCCAACCGCGACCACCCCACACACTACATCTCCTACTGATAGGCGTTGTCGAGATACAGCATCAAGAGGCATCATAGTTGACAAAGCTACAACGTTACGCAGAGCAGGACGCCCTAGAGTATCTACTTCGTAACATAGGCGTGCCCATATGCGCCACATTCACATCACGATTGCTTGTTACAGAGGCAGATTGGCGCAGTAACTTAGTCAGAGATAGTTTGCAAAGTCTTAGTGGATTCCATAGACTGAGGGCGAGATACTCTACACTCTTGATCTTTTTAAACTTAGTTTTTTCCGACTTTTTCAGTTTCCATACTTCTCATTCCAATCTACCATGTAAACTTACACATAAATTTTATCTCTTCTTATCTAATGAGAGATGATGATACCAATTGTATTGGTTATGGTCTCATAGGCCACTCTGGCCTTTTAGAGACGTTAATAGATCTCTCTCTTTCTCTCTCTCTTTTTTTTTTTCGTAAATTCTCTCTCTCTCTCTCTCTGTGGCACTGTTATCTGCATCAGATTCAGCCTTCCTTCATTGCATTTGCTAATGTTTTACATCCAAAGACTGCCTTCTTGCGTTTTGGGATCCGTTCAAAGTACGACACACTCTCTAACTCATTATCCCTAACCTAACCCTTGAGATACGGGAGTTTGTGGTACAGTATTCACTCTTTGCATAGTGTGTTTGCTGCATGAGCATTGTATATTCATCATTCATTTATTTCATTATTATCTATGTTCATTGTCTCTGAGTTACCCTAACCCTAACTATACTCTATGTTATCAGTTTGTGCTTATCATACGATTGGTATTGTGTTTTTGTGTTTAGAGCATCTCATCACATCAAACAAGCGAACAATTTTCCCACAATGAACACTATCCAAGTGATACCTACTGCATGCGCATTCTCATCATGTAGCACACTACTCTATGCATCTCATTGCGTAGAGCATCCCTAGGTAGATCGTGAGTTGTCTCCACCGGCAATTCTTCACCACCTTACCACCATCTCACCATCCTTCATCACCCTTTCCCTCGTCATCAACGCCCTTGAGTGGTTGGGCTAGCTTATTTGTTTTGTGATGTGTTTGATCTAACCATCCCTTTTCGTTCTCCAAATAGGGCGCAATTGCTTAAAAGGTTACAAACCACATCCATTCTCCACCCAACAAAAAAAAAAGTTAAGTGTGGTTCCATTCACCTTTGCAAGACTTGATAGGCCATTAAGCAATCAATGAGCACCCTTTGTCTGATACCTCGTCCTCTCTAGGGTGATCACTTGGTCCCCCTTGTTGGTAAGGTAACCATCGCCTCTCTAGTCTTGGTAGGCCACTGCGCAACTTTTGTGCACCCTTTTTCGGATGCCTTGGCTACTTTGGGAGGGGTGCCTTGGAGTAAAAATGGGCTTGAGCTTTTCTTCTAGTCCCTTTCTCGTTCCAATTTTGGGCCTAAGGGGGGGGGGGGGGGGGCCCTGTCGGTGTTAAGCAAAAGATTTATTACATATTGATCAGCTCCTTAAAACAACCCCAAAACAATAAATTAACAAGAGCTTCATTAAACAAGGAGCAATTCTAGAGAGTTTCTATATCCCACATGAAAAACCCTAATTTCGGAGGATCCTTCCACATCTTTAAATAGACATGCTACCGACCATTCAGCCCCATCCTTGTGTGTAGGTTTCTCACTCTGTGCAAACCTCAACCATCAACCATCAGCCACTAGCTGTCCAACCCCCAGCGACTGTTGCTATATAGTCTATGCTATCACCTAGCCTCCCATTATTGATCAGCTGTTATCATCTTCATCAAGTTTTTTGTCTGTATTCAGCACTTTCTTCATCAAACTCCGCTCCAACTGGCGGTTACTGCACTCCGGATCCGTCTCCCGTGAACAATAGACATCAACACCTCCCTCAGCCCACCCCAAGAGAGCCACCGGTTGTTGGACAGCTATCACGAGGATGTGAAAATTTGATGCTTTGCTTATGTTTAATTGACATTTGATTAAAGAATTAATCAAATGTGCAATTAAAAGATGCACATGTGAGGTGCAAGCTACTTTTTTTTACAGTTGAAGGCCCAAGGACCCTATGAAAAAAATGAGTGTCAAAGGAAAAAGTTGTAACAAGTTACACTTGTTAGATCCTAGGTGAATTTTGGTGTCAGTTTGCCTCTAGAACCATTAATTGGCCATTAAGTGTCAATGGTGACACTAGGGACTAGGCATTAATTAATGGATTAATGCCTGTCCAAGGGTCAATTAATGCATGGGACCACTTTGGGTTGCAAATGGCCTAGCCAATTAGTTTTTGGATAGACAAGGTCAATTTTCTGGGCATGAATTAAGAGCTGAATTAATTTTCAAAATTTAATAATTTTGAAAATTAATTAAATGGCTGGAAATTGCTGAAAATGGATTAAGAAAGCTGCCCACTTGGCAAAACTTTCCCATGCAAGTGGGGGAAAGGCTAAATAGGGCTGAAGGGAGAGGGAAATCTCGTTTTTTCATTTTGGAGCTGTTGAAAAGAGATGTTGGACTATTGCTGCCAACTTTTGGGGCCATTTCCCAGCCATTGGAGACCATTTTGGTTATGGAGATTGCATATTCTTGACCTTGGAAAGCTGATAATTGCTGTTGATGCGCTTTCTCTTGAAGATCACAGTCTCTGATGCTCCTATTGTTGTTGGTGCATCCGTTTGGGGCTGGTACAGCAAGGCAGCAGAGCTGATTTTGATCAGTTCTTCGCAACAAATCTCAGAATTTTCTCTCTCTACAGCATTCTCTCATCTCCTTCAGCCTATGCTCAACCATTATCAGCAATTCTCAAGCATTTGGAGGAGATCTCAGCCATTTTTGATGGGCTAATCTGTAATTTCTGCAGTAAACTCTAATTTACAGCAAAAATTAGGGTTTAGCAGCCACCTTGGGATCCGTGCCAAAGATTGAAGGCTCAAGGGACTGAAATCAGCAGCATTCAGCTAGCCAAGGGTCAAGTTGGAGAAGAAGTCCTAGGTGAGTCAAGGGGAAAATGACCCAGAAGGCTTGCTGGTCATTTATGACAGCAAGAGCAATTGGTTAGCAAGAGGAGATTGAAGAATCTCAAGTTGTACTCCTTCCAATTGAATGAAAGCTAAAGAAATACCGCAAGGGGAGCCAATTTTGGGGCCAACAAGGTGTCTACTGTCCAAGAATGTTATGGTAAAGTGTATATTTCATTTTATGTGCATTTATTTATTGCTGTAATTAACTCTTAAATCAGATTATCACCACCCATTCCAAGAAGGAAGGCTGGTTTCAACACCTCTACCCTTGAGTATCTTGTACATTCTTTTCTTCATTTCCAACATTGATTCATTCACTTCAGAGTTATCTCTCTTCTCTATTTGTCTTTGTGTTTTTGCGTTTTGAGTTTTATGTTTTGAGTTTTGTGCTTTGCATTTTGTGTTTAGGGTTTGAGTTTTGCACGCCACTATCTGAGTCTTTGTGTTTCAGTCATAGTTGTACTTTCTATGTTTCCTCGGTGCATACCCTAGAGTATGTTCACACCAAGTCCCTTCTCTTGGTGAACTCTTACCCAAAGCCTATACTTGTAGCTGTGAGGTCTAAGAATTAAACTTCATTTTGTGCAATAAACTACATGCTATTAGACATATGGATACAGAAAGAGACGTTATAAATTACCTAGTAGCAGGAAATATTTAGTAAATTTTATTTAGATGGCTGTAAACTCAAATACAGTATTGAAGTCATTTAGCATGACAAACAAACACCTACTTCAATATGAACGCAAAGGAGGTCCCTTGTGTTGCAGTAGGCAAAATGGGACTCTATTGCAACAGGCTCCACAATCTCAAGCTTCCTTGTCCACCGCCTCCCAGGCACAAACAAACCCTCCAGACCACAATGCACAGAGAACCTTTGTGGTTCAAGCTGAGTTCCTCGAAAAGACAACAGTCCCTCACCTCCTGCAGTTTGTCCTTTTGATAACCTCTGTGCAGCAGGTCGATCCCACTCTTCTGACCCATATGTTGACAGATGATGAGGGGCTGAAGATATTGATGACTGAAAACTTTGAGAAGAATTCGTAGAATAGGTTCGCAGGTTGGCAAATGAAAACAATGTTGAGCCAGATGATACAGAATATAATGGCCTCTGAGGTGAACTGTTCACATATGAAAGTGGTGTGTTCAGCATGCTAGGGACAGGAGGAGGAGGAGGTTGATCTAAGGGAAGTATCCAATGAAGCAATTGCTCAGATGGGCTAGAACTCCTAGAGTGCAACCTTGTTAGATCATCCCGTCTTTTCCCATTCGAATGCAACTCAGGCTCCCACGGCTGCTCAAACTGCAGGACTTCCAGAATAGCACCAGCTTTCAGATCAACTGCAACAGTCACTTGTAGTACAACCTGCACATGAACAAGTAGCTAATCACTTTGGACTGAAATACTTTACAAATGGGCACAGGAAAAAGTTACATCATATCTATACGCATGGGAAAACAACCATGAAAAAGACTGAGAATTTGCCATAATGCAATGCATTATGCACTAAGCAATTAACCATTCACATAGATGAAAATTATGAAACCTCGAATGTCCCAGCAAGCTTAAAACAATCATATTCTATTATCCAAACAAACAAGTGTGACCAGGTGCCCACAGCACTGATACATGCACTTGAACAACTCACCAAGGGTCAGCTATGAGGCAGGCATCAACAGAAGGATAGAGATGGTAATGTTGTTGGCCATTGGTCTCTCTTGCTTGCGAGCCCTACACCAAACGAGAGGCATTTGGAGCTCTAACCTATTTTGGGTCGACCCAGACTAACTTGGCCATGTACGCCAAATCTTAGTCACTAAGTCATGTGTACCTATAGGGCAGTATGTTATGACAAGTCCATGCTGCAAACATTTATCATACATTCTCCTCAGTGCCCTAATTGCCAGTACACAACACACCTTCTGCAGGGGTGGCATTCTATTCCAACTTCTTCACCCTTTGCTGATCATTTTATCATCTTCATACACATTGGCATCATACGTCCTTCCAATTTTCAATCCTTGGCATCCTCACTGTCAATACACAACAAACCTTGTGCAGGGGCTGCATTGTATTCAGCCTTCTTCACCCTTCCCTGAGTAGCTCATTGCCTTAATTTGCAGCAGCATTCACTTTTGCTTCATCTTTTGTTTCTGCATGAATTTTTGGACATGGTATTTTCTCTAGATTCTGTTCAAAATGCTCTTCACTGTGCTTTGCATCAGCCATTGCTGTGTTTTCTGCAACCTTTCCCTGTATACACTGCATTCTCAGCCAGCCTAAGGCAATCTGCTCATTCTCAGCACCCAGCCTCATCCCACCCTAGCAAGCTGTTTTCTGACCAGGAGCAGATGCTGATCAGCCTCAACCAGCAGGTACAGCCTATGCTACCACCTGCATTTCAGTTGTGTAATATCAGTCCCAATCCTTACACATCATCCTATCGATGCACTACATCAAAACACTGGTCCCTCTAGTTGAAAACCAGCCCATTATCCAAAAAGATTGTCAGTTGCAAGTTGTTGATACACAGAAAGGATACCATTTCAAATCTTATAGCTGCTAAACACTGTCAAAGTCTAGATGTAAAAATTACAGGATCATGTCTTTAAATTAGTTATAGCATGTTGACAGCTTAGCATCAAATTTCATAACATAAAAAGAGGACGGTCAAAATTTGATAAAATTTGAACTGTGCAATTGAGCGTTGTACTGTCTATACTGATCCAAATAGTCTGAAACTGTTCCAGATCTCATCTTGGTTCCTAGAGTGTGAAGTGTGTGTGCCGGGCTGATGTTTTTAGAAAAATAAAGAAACAAAGATCCAGGATTACAGTGAAAAGGAAAATATCATGGCAGGTCAAGCATTGTCAGTATAGCTCAAAAGATTAATTAGCAGCCAGTAATTTGACATCTACCATTGTCTTGATGAGACTCAATAACCATATGCTTAGCATGTCATGCACAACAAACGAAATTTCCTTTACTTTTACAAAATCTTTAACATGCAAACTGCCACTCCACAAAATAACATTAACTAGTAAACACTTGCTTGTATACAGCGAAAACTTTTTGAAGGAAACATCATACCGCAATAACACCACTGTCAAATAAGTGGCAACTAGCAGTCCGAGCAACTCCACCTGCAATTTTAGGGTCAAAGTCTCCTCCTTCAATGACAATGGGGACAGGCCTAGGTGATTGTATGGATTTGATTTCTGATGACTTTTCCTCATCTGATGCCTCAGAGGGCAGGTCAGGCACAGCAGGTTTCTTTAAAGACTGTTCCTCTTCTAATGTGAATCTTGTAAAGAAATGGGAGCCCTGAAACAAATGTAGCAGTGCAGCACTTCTCTTTTTTTGTCCTTCCAACCTAAGAAGAGTTTCACTGAAGGGAAGCCTACAATCTGTATTATCTGCAGACTCTGTCTGCTTAAAATCTCCTTGTCCTTTTAAGAACTCGTCAATATTTTGCTGTGGAGAACCTGCCTTCTCCATCAAGGCAGCCACTTGGAATGGTGTGATTATCTCAGGCCTTGAAGCATCATGTGAGGACACATAGACAACAATGTTTAGACGTTCACCTGCCATCCCAGCCAATGAAAGAATTTAGATTTTGAAACAAGTAAAATTATTTAACCTAATATAATCAAGACGGTGACTTTTTAGCATCTTACCGGGGAACATAAAATTACGGTCCAAGGCTGTCAAATATGTTATATCTCCACTCAAATGCCAATCCTTTGGCAGCTCCCCTGAACAAAACATGATACAAATATAATATCCACACATGAATGATGAGGAAAACTTGAAAGAATATGGCAAAATTTTTAAACAGGATCTACAACTTGTTCTAGCCATCTGATCATGAGATTTCATAGCAACTGGGTTTCCATAAGTGAAGAGGTCCTGCTTAGCCTTCCCTCTTGGTATCTAGTGTTTCTTTTGATATATCATGTTGTCTTTTTATTTTCCAAACATCTTAACCTTTTTTCCCTTTCCTACTTTTCGCTTTTCAAGCTTTCAATGCCCAACAACTGTGATTTCAAGTTCTCTAACTCAGTTCTCCAATGTAGTGGATCTTGCTGCTGCAGGTCCTGCCAAAGAAGCATGTTCTAGCCTCTCCTCCTCTAGCCATGCTAAAATGCTGTTGGGATTGCCTACAGCTAGAGCTGAGTGGTTAGACAGGTTTCACAAAAGTCAATGATAGAGCAAGGTACAGCTAGAGAAAGTGCTCCTAGAGCAAAGAAGAACTCATAACCAAAGCTGATAGTAGAAAAGCAAGAGAGTGGGGAGTGGTCACTCGCATGGAAGAGTGGCTGATTGACCTCTGACTATTGAGGTGTTTACAGGACTGTTGTTGGAGCACCACTAGGGCAACTGGAAAACTTTATTGCTCAAAGATAGTAGTACAACATGAATGCCCTTGCTGGCACCAAGTGCAAGAGTATAAGGATGTCAAATGAACACACTCAGATGGCAAGGACTTCTAGCCAAAAAAGTGAGCAACAAAAAAGCGAGTGGGTGGGAGTAGACAGTTGTATGGAGGAGCTGTCAATTGACCTTTCAAGTAATGAGGTTGTTGGAGTGCCATTAGAGCATTCGGAGCATTGTTGGAACAAAGGGAGTATTGTCGGGCAAGAAACCTTCTTAAAGCACGGACTAAGGCATGCTGCTTGAGTAAGGACTGAGGTATTTGTTAGCCATCAGATCCTGTCAGTACAATCGGACTGCCACATGGCAGTCCGACCTGTACCAGTACAGTCAGCTGCATTTAATGCAGCCGTCCTGTCTTTTCTGGCGCCTGTTTTCGTGGCTATTTATAGCTGACTTTTCAGCAGTCTTCAATCACTTCTGTACGCAGGTTCCAGGCTGGAGATACGTGCAGATTCCGTCTCTATTCGCAGATTTCAGACAGGAGATCGTGCAGACTGCACCGGGCTTCGAGGTGAACAGCAGGTTGCATCGTCGAGGTGGAGACACGCAGTCCCGTGCATTGCGCCCGTGTACATATCTGCATATCTTTGTATATAGCACACTTATACAGCAGATCTTCATCTTCCACTTTCTCTTTCTCTCTCCTCTCTTTGCATTCTCTCTCTTTCAGTCTTACGCTTCTGCACCGCTGCACTCTGACATGGAATCAGAGCAGTGTAGAAGGGCTGGCTGAGTGAAGAACCAACCTGAAGAGGAGTTTCCATCGCGACACAAGGCTGCGTTTCTAGCATTTGAGGGCAAGCGGGAGGGCTGCGCCACGGAACAAGGCTGAAGCGAGCGTGGGCGCGCAGGAAAGGAGTCCAGTTGGTGGATTTGCTGCTGTTTGCTGCTGTCTGAAGAGGAGGAAGGCTGAGTTTCAGGTTTTCAAGTGCAGGTTTTGCTTTTTCATCGCCTCCGGCGGGTGAAGAAGGTTCAGTATGCGGAAGAAAGAGCCCTAGCAGGCTGCGTTTTCACAGTCAGAGGGGGCTGCTTTTGCGTTTGTAAAGGCATTACAAGTGAAAATGTCTACAGAGATTGACTTGGAGTTCTAGACGATAATGGACCGGAAGGTGCCTGTCTTACCGGCTCTTCCCGCAGATCAAAAGCTCGATGGCGACAACTACCGCATCTGGCGCGTGATGATGTTAGCCATCCTTGAGTCCTACAATTTGGCGGAGCTTGTACAGGAGGAGATCGACCGGCCCTCAGTAAGAGATGAGTCCAAACTCTCTTCCGATGCTCGTCGGAGTTGGCCAAGGCACAGTCTCACTCGGACAAACTGAATACCCGGATTCGTTCTTTTCTTTTTCTGTCTTGTACTACAGCCGTGATAGCCCACATCGAGCACTTGACGGTGGCTCAGGAGATATGGCTGGAGCTTGATCAGATGTATAACCAGATGACCCTTATGAAACGGGTTTCTTTGGAGGTGCAGATGCGGACCTTGTCCGTGAACAAGTCTTCTTCGTTTGCACGAGCACATCAACAAGCTTAGACAGCTTCAGATGCAGGTTCAAAATGTGGGGAAGCTGATTTCTTCCAAAGACATGGCGATCACACTTTTGTCCCAGTTGCCGCCACGATTCGGTGCTTTCTACTCCGCCCTTATTGCTTCGGGACGTGAGTCCACTCTTCGGTGGAAAGAGCTGGTTCCTATGGTCTTGGACCAAGAGGAACAACTGAAGGGACAGCATGCTTCCAAGTCGGAAGCCTTGACAGGTCAAGCCTCTCAGAAGAAGGGGAAGGACCAAAAGAAGAAGGAAGACAACAAGTCAAAGAAGAACAAGGACAAACAATCCAAATGCCATATTTGTGGAAAGACTGGCCATTGGAAGAAGGATTGCCCTGACAAAGACAAGAAGGACAGGAAGGATTCAGGAGCGGTGGCTGCACCCTCATCACTTGCATTTCTTCATCTAGCTGTCATTGAGGACTCTACACCGAATGCTTCTAATGCTGCGATGACAGCTCCCCAGGCTCGAGAGTGGATCGTTGACAGTGGTGCCTCCCGGCACATGACTCCTTCATCAGTTGGTGTTGCCCAGTTGCGACCTTCGCGTGGGCAGATTCTCATTGGAGATAGCTCTTCGGTATCTATTGCAGGACATGGTGAGATGCAGCTTATTCCAAATGGACGTGGTGGTACCCATACCTCAGAGGTCTAGCATGTGCCAGGTTTAGGGTATCATCTACTTTCGGTTCATAAGATTTGTTCCCTTGGACTTTTGGTGAAGTTTGTGACAGTGATTCGGTGCGCGTCCTTGATCGAGGGTCAAAAGGAAGGTTCTCTCATCAGGATATGAGGAGAATGGCATTTACAAATTGACGTCTTCTACTGCCCTCCCTACTCTTCTTCTTACCTCTCAGTCACAGTCAGAGCTATGGCACGCTCGATTTGGTCACCTAAACTATGATTATCTTTGGAGGGCGTCACGTGGACAGCTTATTCGAGGGTTGCCGGACATAGTGGTGAGCTAGCAGCCATGCGTCTCCTGCATTCGTGGAAAACAGCATAGGGATGCGATTCCCAACAAAGCATCGCGGCGGTCTACTTCACCGATGGAGCTTGTATCTATGGATCTTTGTGGCCCTATGAGGAACGAGTCCTTGAGAGGAGGCTCGTACTTCATGTTGATCGTAGATTACTACAGCAGGATGACATGGGCCTATTTCTTGGCATTGAAGTCAGAAGCTTTCTCCCACTTCAAGGATTGGCTTCTCTTTGAGGAGAACCGATCGGGCCGAAGATTGAAGACCTTGCGATCCGACAAGGGTGGTGAATTTGTTTCTAATGAGTTTGCTCGTTTTTGTGCAAATAAAGGCATTCACCAGGAGTTTGCTAACACCAACACTCCTCAAGAAAATGGCATTCTTAAACGGAAGAACCGAAGTGTGATCGAGATGGCGCACACCATGATGGAGCACCGACAGACACCTCAGTTTCTGTGGCCTGAGGCTGTGGCTACTGCAGTTCACATCCTTAACCGATCCCCCACTTCGGCTGTTGATGGGATGACACCTTTTGAGGCTTACTTTGGGACTAAGCCCGATGTTTCTTATTTCAAGGTTTTTGGGTGTGATGCCTATGTTCACATTCCCAAGGCTCATCGTGATAAATTTGAAGCAGCTTCCCGAAGATAGGTGTTTGTTGGCTACAGCTCTCAGTGCCAAGGCTATCGTTTGTATGATCCCGTCAAGCGGGATGTGTACACCAGTCGAGATATGCGGTTCGTGGAGGTTCCGGCCATAGCAACGGGTGAGGAGCATCCCGTACTTGGAGATCCAGGGGAGAGTTGGGCTTCCGAGACAGTTCCTTTGGAGCACACGCCTTTTGATTCCGATTTTGTTTCCGATACAGAGTTTACTGTTCCACCTGTCACCCACAAGGAGTTACCACCAGTGGATATCCCAGAGTCTTCAACTGATGGAGAGCGACGAGGAGAGGTCCGGCCTCCTCCTCATTGGGCCCGTGACACACTCCGTGATTCAGGGGATCGAGGGGGTCCCTGAGGAGTGGAGACCGCAGGATGGTCTGCGGCGGTCACGGAGGCACCAGGCACATTCTACGGAGCTTGTTTGCTCTAACTATTGTTTAATGACCCGTGTTATACAGGATCGAGAGCCCACCTCCGTGAAGGAGGCTTTACAGTCCGCACCATGGAAGAACGCTATGGAAGCCGAGTTGGAGGCTATTGAGAGGAATGGCACTTGGTCACTCGTGCCTCGCCCCCCGAATAAGAAGGTGATTGGCGTCAAATGGGTCTTCAAGACCAAGTACCTTAGCGATGGTTTTCTTTGGACAAGCACAAGGCTCGCCTTGTTGCTAAAGGTTTTGCACAGCGCCCAGGGATTGATTGTCATGACACTTTTGCTCCCACTGCTCGTATGGCGACTATTCGAGCTGTTCTTGCCTTGGCTGGCCATAGAAGATGGCATGTCTATCAGTTGGATGTGAAGTCGGCCTTCCTCAATGGTGATTTGAAGGAGGAGATCTATGTCGAGCAGCCTCTTGGCTTTGGATCTTCAGATGGGAAAGTCTACAGGTTGAAGAAGGCCTTGTATGGCCTCAAGCAGGCTCCGCATGCATGGAACAAGAAGATTGATTCGTTCCTTTAGTCACAGTTGGGATATCGGCATTCCAAGGCCGATCCGCATCTTTATGTTCACACTTCCGAGGCTGGTTGTGTGCTTTTTGGGTTATATGTTGATGATTTGATTGTCACAGGTGATCATGCACAGAAGGTCAAAGAGACGAAGGCATCTTTACATCAGACGTTCGAGATGACGGATTTGGGTCTACTCCATTTCTTCTTGAGCCATGAGATTTATTAGTCTCAGAGGGCGATTTTCATCTCTCAGCAGAGATATGTACAAGAGCTCTTGGTTTCTTTTGCGATGGAGGATTGTCGGACCATTTCTACTCCTATGGATCTGAACTGGAAGGCCACTTCACATTCAGCTTCTCCCATGGCGGATGCTTCCCGCTATCGTCAGTTGATTGGATCATTGATTTGGCTCCTCAACACTCGTGTTGATCTTTGTTTTGCTGTTGGGCTCTTGGCGGGGTTCATGAGTGAACCTCAGACGGTGCATTGGCAGGCTGCCCAGAGGATACTTCGGTATTTGAGGGGGACATCTGATTTAGGGATTCATTATCCAGCAAGTACAAGTGGTTTAGATCTTGTACTTGCAGGTTGGAGCGACTTAGATTGGGCTGGTGATGTGGACCACAGGCGGTCTACAACAGGTTATTGTTTTACCTTGGGTACAGGTGTTATCACATGGAGTAGCAAGAAGCAGCCCACGGTAGCCCTTTCGTCTACTGAGGCAGAGTATCGGGCCGCATCTTCCACCACATGTGAGGCTATGTGGCTTCAGAGATTGTTGGAGGAGCTTGGCTGCCCCCAGATTCGTCCTACTTTGCTGCAATGTGACAATGAGAGTTGCATTGCCTTGGCACGGAATCCTGTTTTCCATGCCCGAACAAAGCACATAGAAATCCAATACCACTTCATCAGAGAGAAGCTTCTAGATGGGACCGTAGCTGTGGAGTACTGCAAGACAGAGGACAATCTTGCAGATTTGTTTAGGAAGGCACTTCCCCGGGCTCTTCTTCGGAGACATGCCAGATCCCTCAGGCTTTTGCCCCGTCCAGGCTCTAAGAGGGGGTGTTAGCCATCAGATCTTGTCTGTACAATCGGACTGCCATGTGGCAGTCCGACCTATACCAGTACAATCAGCTGCATTTAATGCAGCCGACCTATCTTTTCTGGCGCCTGTTTTCGTGGCTATTTATAGCCGACTTTTCAGTAGTCTTCAGTCACTTCTGTACGCAGGTTCCAAGCTGGAGATACGTGCAGATTCTGTCTCTATTCGCAGATTTCAGATAGGAGATCGTGCAGACTGCAGCGGGCTTCGAGGTGAACAGCAGGTTGCATCGTCGAGGTGGAGACACGCAATCCCGTGCACTGCGCTCGTGTACATATCTGCATATCTTTGTATACAGCACACTTATACAGCAGATCTTCATCTTCCACTGTCTCTTTCTCTCTCCTCTCTCTGTGTTCTCTCTCTTTTAGTCTTACGCTTCCGCACCGCTGCACTCTCATAGTATTGAAAGAAACACACCATCGATAGGTTATCAACCATAAAAGTGCTCTCCAAGGTATAATAATAGGAGACAACAAGGAAAGCCTCTACCAAAAGAGGACATCTCTGATGAAATCGCCTTTGGGATCTATCCACAACTAAGGGGATGTCCACCATCCTAGCCTTAACAATGGAAAGGCTAGGGGACTATTGCAAAGGTAATGTTCCCCTATCACAAATAGGTTAGGGACAGAAAGGGAGTGTTCACATGGGTCCCCTTACATCACTGAAGCCAAAAGGCTATCAAAACACCATTCTAAAAGAACAAAAAATCTCTAAAACGCTATCAAGCACCATTCCTAAGGAACAAAAAAGGGGATTATCAAGACGGCACAACAAGGGTGGAGCGAATAGTATCCGTGGATGGAGTAGCTACATCTCCAATTATGAGGCCAGCTCAAATCATAGAAGAAATCTGCCATAAAAGCAAGCCTCGCACTCACCCCACATGGCCACAAATACCCAAGGCCAAATCAAAGATAAAACCATTGCTAGTCCACCAAATGTGCCAAAGACCACTCCATCGCATGAAGTGAAAGAGGCAAGGATAATGACATCGCAATTGAAACCAGCCTTCCTTCTTGGAAAGGGTGGTAATTCCCTAATCAAGCACTTAATTACAACAATCACAAATAAACATAATTTGAAATGCACACTTTTCCTTAATAATCTTCGACAGTAGACACCCTGTTGGCCCCAAAACTAGCACCCCTTTCAGTATTTCTTTAACTTCAATCGCCAATGGATGTATTACAACCCGAGATTCCACAATCTCCTTTGCTGATCCGAAAGCCCCTTGCTGATCCAACAATCAGCAAATAAATTTGGTAATTTGCCCCTTCAATTTTACCCAAGATTTGCTCTAATTGGACCCCAACTGGCCAAATGCTGGCCCAAATTTACAATGGATGGTTGGACATCTGAAATCCCTAACAATACAAAAGTTGCAGGTGCTGATGTCAATGTACGATGCCTTATCCTATCGGCACTGGTCCCAAGGTGACTGCTAAACCCTAATTTCTGCATAAATTTAGGGTTTACAGCAAAGATCCCTCTGCTGTCCACCAAATTCGGTTGAGAAATGCTAAGATCTCCTAAGAATGGGTTGGAGAAGATGAGAGGAAGCCAAGATGAGAGAGAAAGTTTCTTCACGAGAAAACCCTAAAATCTGCCTCCTGCCTGCTCCAACCTACATTTAATGCATGACACCCACTACCTCCTCGGGGTCCTTGGCCTGTTATCATGAAATAATTGTCATCTATATCGCATGTGCTAAACAACCTTGCACATTTGATTAATATCTTAATCAAATGTTACCTGCAAGATTAGAGCATCTCAAAATTTCAGGTCCCCGTGATAGCAACCTAGTCATGGATGGGAGCTTGCCTAGGACCCAAGAATGGATAGGCACTCTCTGACCTATCAAAGAGGTCCACACTTTGGATATGAAGTCCCAATCCTATCTAGCAATTGGGTAATAAATGAAAAGATGAACAAGGGTCTCATCACACGTAGAACAAAATATACATTTTCCACAAGATATCTTACGGGCCTGCAGAACATTGCCAATGGCCAATGGCCAAATCCCCAATGAGAATCCTCTAAAGAAAAACTTTTCCTTCATAGGAAAGCTTTCACTTCCATAAGTGAAGCAAGTGATCACGCTACTTAGCTGCACTATCACAAACTAACCAAAATTTATTAGCTTTCTCAATGATCCATCTCTTATTCTATACCACTTTGTAGTAGATCTAATTTTACAACCGCTTCAGAAAATCCTAGGGTTTCGCAAAGACCCAATCCAACAACGACAATAAGGGCTAAGAAGTAGGCAAGGAAGAGTGCCTCTAAAGCCAGTCCTCCAAGGTTGACTAGATCAACCTATAACCTCTCAATATTCAAAAGCCATAGCTCTCTTTTCTTTTTCTTTTTCTTTTTTGAAAACCACATCTCTTCTTTTCTCATAAAGAAGTTTGATTTAATGTATAGAAATATTTACATCAAGCTTTCTACCCAAGGAAGCCACAACTCTCTCTCTCTCTCTCTCTCTCTCTCTCTCTCTCTCTCCGTAAAAGGTAATTGTATTAATTACAAAAAAAAGGTACAAGTTTACACGAGTACAAGATACACGATGGCTCTAAGCCAACATGTGTAAACTGTCAGTACAAAACCAGGAAAGAGTTACAAAAATCATGGCAAAGACGCAGAGGAAATTGCCATATGCCAGGGAAGTAAGTCTTCCCGAGGGAGCAAGTCAGAGTGCCGAATGAGATCTATCTGCCAAAGCAAGAGGCCTTTAAGCCTGGCAATGTGACCCGGAACATTAGAGGCCGAATCAAAAAGAAAGGCATTCCGAGTGGTCCAATTGTGCCAACATCCCCAGTATCTAAGAAAGTGGAACAAGATCTTCATATGCAACTGAGCCGGTGTGGGGTATTTTGGGCATACAAAAACCCAATCAAAAGGGCTTAGTAAGAAACCAACCACAGCTCACCAAACCGCTAACAAAAGCGACCAGATCTTCTTTGCGAGAGGGCAAGAAATAAATCGATGACGGGCCGATTCCACAGTAGTGGTACAGAAGAAACAATTGCCATTAGAGATTCGACGCTTGGAAAGGGCCGAGGCAAGAGAAAGACCACCAATCATTACCCTACAAAGAAAGACCTTGCATTTGAAAGGTGTCTTGTTCAACCAGCCCTCCATCACAGTTGCCTTCCACCATGACTGAGATTTCCGCAACCCCCATACAGTATTAGCTTTAGTAACGAGCCATTGATGATCTTTAATCAGAAGATGGTACACCTGGTTAGCTAAGGCCTTTTCCAAATTCAACCGACCTGCAAGGACCCAATCCTGCCAAGGACGATCCACAGCAAGGGCAAGAAAGGGTTGCCTGCTCTGAAGCACTAACAAAAGTTGTTCCCACAAATCACGGTATCCACGAGGGATTCTGAAAAGCCTCCTGGCCGTACGAAACGATATAAAGACATTACGACTGGCAAGGGTGGCATCTGCAATTGTAGTCAAACCCAAACGGGCCATACGGTTAAATTTTGGTCTGAGCTCATGTTTGCCATTCCATGAAAGTAATCTGAGGCTGCCAACAATTCCAGTTGAAAAGAGTTAGTATGTAAGTGTTCCTCCACTGGATGCCAACGCGCCTTCTGGAGAACCAATTGCCAGGAGCCAACCAAATGAACAAGCAGGGATGAGGAAGGACTCGAAAACCGAGAGTCTACATTAAGAACATGCCACCAGGAGCTTCGAATTTGTGTATTACCATGCAAAAGCCCGCGGTCCTAAAAAAAATAACGGGTTATAACAGCCCACGGGTGATGCTCCACACACATGGCACGAAAAAGAGACCAACGAAGTGCCAGCATATGAGTTTCGGCATCCAAAATAGCCCCACCACCCAGGCGTTTGGGGGTACATGTATGTAACCACGAAATCCACGAAATACCTGCATGCAGTGAATCCTTCTTCCATAACATGAAACGAATGGGCCGAGTGAGAGCATTCAAAGTAGTAGGAGTCCAAGGCAGCAATGGTAAGAAATATGTGAGCATTGGTAACATAATTGTCTAAGCCACTTTGAGGCGAACATGGAAGGGCCAAGCTTGCGACTTGCAATACAGAAACTTAACTACTAGTTTTTGTGAAATCCACTGTAGTAGTTGTTTTGGCCGAACATCAACACCCAACGGGTACCCAAGATGCCTGACAATGGAACCACGGGAAACCACTTGTCCCTGCCAGCCCAATAACTGTAAATCTGACTCCGTGCAACTGAGAATGGCTGATTTGAAAGCATTGATACAAAGACCAGAAGCATGGCCAAAGAGCGTCCAAACATCTAATGCCTTGCGAATATTATCCTTGTCCGCATGCAAAATCATAAAGGTGTCATCAGCCAAAGATTGACTAATGAAGTGCTGACCAAAAGGAAGAGACAATCCAGTCAACTGAGTAGAAGCTGCCATGGAAGATAACATCGAAAGAACCGGATAAGTCGCTAGTGCAAAGAAGAGAGGACTCAAAGGGCAACCCTATCTCACAGAGCGTGCAAGGACAAAGGGCTCTGTAACACCACCATTTAGCATTACTCGCGAAGAAGCCGCAGCACTAATGGTGTAGATCAAGCGGGACATCCGAGTACCAAAGCCCATAGTAGTCATAAGTTCTGCAATGAAAGACCAGTCTAAATAGCCAAAAGCCTTTTCCAGATCCAATTGAATCAAGACCACTTCCTAACTAGAGTGCCTTGCATAGTCAATAGCCATCTGCACATTTAAGATATTATGCAGAACATTGCGACCCTTAATGAAACCATATTGAAGGGGATGCACAATGGCCGGAAGATGCTTGTGGAGCCGATTCGCCAGCACTTTGGAAAAGATTTTATACATCGAACCCATCAAAGAAATTGGTCTCCAATGTTGCAACATCGACGGTGAAGAAACCTTTGGAAGCAGTTTGATAAGACCTTCTTTCCAGGAGAAAGGCATGGACCCTGTTTCCCAAACCTGCTGAAACATAGCCGTCAATGGCTTCACCAGTTGGGTAGCAGAACTCTCAAAGAATTCATTGGTGAGACCATCCCAACCAGGACTTTTATCCTTAGGCAAGCATAACAAAACCTCCATAACCTCCTCCTCACAAATATCTGTCTCCAAAGCAGTTTGCATATCAAGTGAAACTTGATGTCGGACCAAATCATAGAAGCCTGAACGTGCATGCGTAACCTGGTCAGAAAGTGACTGAGAAGAACCAAGAAGATCTAGAAATAATTCCGGCACATATTGATAATAGTCTGAGGGTCAGTGACCATTCGATCTTCTGAATTCTAGAGTCTAGTCATATTTTCTCAAGCAGGAGAGGCATGCAAAGCGCGAAAGAACTTATGAGTTTGACAAGCACTATCTTGCAAATTCTCAGTCAAATTTTGCAATTTGGCCTGCTGATAAGATTTTAACTGAAACTCTTTGATAAGATCAACCAAATGCATCGCCAGTGACAGCAGAAATTCATCATCTGAAGTGTCCATCAGCAGAGAATGAACCAAAGCCAATAAGTCCTCCACTACGTGTCAGCGCTGCCGACAAAGAGAGACATAGTGAATCCCATACTGCCGAGCAACCCGCTGCACATTTGAGAGCAATCGTTCAAAGGAAGCAGTGCCCTCAGTGGCGAAGTCCAATAAAAATCTATCCACCAATTGCTGCATATAGCCCCGAAAGATTGAGTGCTTCAAATACGACAAGTTGAAACGTAAAGGGAGTCTATCCACCAATTGCTTAACAGGTGCAATGGGTTGTGCAAGCATCTCAAGCTGGAGAGGGAAATGGTCCGACAAGGCATACTGCTGCAAGACTATCATTTCCAGCATCTCAGGAAGAAAATCATCATCCTACATAATGTACATTCGGTCCAACCGCGACCATGTAGTTGCATACTGCACCGACTGGAAAGTAAACCTTGTAGAAGAAGGGTGTAGCCAAGACCATAGATCTTGCTTAAGTACCGCAAGCGCAAACGCATTCCACACCCGACTTTCCGGCGCGTCCATCACCGAATGCTCTGAAGTGGGCTATGAAGAATCAACACACATATTATAATCCCCCATCGAAAAACCCCGTCTGCCAAGTGACAAGAAGGTCTTCAAAGAATGCTAGAGATCCAGCCGGGATAAAGGGTCATTCGGAGCATAGAGGCCTAGCAACCATAAGATCTCTCCTTCAAATAAAACTTCAACTACCACAAAGCCGCCATGTATATCATTTTTAATAAGAAAAGGCTGATATTTCTCATGTACAATCATAAGCACACCAAAATAATGCCCTGTGTGTGTCCCTGCATAAAACAAGCGAAACCCATGGCAATCCACAACTTTTCCTGCTTCACCATGACTCTTGAGCACAAGAGTCATGGTGAAGCAAGAAAATTGCACACAAGACATCCCACTGATTCTCATGCAATACGGTCCACATAGCATGTTGCTTATGGCGAGAACAAATGCTGCGCAATTCCACGTGGCTATCTTCATGTGTATTCAAAAAGAAAATCAGAAGCGAGGCACCGCTTGCCTCGATTTAACCTTTTTTGCTAGAATGTCAAGGACACCCCATCCAAAAAATCAGCTAACACGGCAAAAGAGTTCTGACGGCCAGCTTTGGACGTAGACGGAATATCCACTATCTTGGGGATGGAACGGGGATAACGACGATCCCATGGTATAATCACATTCCCTCTAGTATCAAAAGCCAGCTTAGCGGGTGGGCCCTTGGGACCGTCTGTATATGCCTTCCTAGTAGACTGATTACGGCGAGCAGAAGGAACCATAGTACGCGCAGCGTGCTCTGAGAACAACATTTTTTTCCTGCGCATATAGGTGCGCATGGAATCTTGCGAAACATTAGGCCCAGTATCCGCCAGGCCAGCATCAAACTTTTTAGCTTTCTTTGGACGTGCCTCTACCCAGTCATTGCCATGGGAATCCAATCCCAAAACATGTTGTTTACCTTTATCCAAAACTTTAGGTGGCTCGGTTGCATCCTATGACGGAGCATCAAGCACCATGTCTTCCATAGGTAGCACAACATGCTCCTCATCTGAAGACGGTTGCTTCTCTAAGCATTCGGCCATAAAATGCCCCAATTTTCCACACGAAAAGCAGTGACCTGCAAAGTTGCTCCATTTCAAACGAAAGTGCAAAGGATGCGTGCCAGAGCAATTAAACCAAAGCCATGCAGGCCTTTTCCTAGCAATGTCCCATAACATACACAAACGGTTACGATTCATGGCCCTTAGGCTCAGGGGGACCAGAACAGTTCCCACAACGGCCATGGCATCCTTTAACAAAGGCCAATAGACAGCCGAGCAATTTTCCACTTCAACCCACACCGGGCATTCACGTTGAAGCAAGCGCTGAAAGTCTACCATAGGGTGCCATGGCACAACATAGACCAAACGGCGATCAAAGAACAATGGCAATTTAGAGAGGAGATCAGCCCGATGCTTCTCCGATTTCAACAGCACCTCATAGAAGCCTCGAGGTCCAACAAAAATCTCCTCAACACACTCCCCTTGTAGTAAATGGTGCAGCCACTGTCGAATATGGAAAAGCACTGGGATCCTGCCAGTGAAGAAGAGTATAACAGCATGGTCATAAAACGCCGAAAAAGAGCGCAAGACATTTTTCGGGTCCACTGTGGCTTCCAGAGCATCTTCAGATCCAGAGTCCGAAAAAGCTTCATGATTATGTTGGACATAATCGCCAAGCAGAGTGTTGGCAAACTCCAGCAAATGCTCCCAGTCAATATCCTCCAAATCCACAGAATCAGAGACAACCTGCACATAAGAGCGGTCCTGATGGCCCATTGTCTCTTCCGAAGCATGCTTGGAACGTTTGCCCGCATGCTGAAAGTCAAGACCAGGAGGCATCTCCTCTGTGCAAGGAACCATATCCTCTGGTTCCTCTACATCAGAATCCGGACCAAGGGCTGCCACTGTTTGGTCGAGAAAAGCCATATCCAGACCAGCCATACTTCTCTCCTCTCTCTCTCTCTCTCTCTCTCTCTCTCTCTCTGTGTGTCCAGATCCGTGGGCACACGAGTCAAGACGTTGCCTCTCTCACTGTCGGACTTAGGGTTTACAGCCACTGGGCATCTCCCTCCCTCCCTCCCTCCCTCCCTCCCTCCCTCGCTCTCTCTCTCTCTCTCTCTCTCTCTCTCTGTGTGCAAGTCCCGCAGACCTGCCAAACCACGAAACCACCGAGCTGTAGGAACAGGACTGCAACGGGGCGCCTGTGCAGAACCGGACGGGCACGAGCAGGTGAACCCCTGACCAAGGGTGCGTGTGAAAGCAGTGGGCAGCCGCAGCGCTGCTCAGTCTCGGCGATTATCTGAAGGCACAGATCCAGGCAACTGTCAGGCGAGCAACGGCACGTACCCTGCAGTCGGCGCAGCAGGCGGAAGGTCCAGGCGACGGCGGGACGCGGACGTCAGGGTTGACGACCTCCACGCATGTCCGGGGGAAGATCGCCCGCAGGGCACAAGGGGTTCGTCGTCAAGTCACAGGGGAGGCAGATCCGCCATCACGTCGTCGTCTCTCTCTCTCTCTCTCTCTCTCTCTCTCTCTCTCTCTCTCTCTCTCTCTCTCTCTCTCTCTCTCTCTCTCTCTCTCTCTCTTTTCGTAAAAGGTAATTGTATTAATTACGAAAAAAATACAAGCTTGATTACAAGATACATGATGACACTAAGCCAGCATGTGAAGAGGTTCTCTCTCTCTTTCTCTCTCTCTTTTTTCTGATTACAAGAGACACGAGGGCCCTAGGCCAACGTGTGGGGAATCCCCGTAGTAATGCACTAAAAAGGTTACACCAATCATGGCAACGACCCAGAGGCAATTGCCATATGCCAAGGATGCAAATCCTCCCGAGGGAGCAAGTCGGAGTGTCGGATGAGATCTAGCTGCCAATGCAAGAGCCCTTTAAGCCTGGCAATATGTCGCGGTACATTAGAGGCCGAATCAAAGAGAAAAGCATTGCGTGTGGTCCAAATGTGCCAACATCCCCAGTATCTGAAAAAGTGAAATAATATCTTCACATGCAACTATGGCGGTGTGGGATACTTCGGGCGCACAAAAACCCAATCGAAAGGAGTTAGTGAGGACCCCACCACCGCGCGCCAAATGTGCGACAAGAGTGACCAGATATTCTTGGCAAGCGGGCAAGAAAGAAAACGATGTTGGGCCGATTCCGCCGATGTGGTACAGAAGAAACAATTGCCATTCGAGATGCGACACTTGGCAAGGGCTGAGGCAAGAGGAAGACCACCAATCATCACCCACCAAAGACAGACCTTGCATTTAAAAGGTGTCTTATTCAGCCAGCCCTCCATCAGCGTTGTCTGCCACCATGACAGCGATTTCCGTAGTCCCCAAACAGTATTAGCTTTCTCACCCAGCCATTGGTGATCTTGAATGAGAAGATGATACACCTGATTAGTAGAGGCCTTTTCCAGACTCAACCGGCCTGCAAGGTCCCAGTCCTACCAAGGGCGATCCACAACCAGGGCAGGAAAGGGTTGCCTACCCTGAAGCTCCGACGAAAGCTTTTCCCATAAATCACGATATCCGCGCGGGATCTTGAAGAGTCGCCTAGCAGTCCGAAACGATACGAAGACATTGCGAGTGGCAAGGGTAGCATCCGCAACCGACGTCACACCTAAATGGGCCATGCGGTTAAATCTTGGTCTGAGTTGATGTTTATCTTCCCATGAAAGGAGTCTCGATATTGCCAACAATTCCAGCTGAAAGGAGTTAGTCTGCAAGCGGTCCCCTACTGGGTGCCAACGGGCCTTTTGGAGCACCACTTTCCAAGAGCCGACCAAGTGCAGTAACAAAGAGGAAGAGGGACTGGAAAAACGAGAGTCAGCATTAAGGACATGCCACCAGGAGGCCCGAAGCCGTGTGTTACCATGGAGGAGCCCGCTGTCCTCAAGAAAATAACGGGCTATGATGGTCCACGGGTGATGATCCACACACATGGCACGAAAAAGGGACCAACGGAGAGCTAGCATATGAGTTTCTGCATCCAAAATAGCTCCACCACCCATGCGCTTAGGGGTACATGTATGTGACCATGAAATCCACGAAATGCCTGCCTGTAGTGAATCCTTCTTCCATAGCATGAAACGGATGGGATGAGTGAGAGCCTTCAAAGTAGTAGGCGTCCATGGCAACAATGGCAGGAAATACGTTAGCATTGGTAGCATGATTGTCTGGGCCACTTTGAGGCGGACATGGAATGGCCACGCTTGCGACTTCCAATACATAAACTTCGCCGCCAATTTTTGTGAAATCCACTCCAGCAGGTCCTTTGGCCGTACATCCACCCCCAATGGTATCCAAGATGCCTGACAATGGAGCCACGGGAAACCACCTGGCCTTGCCAGCCTAATGACTGTAAATCAGGCTCCGTGCAACTGAGAATGGCTGACTTAAAGGCATTGATGCGAAGCCCAGAGGCCTGACCAAAGAGCGTCCAAACATCTAATGCCTTTCGAATGTTGTCCCTATCCGCCTGCAAAATCATAAAGGTGTCATCAGCCAAAGATTGGCTAACGAAGTGCTGACCCAAAGGAAGAGACAACCCTGCCAGCTGAGCAGAGGCTACCATGGAGGATAACATTGAAAGGACCGGGTGAGTCGCCAGGGCAAATAAGAGAGGGCTCAAAGAACAACCCTGTCTGACCGAGCGTGCAAGGACAAATGGCTCTGTAACCCCACCATTGAGCATAACTCTGGAGGAAGCCGCAGCACTAATGGTGTAGATCAATCGGGACATCCGGGTACCAAAGCCCATAGCAGACATGAGATCTGCAATGAAAGACCAGTCCACATAATCAAACGCCTTTTCCAAGTCCAATTGAATCAATACCACTTCCTGACCGGAGTGCCACGCATAGTCAATAGCCATTTGCACATTTAAGATATTATGCAGAATGTTGCGGCCCTTAAAGAAACCGTATTGGAGAGGATGCACAATAGCTGGAAGGTGCTTGTGAAGCGGATTCGCCAGCACTTTGGAGTAGATTTTATACATGGAGCCCATCAAAGAGATTGGTCTCCAGTGTTGCAGCTTTGACGGCGAAGGGACCTTTGGAATTAGTTTGATAAGGCCTTCTTTCCATGAGGAGGGCATGACCCCTGTTTCCCAAACCTGCTGAAACATGACCACCAATGGCTTCACCAACTGCGTGGCCGAGGTCTGAAAGAATTCATTAGTGAGACCATCCCAGCCAGGACTTTTATCCTTAGGCAGGTGCAACAAAACATCCATAACCTCCTCCTCGCAAATATCCGCCTCCAAAGTGGCTTGCATATCAACTGGAACCTGCTGACGGACCAGATGATAGAAGACCGAGCGGGCATGCGTAACCTGGCTAGAAGGCGAGGGAGAAGAACCAAGAAGTTCCATAAAATAATTTCTGTACATAGTGACAATGGTCTGCGGATCAGTGACCATGCGACCTTCCGAATCCTGGAGTCTGGTCATATTTTCGCGAGCCGGAGATGCATGCAAGGCGCGAAAGAACTTATGAGACTGGCAGGCACTATCTTGCAATGTGTTAGTCAAGTTATGCAGCTTGGCCTGCTGATAAGATTTCAACTGAAACATTTGAATAAGATGGGCCAAACGCCTCTCCAGTGACAACAGAAAATCATCATCTGGGGAATCCAGGAGCAAGGAACGGACCAAAGCCAGTAAGTCCTCTGCTGCATGTCGACGTCGGCGACAAAGCGAGGCATGATGGATCCCATACTACCGAGCAACCCACTGCACATTAGAGAGCAGCCGTGCAAATGAAGGCAAGCCCTCAGAGGCGAAGTGCAATAAGAACCTCTCAATCAACTGCTGCATATAGCCCTGGAAAATTGAATGCTTCAAATAAGAGGAGTTGAAACGTAAAGGAAGCCTATCCAGCAACTGCACAAAAGGTGCAATAGATTGTGCCCACATCTCAAGCTGGAGGGGGAAATGGTCCAACAACGCATATTGCTGCAAGACCTTCATTTCCAGCATCTCGGGAAGAAAATCATCCCCCTGTATGATATACATTCTGTCCAGCCGAGACCAGGTAGTTGCATATTGTGCGGAATGAAAAGTAAACCCTGAAAAAGAAGGGTGAAGCCACGACCAAAGATCTTGCTTGAGTACGTGCAAAGCAAAGGAACTCCACACCCGGCTTTCCGGCGTATCCATTACCGAATGCCCTGAAGTGGACTGAGAAGAGTCAACACACATATTGAAATCTCCCATCAAAAACCCCCTTCGGCCGAGTGACATGGAGCCCTGCAAAGTGGACCAAAGATCCCGTCGAGATGCGGGATCATTCGGAGCATAGAGGCCCAACAACCATAAAATCTCTCCTTCAAATAAGACTTCAATTACCAGAAAGCGGCCCTGCACATCATTTTTAACAAGGACAGGCTGATATTTCTCATGGACAATCATCAGCACGCCCGAATAGTGCGTAGCATGGGTCCCTGCATAAAACAGACGGAATCCATGACAATCCACAACTTTTCCTGCTTCACCGTGACTTTTGTGCTCAACTGCACACAATACATCCCACTGGTTCTCATGCAAGACAGTCCACATGGCATGTTGCTTATGGCGAGAGCAAATGCCTCGCACATTCCACGTGGCTATCTTCATGTATCTTCAAAAAAGGAAGTCAAGAACGAGGCGCCTGTTGCCTCGATTTTACCTTTTCTGCGAGAGCATCCAGGACACCCTCATCCAGAAAATCAGCCAATACTGCAAACAAATTCTGGCGACCTGCTTTAGAGGTAGAAGGGAAATCCACTGCCTTGGGAGAGGGGCAGGGATAACGCCGATCCCAGGGTGTAACAACATTACCTTTGGTGTCAAACGCCAGCTTAGCAGGTGGGCCTTTGGGGCCGTCGGTATAGACTCTCCTTGGAGACTGATTACGGGGGTCTGCTGTGAAGTGACCATTTCTTTCCTGCGTGTATACATGCGCACGGAATCCTGGGAAGCAGTAGGCCCAGGATCCGCCAGGCCTGCATCCAACTTTTTACCTTTTTTGGGACGTGCCTCAATCCAGTCAGTGCGACAGGAATCCACACTCAAGACCTGTTGTTTGCCTTTATCCATGACATGAGGAGACTGAAGGGCTTCCTGGGGCGTGGCATCAAGTACCATGTCATCCTTGGGCAGCACAACCTGTGCATCCTCCGAAGACGGTTGCCTTTCAGGGCATTCGGCCATGAAATGCCCCAATTTACCACATGAAAAGCAGTGTCCCGCAAAGTTGCCCCATTTCAAGCGAAAATGCAAAGGATGCATGCCTGAACAATTGAGGCGAAGCCACGTGGGTCTTTTCCTGGCCATGTCCCATAGCATGCATAAACGGTTTCGGTTCATCGCCCTGAGGCTTGGGGGAACCAGCACAGTTCCCACAACCGCCATCGCATCCTTCAACATGGGCCAATAGACCGCCGGACAATTTTCCACCTCCACCCACACCGGGCATTCTCGTTGAAGCAGACGCTGGAAGTCGGCCATGGGGCGCCATGGCACAACATGGACCAAGCGGCGATCAAAGAATAGTGGATACTTGGACAGGAGCTCAGCTCGATGCATTTCCGATTTCAACAGCACCTCATAAAAGCCGCGAGGTCCAAGGAAGATCTCCTCAACACACTCCCCTTGCAATAAATGGTGCATCCACTGGCGAATATGCGAAAGCACTGGGATCCTGCCAGTGAAGAAAAGTATAACTGCACGGTCATAAAACACCGAGAAGGATCGCAAGACTGATTTGGGGTCCACCGTGGATTCCAGCACATCATCCGTTCCCGCATCAGAAAAAGATTCATTATTATGCTGGACATAATCGCCAAGCAGAGTATTGGCAAAGTCCAGCAAATGCTCCCAGTCAATTTCCTGCGAATCCACAGGATCAGAGGCCACTTGCGCATAGGAACGTTCCTGAGGACCCATTGGCTCATCAAAAGTATGCTTGGAGCGTTTGCCGGCAGACGGCAGTTCAGAACCCGGAGGCAACTCCTCCGTGCATGGCACCATATCCTCCGGCTCCTCTGCATCGGAATCAGGGCTAAGGGCTGCCACCGTCCGGTCGAGAAAATCCATATCCACGCCAGCCATACTACTGTCTTCGAGCTCGCGCCCTCTCTCTCTCTCTCTCCCTCTCTCTCTCTCTCTTTCTCTCTCTGTGTAAGTCCCGCAGACCTGTCGGCCTCAGCCGTGGCCTATCCCGAGGGAGTGTAGATAGCGCGTGGGTCAGGGCGCAACCCTAATGGAGCAGATGCAAGAGGGCGAAACGCAGGGCCAACGGGTAGTGACAAAGGCCAGAACGCTAAGGAGGAAGGCTGGCAGGCGACGGCAGGGCTGAACCGTCAGCAACAGACGCGCTGCGAAGCAGGGATCAGGCAACAGTCCAACGGGCCCAGGTCCGATGGCGACGGGAGGAGCTCTGACACGCAGAGCAGACGCGCGTTGACCAGGAGGAGAGCCCGCAGGTCAGACGGGCGACAGCAGGGCGGGGCACGCAGCCAACGGGCCTCCAGATGCTGGCGACGGCGACGGGTCTGCAGACGACGACGATGGGGCACAAGCGACAGGGCTGCAGGCGATGGCAACGGGGCACAGGCGACGCAACAGGCGTCAGGCGTCAGATTGGCAATGGCAAACAGGGCCACGACGAGCAGGTCCCGCTGGCGCGACACGCGACAGGAGCAGGAACGATGGCGGGCGAGGGGCGACGGTCATCCAGTCGACGGCAAGGCAGGGCACGTAGGCGGCGTCATCTCTCTCTCTCTCTCTCTCTCTCTCTCTCTCTCTCTCTCTCTCTCTCTCTCTCTCTCTCTCTCTCTCTCTCTCTCTCTCTCTCTCTCTCTCTCTCTCTCTCTCTCTCTCTCTCTCTCTCTCTCTCTCTCTCTCTATATATATATATATATATATATATATATATATATGAAAAAGTGTATATTAATGTATGGAAATATTTACATTATACCTTCAAGCCAACCAAATGGAAAGGTGGCATCTGTGTGTGTGCATGTGTCTGTGTGTGTGCGCGTGTATGTGCGTGTGTGTAATTGTATTAATTTTGAAGAATGTACAAGATTCACATGACTACTGAGTATCACAAGAGTAGCTAAAAAGATAGCAACACACCAAGGAGCCAAATGATCCTTGGTAAGAAGACCGGCATACTCAAAAAGTGCTCAATTGCTAGTAAAGGAGGGCCTCACAAACAACCAATATGGCTATCCATGCCATAACCGGAATCAAAAATGAAACCCTTACTAACACTCCACTTATAGTAGCATCCCGGAAAGTATAGAAAGTGAGAAACTACTAGTCCATGAATTGCTTACCCTATATACCTATGAGATCCATTGATTGTCCATGTTGTAGGTACTCTATCGCTCTCTTGACTATATTATGTGTAAGGAAGGTGAATGTAGTAGAAAGAGGCTCAAGTGGGTGAGGAATCAATGGCTAGTGTGGTACATCATATAGTCTCTCAACATAGGAGTGCCATATCTCCGAGTCACTAATGGGTGTGGGGCAGCATGGCTCTTGCCGCCTGCGCCATACTCTCGCTACATCTCCGCTCGTGAATTACACCATATAGATCCCAATACTATGCCTCCTCATATGCTCACCGTTTATAGCGAGTAAAGTATGAAGAAAACTGCTAGGGTTTGCACTGAGGACACACAAAGTGTACGACCATGATAGAAACACAAAGAGACAGACACAGACACAGAGGGCAAAACTCAAACCCTAAACGCAAAACTCAAAACTCAAACACAAACAAAAGAAGGGAGAGAGAGAACACAACTCTGAAGTGAATGAATGCTGTAAATGAATGTAAGAGTGTACACTGTGCTCAAGGGCAGAGCAATGTCGGAGTGTGACATCCACCGAAGACGGATCCCAAGTCTGTGACCACCAATCAAAGTGTAGGAGTGCTGAATAGTGAATGGCAGCAGGCTGGTCACCAAAACGTAGCAGTCTCGAGGCTGGAAATTGGTAAATGCAGCAATGTACCACCGATCAGAAGCTGGAAACTCTGCACACATGTTGTAAACAGCAAGGCGACAGCTGGAGAAGGGGTGTCGAAGAGTGTCAGGCCTGCAATGCTATAAACACACGCTGGGGATAATGTGGCTGCAGTCGATGATGGCTGGACAGCAGATTGTTACGAGTCGTATTGTGTGCCTCGCACAAAGACTGGCTCTCCACAATATCCGCAAGATACTCTTTACAAGAGCACCGACTCTGATACCATGTGAAGAAAACTGCTAGGGTTTGCACTGAGGACACACAGAGTGTACGACCATGATAGAAACACAAAGAGACAGACACAAACACAAAGGGCAAAACTCAAACCTTAAATGCAAAACTCAAAACTCAAAAACAGAAACTCCAAACACAAACAAAAGAAGGGAAAGAGTAAACACAATTCTGAAGTGAATGAATGCTGTAAATGTGTACTGACGGGTTGAGCACAGAGATTGAGACAGATAGTCATTACAGGCAGCGAGAGACAGAGAGAGTGAGATGGAGCATAATAGAGAGTGAGCACGTTTTTTTGGTACAATAACAAGAGAGTACCTTTAGGTTTTTAGATAGATATATATGTGTAAGTACAATGTACTAAGGGTATGTTCACACCCGAGCACATTTAAAGACACGAGGCCTTTATTCCCCACAAACTCCGACCTAAAGGCAATGTGCCTTAACAGGAGAAAAGAATTAGCTAAGTCTAGGTATGTACAAAGCTGAAATACATGTATCTATCCAACTCCCATCATCTGTCAGCAATGAGCAAACCGCTCTACTGGAACACCTTTCGTGAGAAGGTCTGCAGGGTTATCATCTGTATGCCCTTTGACAAGCTCAATGCTCTTGCTGTCAAGTACATCTCTAATGAAGTGGTACTTCACCTATATGTGCTTTGTCTTTGCATGAAAGACAGGATTCCGTGCTAGCATGATAGCTGACTATCACAATGGAGAACATGTAACTCTGTGATGCCAAGCTCTCCCACCAGACGTGAAAGCCACAAAGCCTCCTTGCACGCCTCAGTAGCAGCCACATACTCTACCTCTGTAGTAGACAATGCAACAAACTTTTGTAGCTTGGAGATCCAAGAGATTGCTTCTCCTGTGAAAGTAAACACATACCCAGAAGCGGATTTTCTGCAATCTGCATGACCAGCATAGTCTGCATCCGTAAAGCCAACAACAGATGCCTTCTACTTTCCAAAGCAGATGCACAACTCCTTTGTGCCTTTGAGGTATCTCATAATACCTTTCACTGCATCCCAATACTTCTTATCACGGGTTGTCATGTATCTGCTACCACTCCCACTGCAAAGGCAATGTCAGAACGTGTAGCAACCATAGCATACATCAAACTGCCAACAGATAAAGCATATAGTATCTTGGCCATTTCAGCCTTCTCATCATCAGATGTAGGGCTATCCTCTGTACTAAGTTTCACATATGGAGACAAGAAACCCTAATTGTTTTTCCCCCCTCCATATTGAAACGCTACAAAACCTTGTAGATATACTCCTGCTGAGATAGATAGAGTAAGCATGTCGACCTATGTCTGAGTATTCTCATGTCAAGAACGTGATTTGCATCACCAAGATCCTTCATATCAAAGCTGCCATAAAGACTTTGCTTCAATGAATCCAAGGCATGAGTATCCCTGCCAGCAATCAGTATGAGATCAACATACAAAACCAAGATAATCATGTTGCCATCTGTTGCCTTCTTGGTGTACAAGCAGTGATCTACTTGACTTCTATGAAAGCCTTGGGACTGCATGAATGTATCAAACTTATGATACCATTCTCTTGATACTTGTTTCAACCCATACAAATACCTTTTGAGTTTACATACCATCTTTTCTTTCCCTTGTTCAACAAACCCTTTATTCTACTGCATATATATGCCCTCATGCAAATCACCATGTGAAAATGTAGTCTTGACATCCATCTGTATAAGCTTCATATCCTTAACTGCAACCAAGCCCAAAATGGTTCTCAATATAGTCATCTTGACTACAATAGAGAAAATCTCATCAAAGTCGATTTCATGCTCATGCTTGTACCCCTTTGCAACCAATGTTGCTTTGTATGTGGGTGAAAAACCAAAAGTGACCTTCATCTTGTAAACCCATTTGCATGGAAGTATTTTCTACCCCTTAGGCAACTGCACCAAGTCCCAAGTGCCATTTTTCTCAAGAGATTCCATCTCTGACAACATGGCTTTATATCATTTCTTACTGTCCTGTCTGTCCATTGCTTCCTTGAAGCAAGACGGTTCACCACAATTTGTCAACATGACATAATCAGCCACATTGTTTGCACCAAAAACAAATCTGTCAGGTTGTCTAGTAACCCTAGATGATCTCCTAATCCAATGGTCATTGTTTGCTGGCTGTTCCTGCAAATTTCCATTTTCAGCATGCTGTCCTGGCATTTCAGCCTGCAAATCAGCATTAACAGCTTGTTATCCTAGCTATTCCTGCACATGTAATGGCTCATTATCATGGGCAATAGCTGGCTGATCATTTCCTGCATTTACAAGTTCATTTACAAGCAGGTATTTGCTGCTGTACAGCGGGCACATTTTGCTATCCAAAAGGTATTTCTTCCCGGAATACAACCCTACGGACCTCCCTAATCTTTTCGGGTTGTTTGTGCATGCGATCTTCCCGAAAGATAACATCATTGTTGCATACTACTTTCCTATCTCCAAATCCCACAATTTATACCCCATTTCACCCTCGTCACCATATCCTAGGAAAATGCATTTACAGGACTTTGGCTCAAGTTTGCTGAGTTTTTCTTTACAAATGTGCACAAAAGCCTCGCAGCCAAACACTTTCAGATGAGTATATGAAGGTGGTTTGCCCGACCACACTTCTTGGGGACCTCCCCCCCCCCCCCCCCAAAGACCTGTTTGGTGACCGATTAATAATTAAGTGAACGGTTGTCATAACAGCCTCTGCCCAAAAACCATGGGGTAATGCAGCATGAGACAGCATCGTACGGACCTTATCATGTATGGTCCGATTCATATGCTCTGCAACTCCATTTTGGGGTGGATTATGAGGGGCAGTGAGCTTCCTCTTTATCCCTTTGCTGTCACAAAATGCCTAAAAGGCCTTGGACACATATTCCCCACCATTGTCAAAGCAAAGATACTTAAGTGTCTTGTCTGTCTGATTTTCAGTCAGTGACAAGAATTTTTTAAACTTGTCAAGCACTTCATCCTTGCTTCAAATAGGATAAACTCATACCTTGCGTATAGCATCATCAATAAAGGTGACAAAATATTACTTTCCCCCTAAAGATAATCCTGGCATTTGACATACATCCGAATGTACTAACTCTAGAGAAGAAGATTTCAAAGACAAAGACTTTTTATGAGACGTCTATGCATGTTTGCCATAAATACAATGATCACAATGCAAAAAATCAGCATAACGAAAACAAGGCAAGTAACCCAAACGAGAAAGCACTTTCATTCTTGTTTGACTTATATGTCCCAACCGAACATGCCACAAAGAAACGCTTGGCTGCTCGGTCGCGACAACAACATGGTCACACACACTAGATACATAAGTGGATACGAGGTATCACTCTTGCAACCTCTGGTAATAACCCTAGATCCCTTACAGATCTTCCATTTTCCATCACCAAAGGTGGCATAAAAACCATCATCATCTAGCTGCCCTGTGCTAATCAAGCTCTTCTTGAGCTGAGATACATGCCATAAATGCTGAAGTGTAAAGACAAAGCCATGATGAAACTATAACTACACACTGCCAATACCTGAAATGTCACATACATAGTTGTCCCCAAGATGGACAATACCATGTCGACCCCCTGTAAAGGCAGAGAACCACTCACGATGAGGGGTGACATGAAAGGAAGCACTTGAATCGAGAATCCAAGTATGCATGTCCTCATCTGTATCTGCAAGCATGTGCACCAAAGTGTGAAGAGACAAAGAGTACATCACTTCCACTATCACTGTCATGAGTGACTACATTCACCTCTTCAACTTTTACACTGCTCTTCTTAGGCTAACTGTCCTTCTTTTCTTCCTTGCTATCATCTGTCTTCTTGCCTTTTCCTTTCTCTTTCTTCCATTTGTAGCAATCATGTTTAAAGTGACCCTTCTTGCCACAATGATGACATTCAACATCTTTGCCACGTGATTTACTGCGTCCCTTGCTATCATATTTGCCCTTTTGTTGTGATCTGCCCCTAGTATGCAAAGCACTGGAAAACTTACTGGATGCATTGTTCTGCCGATTCATCTCTTCCATAAGTAGAGCACTCTCTACATCAACATACAAAAGGATCGCATTAGAATTGCTCATAGTAGTCCTTAATGTTTCCCAACTCTCTGGTAGAGTGCAAAGTACGAAAGTAGCCTTAAATTCCTCATCGAGCATGAACTTCAAGGCAACCAGCTGGCTGAAAATGGAGTTAAACTCACTCAAGTGAGTAGACATTGCTGTACCCTCTTTCATACGCAAATCCATAAGCTTTTTCAGCCAATACACTTTGCTTCTAGCACTCTTCTGTGCATACAGTTCTTCCAGTCTAGTCCATATAGCATATGCAGAATCCAAACCTTCAATGTTGAACAGCAAGGCATCAGAAATCGATAGCTCTATGGTTGAGCGTGCAAGCTCATTTAACTCATCCCAATCATCCTGTTCCATGTCCGTGGGCTTTGCCCCTTTGGTTTTGATTGGCTTTGCCTGCTTCTTTTGCAACAGGATATTGTGGCACTGTCTTTGCCAAACTGCAAAGTTATGTGCGCCTTCAAGCTTCCTTATGTGCATCAGATTACTGCTGTCATTGCTGCCAGCCATGGTTTTCAGCCCAAATGTGACCAAAAAACAGCAAATGCAGGCCCAAAAGTGTCACCCAAGTGACCAAGGTACAAACAAGTACCAATCAGCAATAAATGACCACACAGAAGCACAGATTTCAGATCTGTAATTAAATTTTCAGAAGCACCAAACCATGTGCTACAACATTCCAAAACTGATTACAGCTGTTCCAAGGGCATATGCATCAGATTACATGAGAAATCCCAATTTTTAGCTGCAATTTCTGTTGTGCATGTATCCACGGGCATAAAATTTGACACTAACAGTCAAAAGCCCCAAAATTTTTGTGCTCAAAGCATCAACCACACATCTGCATTTTCTCTGTCATGCATAGTACAGGCCAGTTTTGCCAAAATAGAGCAATTTCAGCAAAACCCCCAAATTTTACCAAGTGTTGATGTCCAAATTGCGTGGAATTCAACTTGCATGTACATAAAATAACCAAATGTTGCACAAATTTTGCCCAAACTACAAAAGCCCAAAATTGCACGGGGTCCAATGTGCATCAATGTCAAGAAATTGGATAAATTTCAGCCCAATTTGTGCATGTACATGGAAAGCCCCAAATGTCAGGCACAAAATGTCACAAATTCCTGCAATTTTTGAGACAGATATCACTGTTGCATCTTGCTCGCAACAAATCTGGACGAACCCCCAAATTTTCCAAGTCTTGCATGCACTAATTTCAGTGAAATTGAAATAAATTCACTAAAATGTGAAAAGCCCCAAAATTCCCAGGCAAATGTGCACCGACTTTGCAATTTCTGAGTCAAATTGTCCAAATCTGCGTTGAGATCCCCAAATTCAAGAAAAGCCCCAAATTTCTAGGCTTGAATTGGACGGAAATTTGTGTTGTGCCTCCACACGTGAACCCTCGTTAGGGAAACTTCAAAAAAAGAAATTTTTTTTTTAAAAAATGTTGAACGGTGGGTCAACGGACATGTCGTGCAGGTCGCCACCTAGTACCTGCTGTTGCGTCGCGTGTGGAGATCGTCAACTGCTCCATCACGTGTGCAGCTCGCGAGCTGCTGCCCAATACCCTGTCCCATCCGCTGGAGCCATTCGTCGGTTACAGCCGCTGTCAGCTCTACTGGTCACCTGTCAGTTGTTGCACCACTGCTGCCCGCTCGTCCATGCTGGACCAATTGCCTGGTCCTGCCCGTGTTGCTGGCCACCTAAGACAGTTTTCTTTGCTCACGAGCCTCCCTGCCGCAACCGATTGCTCAACTGTGACAACTCCTGCTCGTCGAGTCCACCTTAAACTCCCACAACACCTGAGCTGTCTCTTGCCAGCTCTGATACCAGTTTGTAGTGACAGGTTAGGCACGGAGATTGAGACAGTTGTTACACGCAACAAGAGACATAGAGAGTGAGATGGAGCAAAGTAGAGAGTGAGCACGTTTTTCTGGTACAATAACGAGAGAGTACCTTTAGGTTTTTAGATATATATATATATACATATATATGTGTATGTGTGTGTGTGTGTGTGTGTGTGTGTGTAAGTACAATGTGCTAAGGATGTGTTCACACCCGAGCACATTTAAAGGCACAAGGCCTTTATTCCCAACAAAATGAATGTAAGAGTGTACACTGTGCTCAAGGGCAGAGCAATGTCGGAGTGTGACATCCACTGGAGACGGATCCCAAGTCAATGACCACCAGTCGGAGTGTAGGAGTGCTGAATAGTGAATGGCAGCAGGCTGATCACCAAAACGTAGTAGTCTCGAGGCTCGAAACTAGTAAATGCAGCAATGTGTACCACCAATCGAAAGATGGAAACTATGCACACGTGTTGTAAAGGTGTGTCGAAGAATGTCAGGGCCTACAATGCTATAAACACAGGGTAGGGATAATGTGGCTGCAGTCGATGATGGCTGGACAGCAGATGGATGCAGGCTGTAGGCTCGAAACTAGGCGCCAACAGCAGCGGAGGGTGTGTGGGCTGGTGTAACCTGCAAACAAGGATGAGGGCCGAATGGGGGCAACCTTTTTAAAGCAATGTATTTCTGCCCAATCACTTGCCAGTCCACCTGAGGCGCAGGAGGCTAAAAGAGGCTAGAAAGCAAGCAAGGGACTCAGAAGCAGAAAGGCAGAAGAAACCACAGGATCTGCCCAAACGGTTTACAAATTTAAAAAGGGTGACAAAGTGGTGATTCTGTTAGGTGCAAAAAGATAAGGTCACACTAGTGAACCGATCGAGGGACCCGCCAAAGTCAAAGAGGTTAACTTGGCTGGGGAAGGTGAAAAACCAAGACCTGTGTTCGTTGCAGATGACTTGGTGGAGGATGAAGAGACCAAACTCGTTGCGCTCCTACAAGAGTACATTGACGTATTTGCCTGGACACTTAAGGGAGTCGACCCTAGGATTGTGACTCATAATATCCCAATGGTCCCAGATGCAGTGCCAACGAAACAACGACCTTACCCCATGAATCCCAAGCACGCCCATGTAGTAAAAGAGGAGATTGATAAACTCATGAGGGCAGGATTCATATATGAGATTGAGCACACGGACTGGGTATCACCTATCGAGAAACCACTTCTGACTCTCACAAGATCATGCAAAAGATGTGCATGCACATATGCATATACTTACTATGCAATAAACAACTAAATTCTTTACAAACTAAGAGTAGGAAGAGAGGGAAAATCAATCCTTCTTCGTAGTGGATTAGCTATAGAATATGGCTTTCATTTTTATCTTGAAACAAAAAGGGGGCTTCAAAGAGGTGTTGTAATGAATTTACAAGTTTGCTGTCCAGTAAACATAGTTGCTTTTATACATCGTACCTGCAAGATTGTACCATACACTCTATACATTATTATATTGTACGTCTCCAAACAGTTTCATATATTAAAACTACTTGCTTGCTACCACCATGTCTGAGCATGTTCCTATATGTTGATTGGGCTGATTGCCACATTGCACCCATGTGTCCTGCCATGGCACATTTTCCCAGACAAGGGGCCCCAAAAACCACTTGATCTAGCTCCTTTCTAGCAATGCACACCCTCCCCCCCCTTGTTGAGCTAAAAATTGCCCAAAACCTTCATTAAAAAGGAACATGTTTCTAGAGAGTTCCTGAGTCCCATAAGCCAAAAACCGGAAGGATCCACTCATCTTTAAATAGACAAACTGCCCACCATTCAACCCATCTTTATTTTGCATGTCACATCAATCTTTACTCTCTTGTTAAAATTTGGTGATTCTGGGCAGTGCCCAATGTATTTCGTATGGTATGGACACTTATTGAAGTGTCAATGTAGTGTGTATACCTAGTGTCTTTAGACATTAAGTTGGTGACACTAAGAACTAGAGTAAGTTAGCCTAACTCTAGTTACTTGGTGGAAGGCTGGTTAGGTCAACTCATGACCTAAACTAGCCAACTAGCTCGCTGTTGTCCGCTACCAAACACCACCAATGTTGCTAGAGCAGCAATGCTTCCACTTGCGGCTATTGCACTATACCTCCGACGCCCCCTCACCCACCTCCCTATTGCCTTGTCGCTGCCAAACTGCACCGAGCCGCACCTCGCCTGCCTATTCCACCTATCCATTCCACCCCCAGTTTGGTTGCCTCGTATGCTCCCTCTGCCATTATTGCCATCTGCATTCTGCAGCTCCGCTAGCACCGCCCGCCTCTCTGCTCTACAACGTCACCAATCAACTTATTATAACACCACCATATTCGTCAGTGTTTAGTCACAATGTCTCCATCCCACTCACTTAGTCGGTTGAGTTGCCACCGAATCTCAAAGGCATTGAGAACTTTGCACACATCCCAAGCACATGCATGGTTATTTCCTAGGTAAACTTTCCCAAGGTTACCTTCTGCATAAGAAGAAAAATACTCCAAAAATGGAGTTACATGAAATGAAGCACCACTGTTAACAATCCACAATTGTGAAAAACCACCATGAGCAGACAATAAGGCATCTATCACATCCCTTTTAGTAATATACACGTCTTCCACTATCATAGCATGTGGATCTAAAGATACAACCAGTAAATCAGCATCTTTATCTTCTTCTATCTCCTTAATAACAACATTAGACACCACATTTACCTTCTCTATTTCTTTTGGGGTAAGAGCTACCATTCTTCTCATTCTTTTTGCCTTTTGCATTAGCCTGCTTCTTGCGTTCTTGCTCCTTTTTATAGTACCTACAATCGAGCTTTTTATGCCCTTTATGTCCACACTAGTAGCAAGTGGCATATTGTTGTTTTTCCTTGCTTGGCTGCAAGTTTTGTGCTTATTTGCAGCATTTGATCTCTTTTCAGTTCGTCCTCTTATATTGTAGGCTAATCCACTGTTTTCCCCACTTGCCTTGCATCTAATCTCCTCATTGAGAATAGAACCGCGCACACCATCAAATGTCAAGTTGGGATTGTTGCTCAATGACACAACCAATGCTTTCCATAAATCTAGCAAAGTCATAAGCAAGAAGATAGCCCTCAGCTTAGGATCAAAAGCCGGCAAGCCTATATCCTGTAAAACTGACTCAAAATACCATTGAATGCACTTAAATATCCTAAGACAGGATTAGACACATCAAGCTTCAATGACACAACCAATGCTTCCCATAAATCTAGCAAAGTCATAAGCAAGAAGATAGCCCTCAGCTTAGGATCAAAAGTCGACAAGCCTACATCCTGTAAAACTGACTCAAAATAGCAGTGAATGCATTTAAATATCCTAAGACGGGCTTAGACTCATCAAGCTTCAAGTAAACCAATTTTCGTATGAGATGAAACAAATTGACAAGAGTTGTATTCTCATACATAGCCTTGAGTTTCTCCCAAACTGCATAAGCAGTGGTGAATCCCTTGATATCAACCAAGATATCATTTGTGACTGCCATTTTGATGTAAGTAACGGCTTTCTTATTCATTTTGGCCCAATCCTCATCTGACAAAAGCAACAAGCTTAAATTCTCCCAAGGCATCATCACAATCCTTTAGAAAAAGTATACCTTGCACACGATCTTTCCAAAGATCAAAGCCATTGCCGTCAAATTTATGAATCTCAAAAAGATTCTTTGCATCAAATGTAGATGCAATGCCAGTCATTTTTAGCAATAAAAAACTGCAATAAAATACTGAATACTTTCAGCCAATAGCAAGGTCACTGAATTAACAGCAAGTATACGCAGTTGTACTTCCAAAAGTATCAAAGAAGCACATATTTTGCAGCAATTTCAATCCCAAGAGCTAATTACAACATGTACATGAACCAAGTCTGATACAGATGCATAAATGAATGCTCTCACTTCAATAATACATCACCATAATGCCCAAATGCAATGACCCAAGTGCTGTATGTACCACTGTTTCACTACATAATGAGCATTCAGCAATACATGTACCCAAAGAAGCTACCCTTTTACAACATTTAATACATCCCCAAGTCCAAATTTCTCCCACTCAGTCATGAATTTGCTGTAATTACACTGTCAACGCACAAATCGGCTGAAAATGCATCACCGATGCAAAAAGCCCCAAAATTTTTGCAATAAATCTGCCCCAACTGCATTAATACATCATGCCAAGTGTCAAATATGGATAAATAATGCAGAAATTTCACAAATTCTGCAAAATTCCCAAATTTCGAGGTCCAAATGTCCATGAATTTTAGTGAAATTGGCTCAACTGAGCAAAATTTCACTATTATATAAAAAGCCCCAAAATTTTGAAGCAAATGCGCACAATGTCTGCAATTTCTATGTCAAATGTCACTGTTTGACATAAACAGCATCAAATCTAGGAAAAGGCCAAAATTTTCTAGCACAAATCTGCACAGATCTGAACACTCTGCTTACGCGCATGAACCCCCATCAATGAGCAGGGGGGCTGCTTGCAAGAAATAAAATAATGCATTTAAAAAAATGACAAAAGCTGCCTGAATCCTGTCAAAAAATGCTGTCACAGTTCTAGCAACAGTCTCCCATGACCTCCCGTGACCTGCACCTGGTCGCCGCCTGGCCAGAAACGTGACGAAGTCTATCCGAAATGACGCCGCTGCCTACTCCTGGCCTGCTCCTGTTGCCACTAGTCAAAACTGACCGCGCCAAGTGCCTAAAACACTGCCGCAGCTGACCTGAGCCTCAAACCACCTACCATTTGCAATCAACTCACTATAGATTGGTCAAAATGAACACCAACAGCCCCTAAACAGGTAGAACGATGGCAATCTGACTCCTCCTTCATGCGAGCACTCTTACCGCAGCTCTAATACCAATTTGAAAGAAGAATGTGAGTGCCCAAGTAGTGTGCGCGGCAAAGGAGGTGTATTCAGCAAAGAAGAGAGTTTGCAAAGAGAGTGGAGACTCAAGATGGATGTGTACCAATGAGATACACACAAAGAATAAAAGAATGTATTTATATTTAGGATATGGTACACTTACACCCGCAGGAGTGTGTTCACATGTACGAGTAAATATGCACATGGGAGTAGTGAAGGGGCCTTTACACCCAACAATTGGCCCCAAAACTGGTGCCCCTCGCATTTCATCTAATTATCTACTCACCACAACACAAAACACATTCTTATCCTTCCATCTATCTACCATCATAATGCAACCAATGTCACACACATGCACATATGCAACAACACACGAATCATGTGGCAAACACACAAAATTCACAAATATAAATAATTGGGGAGCTCAACTAAGAGTGATGGAAGTTCGAGGAGTGAGCGTGAGAGTGTGAGTGTGACAGTGTGATGGCTAGAGAGAGAGTGAGAGAGCAGAGTCAAGTACGATTCGATAAGAGTGTACCAACAATGTGTTGGTACACAAAGAATAAAATGTATTTATACTTGGGGCACGTAAGAGTGCATTCACATGTACAATGTGCGTGTACTATACACGGAGGTTAAACCGGGCCTTTATCCCAACAACCTCCCACTTAAAGGTCTGATCTGAACCTCTAACCAACTCCCACTAGCCGTATGCAATGCTTGTGATGAGCTTTGCTTAGACTTTTAGTGAGAACACCTGCAAGGTTGTCTTGTGCTTTAATCCTGGTCAATGTGATTTGACCATCTTCCAGAATGTGTCTAATGAAGTGATATCGCACATCTATATGCTTTGTGTGTGAATCATACATGGCATTCTTAGCCAAATACACCGCACTCTGACTATCACATCCCAAAACTGCAGTACCCATAAACATGCTGAGATCCTCTGCAAGTCTACTCAACAATATAGCTTCCTTAGAAGCTTCAATAGCTGATATGTATTTAGCTTCAGTGATACTGAAACCAACCTTCCTTCTCGGATAGGGTGGTTTAACCTGATTAAGCACTTAATTACAGCAATTAGCAAATGAGCATAAACTGAAATGCTCACTTTACCTTCATAAACTTGGACAGTGGACACCCTGTTGGCCCCAAACTGGCACCCCTTTCGGTATTTCTTTAATTTCAATTGCTGATGGATAAATTACAAGCCGAGATTTCGCAATCTCCTTGGCTGATTCAAAAGCCCCTTGCTGTTCCAATAATCGGCAAAGCATTCGGGCAAATTGCCCCTTGATTTTCACCCACAGGACTTGCTCTAATGGAACCCCAACTGGTCAAATGCTGGCCCAAATTCACAATAGATGGGCTGGCATCTAAAATCCTCACAATTCCACGAATTTCCAATGCTGATTTCAGTGTACGATGCCTTTGACTGATGGCATGGGTCCCAAGGTGGCTGCTAAACCCTAGTTACTGCTGTAATTTAGGGTTTACAGCAGTAAACTCTCTATTGTCCACCAAATTTGGCTGTACTCTGCTACCCATGGGTGAGAATTGCTGAGAATACTTAAGCATAGACTGGAGGAGATGAGAGAATGTTGTAGAAAGAGAGAAAATCAGCTGAAATGTTTCTTCTGATTCGTAGCTCTCATGACAAATCTGATGGCACCAACAGCTTCAAAAGGGGGGTAAAACACCGGCTCAGCTGACGAGCCCTCCTCTCCTTTCGCGGTGCGCGATCAGTCGTCGTCGCCTCTCAGAGCCAAATCTGATCACCTCCTGTCCCTCCACCAAGCTCCAAATGGCTGCCATTCAGCTTCCACCACCCTCCAACAGCCTTCTCCCTAATTGCATGGGAAAGTTTTGCCAAGTGGCAGCCTTCCTAATGCATTTTCAACCATTAAATTACTTTTTCAGAATTAATTAATTACGAAAATTAATTTCAGCCCTTTTGACCCTGCCCAAAATTAAACATGTCCATCTAGAATGAAATTGGCTAGGCCATTTGCAACTTGGAGTGGTTCCCAACCTCTGTTGACCCTTAGACTAGAATTAATTAATTAATTAATGCTAGTCCCTCGTGTCACCACTGACACTTAATGGCCAAACAATTGGCACCAACTGACCACCAAAACCCAGTCGGCATAACTTAACACAACTTTTGCATTTAACACCCACTACATCCTTAGGGTCCTTGGCCCATTCCCATGAAATAACTGCCATGTGCGTCACATGTGCTAAACAACCTTGCACATTTGATTAGTAACTTAATCAAATGTTACTAGCAAGATTAAAGCATCTCAAAATTTCACATCCCCGTGACAAACCTCCCCCTTGAAAACCTTGCAATCGTCCTTGATTGCACTGCATTGGGCCAAAGCAAAAGTATATTGCATTGGAATTTCAATTTGGTATGACAATCACCATAACATTGGCCACTGTTGTCAAACCGTTGCATATGCGCAAAACTTATTGAAAATTTTCAGCCAGCAAAATATAATAGAAAACTTAAAAACAGTCCAAAACTATTGCTAGAAACCATTGGATGCATCCATAACTTATGTTTCTCAACCGTTCTGACTTCAAAACCACAGTAAAGCATATTCTCAGCATAAACCATGGCTTAAACTTTCAATGACATTCGTTTACATGCAGCTGTCCATGGAATCAGCTGTAAACCATTAAAAACTGAGCATGACCTGATCATAAACTGATCATGGACTGATATGAGAACTGATCACAAATGGCTGCAAATGTGACTCCAAACCGATCACAAGCTGATGGTAAAAAAAACTGTCTCAAAAATTGATGCAAAAGCTGATGCAAAACTGATCCCAAAGTGATCATAAATAGTTCTCAAACTGGTCAAAAACTGAGCTGAAACTAATCAGAAATTGATCTCAAAATTTAGGCAAAAACTCATGCCAAACTGGTCCAAAAACTCATGCATAAGTATAGTCTCAGAGCCGCGGTAACAACCATACTCATATACATATATCTCACAGTGACTAGTACATCGAGTAGTGACCTCATGGCAGACATACTGTCAGCACAGAACCTTGGATGCATGCTGAATACATCTGAGATCCACTACATACAAGAGCTATCCAAAACCGGTGGAGTGGAAGTGCTACCTCCCCCTTGAGCATCAGGCAATGCTCCGGACGCCCGCTCTATTAAACCTGAGTAAGCCCGATCCAAAGTCGGCTCTAACTGAAAGGCATCGAGATAAAGTTGCAACAACTGAGGATGGTCTGCCAAGTCATCCTCCTCCATCCATTTCGCATCCATTGGTGAATAATTTTGAAACTTCACCAAATATCTTCTGGAAACTTTACCTCTGACCTTCCTTTCCTTATGTGCCAAAATCAGCTCGGGTACCAAAATCTCATCTAGTTCCTCAACCTCTGGCTGAATTTCAGCAGATACATTTTCTAGCACATCACCACGAAAAGGTCTCAACAAACTGACATGAAAGGCATTGTGTATCCGCGAATGTGGAGGTAATTTCAGCTGATATGCAACATCGCTGACCTTTTCCAACACTTGAAAGGGCCCATAGTATCTCATGCTTAACTTTGGATACAACCTCTCTCTTCCCTTCATCTTTTTCAGCCTTGCCTTTTCGAAACGCAGCAATACATAATCGCCCTCTACAAACTGCAAAGCACGTCTATGGCGATCAGCTGCCCGCTTTTGCTTGTCCTGTGACCTCTGAAGTGCATACTTTATCTTTGCATAGGCTGCATCCAAGCTTTCCACAAAGCGATCAGCCTCAAAGATCTTATCCTTAGAGTGCAAAATAGGTGGAACCTTCTTGCCACCCTCAAACCACCTCAAATGGAGCCTTGCCAGTGGAACTATGCACCCTATTATTGTATGCAAACTCAACCAATGGCAAATACTGCTCCCACTATGTCTTGTGGTCTGAAACATAGCATCTCAAAAGATCCAATACTATGGAATTTGCTTCCTCAAATTGACCATCTATCTGCGGATGGAAGGATTATGAGAATTTCAGCGTGGTACCCATATTTTCAAGTAACCCCTTCCAGAATAGACTGGTCATCCGAGGGTCTCGATCACTGATGATCAACTCAGGCATACCATGATACTTGAAAATGTGCTACATAAATAATCGTGCCATATGATTAGCCTTTATCTTCTTCCTCACCGGAATGAAATGGGCTTGTTTGCTAAACTTGCAAATAATAATCCATATTCCATCATTCCCTGTAGGTGTCCTAGGAAGCTCAAAGATAAAGTCCATAACAATACTCTGCCAAGGCCTATCTGGAATAGGCAAGGGCTGCAACAAGCCCGGCATCTTTTGCCTATCATGCTTTACCTTCCGACATATGATACATGCCCTAACAAAGTGCTCTACATCATGCCTCAAAGCTGGCCAATAAAAGAAATGCTCCACTGCCTTGACTCTGGCATCAATACCTCAGTGTCCTGCATACGAAGGAGCTTGACTTTCAATGATCACTCTAGGCCTCAACTGCTTTGCGACACACAGTCGTCCATGCATCAACAGAAATCCATCTCTTAGCATAAAATGCTCATGCCTTTGGCCATTACAAAGCTGATCATAAACATTAGCAAAGTCCGAATTAGCAGCATATTGCTCTTTCATGGCATCCAACTCAGTGTAATAAACCATAGTGACGGCTGAAATTTGTGGCTTACGTGTCAATGCATCAGCCACAACATTCTTTTTACTATCAATGTGTACAATCTGAAAATGAAACATAGAGAGAAAATTTGCCCATCTCATATGCTTCTCTGACAACTTTGTTTGCGTCAGAAAGTACCTCAAAGTTTGATGGTCTATCTGCACTGTAAAATCAGCCCACAACAAATAATGTTTCCACGTAGACAGTGCATGAATTACAGCCAAGAGCTCTTTCTCATAAACCTGTAAATTCCTCTCTGTATTGTGGAGAATTCGGCTCTCATAAGCCACAACTCGGCCATCTTGCATAAGTAGAACCCCAATGCTGTTACCACATGCATCACACTGAACCACAAATGACTTCCTTAGATCAGGCAACACAAGCACAGGATCTGAAGTCATCTTTTCCTTCAACTTTTCAAATGCTGAAATTTCCATTGCTGTCTATCTAAATGGCACATCTTTCTTTTGCAAAGCATGCAATGGAGATGCAATTTCAGCAAACCCACATACATACTTCCTATAGTAAGAACATAAATCCAAGAAGATGCGGATCTCATGAACATTCTTCAAAGCTAGCCATGAACGTATTGCTTCAACCTTAGCACGGTCCATACGAATACCATCACCGGATACAATATGTCCCAAGAAGTGGATTTCATGCAAAAAGAATTCACTCTTATTGTCATTGATAACCAGCCTATGCTTACGTAGCTCATTGAAATGCTCCATCTCATTCTTTGAATATACAATCATGTCATCAAAGAAAGTACCCACAAATGCTCTATGTGGCCGAAAGATACCATCCATCATCCGATTAAAAGTGGCAGGAGCATTCGTAAGTCCAAAAGGCATAACAAGAAATTCATATAACCCAAAAGATATCCTAAAAGCTGTCTTAGGCACATCCTCCGGTCTAATGCGTATCTGATGATACCCACTTTTCAAATCTATACGACTGAATATTACTGCCCCCTGCAATCTATCCATAATATCATCGATCCGAGGGATCGGAAAGTGGTTCTTTATCGTGATCTTGTTCAGAGCACCATAGTCAATGCACATACGCCATGAACCATCCTTTTTCTGCACCAAAAGCACTGGAGAACAGAAAGAAGATGAGCTGGGCTGAATCAGCCCTTTTTCTAACAGCTCATTTACTTGACTCATAATCTTCTCTTGTTCGGCTACACTGACTCTATAGGGTGGTTTATTAGGAGGGCTACTTCCAAGGATAAGGTCTATGCCATGATCTTCAAGTCTTTCAAGTGGTAGTTGCCCTGGAAGTGACTGAGAGAAGCAATCAACTTACATTTTCAGAAATGACATGAGATCCTTCTTTAATTTAGACATATTCCCAACATTCTCACTATTATCCTTATCCTTAGCAAAAACAAAATACGTTGAAAGATGATTTTTCATTACTTTAGAAATAGCAACTGCAGATACAACAATGACAAATCCCCCTTTCAACTTTACATCAAGTATGAGTGTCTTTCCCTTATATTGAATAGTGATCTCTTTTGCATATGAATCAATCACTGCATGCATACGGTGGCACCATGGCATACCAAGCAACACATCACAACCCTCAAGTGGAGCAATGTAAAACTCTTCGATGTCCACATATCCCTGTATGTGCAACCGAAGCTTTTCAATGAGTGGTGTGACAAGTTCTACATGACCCTTACATGCCACTCCAACTTCCCCCATGGTTCCCATCTCATCCTCTTTGATGCCTAGACGGGCTGCCATGTCAGTAGAAATGAAGTTGGCTCGTGCACCATTATCAAAGAAGATCAATGCATGTTGATCCCTAATTTTGCCCCATGCTCTGCAAAACTCAATAGCATCATCATTGGGCTGATCACTAACAACATCGGGCACCAATCCCACTGATGTTTTGGGCCTTTTACCCTTAGGATCTCCCTGATTTCTGATTTTGCAGCTTGCTGCCTATTGGGACAGTTCTTTGCAATATGACCCTCCTGTTCACAAATAAAGCATTTATTTGCAGCCATCAATTCCCTACGTTGTGCCAATGTTTTCAAGCCCTTTGTTTGCTATTTTGGCCTCTTTTCAGGCTGGTTTTCAGATATGCCCCTTTTCTCAGCCCTGAACAACTTTTTATTCAGCTTCTCCCCGCTCTCTTGGAAGCCCGAATCCTTTCCATGCAGCAAAGCATTGGCTGTAGCAGCAGTCTCTATGAGCTGAGACATGCTAGACACGGTGGATTTTATGCAAAAATCCCTAATTCCTTTGGGCATCCCACATACATATTTTTCCACTTGCTCATGAAAGGATACGGCACGATAAGAAGTGACGGGCAGCAATGCATCCCAAAACTTCTTATTGTATTGCTCTAAATTCTTGCATTCCTTAGCATCAAGCTTGTTCCAAGCTGTCATGATGTCCACCTCAAAGGTACTAGTCAACCAATTCGATGCAAACATTTGCTTGAATTGTACCCATGTTGATGGTGCTCTACCTTGCATCAAGAGCGTGGACCACCACTGCAATGCATTCCCCTTCAAGAAAGTGGCTGCCTTTCAAATCTTAGAGGATTCGGTGAAGTTTCCCCCTGAATAGGCTACATTAAACTGCTGAATGAAAGTCAAAGCTTTCAGCCTATCTTGTGCACCACTAAAGGACTCAAACTTCACTGCTTTTCCACCCTCATCATAGTCTTTTGCTTCCCCTTTGGGAGTCAAGTTGTCATACACTGGCTGTTGCAAAAAGGATGCATTTGTTGTATTTACATCATGACCAAGCCCAAATGAAGCATTTGGATGACCAACAGTCATTCCTTGAGCCCCATAAGCATTCGGGGGTACAGATGCATTGCCAAACATTCCACTTTGTGCCCCAAGCATCAAGCCAATGCTACCATTCATAGGGTTTTGCACATTTTCAACCATACCCAAAAACGATGGGCCTTGCACACCATGCATTGGCTGTTGCATACCATAGGGATTTGTGCCATGCATTCCCGTATGCGGCCCTTGGCCAACCATTGCATGAAAAATCATGCTACCACCAAAGTATCCTAGCTGGCCCATCATAGCATGCATGCCCAGCTGTCCAAAATCCATTGGATTGGCACTTCCATAATGGCCTTGCATTTGCATTCCTTGCCCCATAGGTACCAACTGTTTAGCTTCATTGGCCTCTTTAGGAGCTTCAAGTGAAGGATTTGGCACTACCTTCGGTGCATCTTGCTGTCCCGAAGGTGTAGAAGTTGACTTCTTCTGCTTGCCCTTGCTGTCCTTCTTCGGAGCATTCAAAAATTGGGTGAATTGAGGATCCTTTGCCAATTCAGCAAAGAGATTTGCTGCTGTCCTCATCCGATTCTTGAACTGGTCATCAAATTCCTCTTCACTTTGCTGGTCATCTACCTCATGACGGCTTGAAGGCCCTACATCTTGCCCAACAACAACATTTTCAGCTTGTTGTCCATCATGAGAGCCTTGTCCAAGATTAGGCATTGCATTTCCTTCATTCCCATGAGAATGTCCATACTGAGACGCATCATCACTGCTTGATTCCATCTCACTATATGAAGACATGTTGCTGTAATTTCTCAGCTGAGCACAAAAATCACCACTAGCACAAAGCTTTGGCTTGCAATCAGGTGCGTCGGGCTCACCAAATCAAGAGATTGAGTGATTATCCCAGCAATGGAACCATGAAACCAACCTTCCTTCTCGGATATGGTGGTTTAACCTGATTAAGCACTTAATTACAGCAATTAGCAAATGAACGTAAACTGAAATGCTCACTTTACTTTCATAAACTTGGACAGTGGATACCCTGTTGGCCCCAAAACTGACGCCCCTTTCGGTATTTCTTTAATTTCAATTGCTGATGGATAAATTACAAGCCGAGATTTCGAGGCAAATTGCCCCTTGATTTTCACCCAGGACTTACTCTAATGGAACCCCAACTGGTCAAATGCTGGCCCAAATTCACAATAGCTGGGCTGGCATCTGAAATCCTCACAATTCCATGAATTTCTGGTGCTGATTTCAGTGTACAATGCCTTTGACTGATGGCACGGGTCCCAAGGCGGCTGCTAAACCCTAATTATTGCTGTAATTTAGGGTTTACAGCAGTAAACTCTCTGCTGTCCACCAAATTTGGCTGTACTCTGCTACCCATGGCTGAGAATTGCTGAGAATACTTGAGCATAGACTGGAGAAGATGAGAGAATGCTGTAGAAAGAGAGAAAATCAGCTGAAATGTTTCTTCTGATTCGTAGCCCTCATGACAAATCTGATGGCACCAACAGCTTCAAAAGGGGGATAAAACACCAACTCAGCTGACGAGCCCTCCTCTCCTGCCACCGCCTCTCTTGAGGCAGAATAGAAAACCTGCTGCCCCCTGTCTTGTCGCGGCGCGCGATCAGTCGTCGTCGCCTCTCAGAGCCAAGTCTGATCACCTCCTCTCCCTCCACCAAGCTTCGAATGGCTGCCATTCAACTTCCACCATCCTCCAACAGCCTTCTCCCTAGTTGCATGGGAAAGTTTTGCCAAGTGGCAGCCTTCCTAATGCATTTTCAGCCATTAAATTAACTTTTCAGAATTAATTAATTCTGAAAATTAATTTCAACCCTTTTGACCCTGCCCAAAATTAAACATGTCCATCTAGAATGAAATTGGCTAGGCCATTTGCAACTTGGAGTGCTTCCCAATCTCTGTTGACCCTTAGACTAGCATTAATTAATTAATTAATGCTAGTCCCTAGTATCACCACTGACACTTAATGGCCAAACAATTGGGCACCAACTGACCACTAAAACCCAGTTGGCATAACTTAACACAACTTTTGCCTTTAACACCCACTACATCCTCGGGGTCCTTGGCCCGTTCCCATGAAAAAACTGCCATGTGCATCACATGTGCTAAACAACCTTGCACATTTGATTAGTAACTTAATCAAATGTTACTAGCAAGATTAAAGCATCTCAAAATTTCACGTCCACGTGACAGGTATCTCAGTGCAACGATGTTCTGCAACCTGGAATACCAAGAAACAGCTCCACCAGCAACTGTGAAGACATACCCGCTGGTGGACCTATGAGTGTCCAAGTCACCTGCCATGTCTGCATCACAATAACCCCGCAAAGTAAGTGCACCCTGCCCATAGCATATACACTTTCTTTGTGTACCCTTTAGATATCGAAGAATACACTTGGCAGCCTCCCAATGTGTTTTGCCAAGATTTGACATAAACCTACTCACAACTCCCACTGCATGAGCAATTTCTGGACAAGTAGCAACCATAGCATACATAAGAGAGCCACAAGCTGATGCATAAGGGACTCCTTTCATAGCATTTGCTTCCACGTCATCTTTTGGACTGTTGGCTTTGCTAAGCTTGAGATAAGAAGGTAAGGGGACCCCAAAAGGCTTAGCTTCAGCCGTGTTAAATCTGTCCAGTACCTTTTTAATGTACTTTTCTTGAGATAAAAACAACAATTTCTACATTCTATCTCTACGAATCCTTATGCCCAAAATATGCTTTGCATTCCCCAAATCTTTCATGGAGAAGGCTGATTTCAGCTGATTTTTGAGAGCATCCAAACTAATCTTTGTTTTCCCAGCTAGCAACATATCATCCACAAACAAAACAAGTATGATGGCTGTGCCATCTCTATCCTTTTTCATGTACAAGCAATGATCTCCATGGTTGTGTGTAAACTCATGAGATAGCATAAAAGTGTCTAACTTTTTATACCACTCCCATGGTGCTTGCTTCAGCCCATACAAGCTGCGTTTTAGCTTACACACCATCTATTATTTTCCAAGAACTACAAAACCCTCAATAATACAAAGAGGGGTCAAGCCTATGTGGTTGCCTTCTTATACGTGTAGACCTGCGTACCCAATGATCAACATTTTCAAGAATTGGGTCTACATCTAGAGGTATATTATTTTCAGCATTTATTGACTGCTGTAAGCCATTTTCAACATGTTGTTCATGCTATACAGCACCTTCATTTTCATTTCCAGAACTTGCATTTTCATAATCAGCAAGCCTATCTTGCTGTCCATGACCTCCTTGTGCTCCTATTTGCTGTCCACCATTATTTGGCTCAAAAATAACCGGCTGATCATCAGTTTCAGCCTGTGGTACAGCACCATGAGGCTCATTTTCTGAAGTAATAGGTGGTTACAAACTCTGAAACTTCACCTTTTTCAGATCTTCATTAGAAGCTAAAGTGCCTTTCAGCAATTCTATCTCATTAAACACAACATTACCGTTGTGAATAATTTTCTTGGACTCGGGTAGCCACACTCTGTAACCAAATTCACCCTCCTCACCATAGCCCATGAAAATGCCTTTGGTAGATTTTGGGTCAAGTTTGTTCCTCAACTCATTCCTAACATGCACAAAAGCATAACAGCCAAATATGCGTAAATGGTCATATGAGGTCGATTTGCCAGACCAAATCTCCTCAAGGATGCCACTATTTAAGGACCTGTTTGTCAGAGTTGTTGCAAATGTGAACCGCGGTTTTCAGTGCCTCTCCCCAAAATTCATGAGGGAGATTAGCAGTGGATAGCATGCACCGCACTCTTTCAAATGAAGTCCTATTATATCTTTCAGCCACCCCATTTGAAGAAGAGTTGTAAGGGGCTGTAAGCTCCCTCTTAATGCCATGCAAGTCACAAAAGGACTTAAATTCAGTCGATGTGAACTCACCCCCATTATCAATTCTCAAGCATTTCAGCTTTCTACCTGTCTAAGTGGTCACAAATGCATGAAAAGTTTTAAAACCAGCAAACACTTCCCTTTTCTTTTTCAACAAGTATACCCAAATCCTCTTAGAACAGTCTCATCAATAAAGGAGACAAAATAAGCAGCACCACCCAACGATTTCATGGGCATACTACATACATCAAAATGCACTAAGTCCAAGACATTGGACTTACGAGAGACACTAGAGTAAAAGTAATTTTTTATTTGCTTTCCAAACTGACACTCATTACAAAAGTGAAGTTTACAGCCTTTTCCATCAACACTATTCAGAGAAACAAGGACATCAAGTCCTTTTTGGCTCATATGGCCTAATCTCTTATGCCATAACTCCAAGTGGCTGCAAATTTCAGCAAACTGCCAGAAACTTGCCATTCAAGGCTTTACAGTGCAAACAATACAAAGTGCCCTTCTTGGTTCCTTTTGCAATCCGCATGGAAACCTTTTTCACTTTTCCACAAACCACCACCAAACACTGTGGTGTAGCCATGCAAGTCAAGCTGACCAACATATAGTAAAATCTTTTTAATGCCATGCACATATCTGACATCTTTCAACACAAGCTCTTGACCATTGTCTAAAGACAAGTGTACAGTGCAAATCCCATCAATGCTACAAGCATGGCTATTTCCAAGATACACCTTTCCATAACTATCTGCACTGAACATAGCAAAACACTCCAAGCAAGGAGTTACATGGAAAGAGACACCAAAGTCTACAATCCAAGTCTAAGTAACACCATCATCAACTGACAAGAGTGCATCAATCACATCAGCCTTGGTAATCTGCATATCCTACATGTGACATACAAGGGCATCATAATCAACTGCACATAATACATCAGCCTCTGTATCTAAAAGCTTCTCTATGACCACACTAGAGGCCACATTGGCCTTTTCTTTGCCTTTGGCTGCCTCAGATGCATCTATCTTATCTTCCTTCTTCTTTTTATCTCCTGCATTCTTCTTTCTCTCTTGTTCCTTCTTGTAATACTTGCAATCAGGTTTCTTGTGGCCCTTCCGACAAGAGTGATAGCAAGTAATGTCACTCTTTTCCTTTCCTTTGCTCTTGCTCTTGTTTCTCTGCCTTGCATTTGCATTTTTCTTTTCAGCCATGACTCTTACATTATAAGCTAAGTTGTTGCCTTTTCCACTAGACATACATCTAATTTCTTCAAAATACTGAAGAAGAGGAAAAACGAGATCGTCCTTGCTGTAGCAAATGTAGAAGAGCTGTGAGAAGCCATGGCCAACCTATTTTTAGCCATTGTTGCCAGCCACGAGTGAGTTTTGAGAAGGCGATTCCAATTTCAAACCCTCCACAACAGCTGAGCGATTGCATCCAAATACAAGGTGACAACTAATTTGGATATCTTAACTGTAAGCGACAACATTTAATGATGTTGTGGCAAGGCAACAACTGCATCTGACTGATTTTCAGTCATTCTTCGTGACAAAACTCTAAAATTTCTCTCTCTAGAGATTTCTCTCTCATCTCCCAACATTTCACAGCCTTGCTCCAAAAATCTCAACATTTGGACCCTTGGAGACTAAGAAATTCAAAATTTCTTTGCTGTAAAATCTAATTTACAGCAGAAATTAGGGTTTAACAGCAGCCTTGGGAAGCATGCCAGAAATTGGAAGCTCCAAGACTTGGATTTTTCAGGGCTGAAGGTGAATTTTAGCTAAATTCAAGAGGAGGACTAGCCAACCATTGACTTTCGGGCATTTCCATCATCTATAAAGTGGGTGAAGGCCAATTAAGTGCCCGAATCAAAGGGCCAAACAGATTGAAGACTTGCTGGTCACTTTGGACAGCAAGGGGAGTTTGGATTGCGAAGGGGATCAGAAGAATCCCATTGTAAATCTACTTCTTCTACAATAAAGCTAAAGAAATACCAAAAGGAGTGCCAATTTTGGGGCCAATCAGGTGTGTGTTGTACAAGATCAATAGTAAATTTGTATTTTTAAATTTGCATTTATTAATTGCTGCTGTAATTAAGTTATAATCAGGGATTTACCACCCATCTATGGAAGGAAGGCTAGTTTCAGACCAAGTGGTAAAATCTAACCCATTAAAACAAGTTATAAGTCATCCATAAAAGTATTCTTGGTCGTAGCAACTACATGTTAGTGCTCAATGAGGAATAGGATGGATAGAGTGGGAAAAGGAGTACACTAAGGGATTAATCCCAAAATTCCCATGATACATGTGAGATGTGTGCACAATGGATCCATAGGTGCGTGTGGACTGATTGAGCATAGGCATGGTAGCCACATGAGTAGCCCAAGGAGGGTGGATAGGCACATTGTAAGCAGATGATAGAGATCCTTGTGTTAGTGACCCATAGAGTATATGACGGCGCACCACAAGCAAAGGATCAATATCCCTATATCTAAGAGGCTGATGGAATGGGTGCAGTATGTCTAGGGGAAGTGAGGAGGATACACAACATAACCATCCATAAACGGATGTGCTCACAACATAACCATCCATAAACGGGCGGTGTATGTCTAGGGGGAGTGAGGAGGATACACAACATAACCATCCATAAATGGATGTGCTCACTTGCACGTGTTTGGAAGATACAATGTTAGTGAGTGGTATTCCCGATAACTATTAATGATAAACCAAGGTGCAAAGTGGCCTTCACCTGTGGGTAGCTAATATGTGGAACTGAAAAAGAAAAAGTGCTAGAAGTAGATATAGATGATCCCTATTGTGCTTGATGCAAAAGTGGAATTTAAACCAAAGCTATTGAAAGCAAGTGAAAGAAAATCTAAGTTATTGAAAGCAAAAGAAAAACCTAAGCAAGGAACAAAAGAGGAAGAGACGGGAGGTAATTGCGAAGTACATCTACTTTGAGCACCTCCTTGATTGAAGTTAACATAATCAAACCTTTCACAAACCGAATCCTACACACCAAAAGAAGAAACAAGAAAGGGTTTTCTTTCATATGACTCAAAAGGATTATACGATCTTGACACCAAGCCTAGCTTGATGAAGAAGATGGGCTGCCAATCATCCTACATGTAGCATGTCCTCCTCGAGTGGAGAGGAGGCTAGGCTCACCAATTGATCCTAATTCAAACACAAGGCTCCCAAGAGTATCACCACAGTAGCAAGGATATTTGATACCCATGAATTCACTAAATTTGGCTTCCATCATGAGCCCTACATCTAGCCAAGAAGAAGAAAGAGATGATGCCTTGTCCTCCTCATTGACGCCATAATATCTCCTTAGGGCCTCCAATGATGAAGAAACCATAGAATGCATCATAGCTTCCCAAGAGGAACAAGTTCGAGACATTGTGAATTGGTTACGTGTCACCCGTGTATCTTGCACAAACCAAGCCTCCATGATAGCCGCAAGGTACTCTATAGAAGAGCATTGGCTCTAGTACTATGTGAAGATATACTAGGGTTTACACCAAGAAAACATAGAATGTATGAACATGACTAAAACACAATAACTCACAAAAAAATGCAAATACACAAACAAAGAAGAAAGATAACTCTCAAGTAAATAAATGATTGACGTAGATGAATGAGTTGTCTAACAACCAATGACTCTCATGGAAGCGAACTAAGGGAGTAGTCAGAGAGTGATGTGCATTGGAGATGGATCCCAAGGGCTGTAACCACCAATCAAAGCTAAGATGTTGCTGAAAATGGAAGGGTAACAGGCTAGAAAGCAAAACACAGCAATCTGGAGGACTTGAACCAGTAAACGCAGCAATGTACGACCTGAAAGAGTGCACAACTGATCCCATGCAGCAGTATACATCTGGGCAACAGCAGACAGATGGTAGCGGCCTGTGTAGCACCCAAACACAGGTTGGAAACTGTCATCTAGGGTGCTGGCCAGCAGGGCGGCCTGTTGCAGCAGCGAACGCAGCAACTTGGAGCAGCACAATGAAGGTGCCATCTGAAAGAGAGGTCCCCTGACTATAGGGCAGCAGCCGAAGACTTGGCGCCTTGGAATGATGATGGCGTGGCAATAGTGAGCTCATGGTTGAGCTTGCAAAACAAGGGATGAATATAGTGGCTGGGCAACCTCCTATTTACAGCTGTGTATCCTCCCTAAATTAGGGTTTTGGTTTATGGGACACATAAACTTTGGTAATCTTTATATTTTGGGGTTGTTTTAATGAGCTACTGAAGACTTAATGTGTAATGCATCTTTTTTAGTTCCTACCCTTCATTTGGTACCTATAGGATTCAGCATTGTCTTCTTGTCCTCCACATCGACGTCCCTTCCTTGTTATACTTACCCTTTATATTGCATGATCATCATCTTTGTGAAAGGGTGCTTGGGCAAGTGAATAATTTTCTCACGAGGGACACTCTCCAAGCAGCACCTTGCTACATGAGCATTCTTGTTTGTTTTGTGTAGCATTCTTCTATCAATCTCATGGTGTAGCACACCCATGAGCACCTTGCCCACTTCAAATCTTGAGCACCATCCACCTATGATTCAAACACCTACATACCCCTTTATTTCTCTTCATGCATACATCATCAACACCATTGTGAGTAGCTATGTACATACTCTCTATTTAATGATTTGCGAGCCAAGAACCCTTTTCCCTCAATGGGAACCAAAAAAAAAAATTCAAACCGGTTTCTATATCGCTTTTGTAGGTCCTAGTAGGCAAGTGGACAATTGGCACGCACCCTTTATTCAATAACTTGATCTCTTTGGGGTGGTCCTTTGGGTTACAAAGGAAAGATAACCATGGTCTTTGTAGTCTTGGTGGGTTCTTCAACAACCAATGTGCATCCATTCATCGATGCCTTAGTTGCTTTGAGGTTGGGACCTCTCAAGGTAAATAGAGGTGAGCTTTGCTCGGCAATCCCTCTTGGTTTCTACTTTGGACCTAAGAGAGGGTATTAAGCTAAAAAACTTAAAAGGTGTAAAACCTTCATTAGCCCATGAAACAACCCCAAAACTCACACGCACTTAGTGTGTCAAAGTGTGTTGGGTCACTTGTATCCCATTTGCCACCATCATCTCCATCACCCTTCACAACTACTTCAGCACCTATTCAACACACTCCAGCTGTTATTCCCATATTTCAAATTGCTACTTGCTGTCTAAAGCAGGCCAACCTGCTGGCACCAGCCCTTGGAGGTCTTTTGCTACTACATTTGGCTTCTTCTAATACAGCCCAGCCTGCTGGCCACTTATGCAACCTGTCACCATCATCAACCCAGGCTGCCTTTACAATTTCTAGCCACTTATCTTCTTCATCCAGCTGTTGGCCTACTTCCAGTGACTCCTAATCAGGCCACCCTAACTACCATATCACCACTCCAGCTGGCAATTGCCACGTTTTCAATTTTCCATCACTTTTCAACATTAACCTGATCTGCATTTTCATCTACAATAGGTCATTTTTGTGTTTTCAGCACTTTTCTTCATTAGCCTCTACTACGATTGGTGGTTACTGCACTCACGATCCATCTTTAGCGGACAATACACTCCAACACCTCCCTTAACCCACTCCCACGAGACTCATCAATTGGTGGAATACTTTGCCTTTGAGCATTGTGTACACGCATTCATTTACATTTAGCATCATTTAGTTTCATCAAATTTCTCCTCTACCCTATTTTATATTTTTGTGTTTCTATCTAGGTTAGTGTTTTAGTCGTGTTCATACGCTGTATGTTTTCTCCATGCAAGCCTTAGCATATCTCTATAGTCATCACTTGCACCATCATAGCTGTGCTTTCAGCAACTTGCCCTGTGTTTTGCTGCTGCCTAGTAGCATACTAGCATCCGAATAATTGTGGAAGACTACATTTTCCTCCCTCTACTGCCATCGACATCATTATCCAGCCTAGTGGACTGCTGCTGCAGTGTTCCAGGAACCAGAATATGGCACACTTTCAAAGTTGTTCCTAGCGTCTCCAACACCACTCCTAGCTCATCTAATCCCTGATCTCCAAGACACAAAGGTCTACGGCCCCTTTTATCATAATTAGCATATGATTCATTCATTCACTCGGGCATTCTACGTCTTGAATTTCACACTTTGTGTTTGTTGTGCACTTTATATTTCTCTCTTTGTGCTCGAACATTTCTTTACAACCATTTGGGCACTGATTTCTCCTTTTCATGGCCAATGAGCTTTCAATGGCATACTATGTGCAAGTGTATTGTGGAGGAATATGACAATCCACTTTCCCAAGTCTGAATGAAGCGTATAAATTAGTCCTTCAACTGTACAAAATGTAGTAACAAGTTAGAATGTTTCATACAAGCAACCACACATGTCAACATGGCATTGGCCTGGTCTAAACTCCTCAGTTGGAAGTTCAACAGTTAGGACCTTTGGCTCTGCTAAATTTCAGAAGCCTGATGGCAGAATATATTGGTTCCATCAATCCTCCATGTTCACTCAAGCCATCTGCAGAACAGGATTGATGGTGAGTGGGGGGGTGTTCAGAGATTCACAGGCAGACTTTCACATACCAAAACAACTAACGATGGTCTACATGAAACTTTTGGAGATTTGGATGGTTCACCACTTACAAACAAGAAAATAAAAAAGGCAACAGTTGAGTCATAATCAAACAAAACCTTTATGATCTGGTGATTTGCATAGTGACTAACATTAAAAGAGCATAAGAGCCAAACGAGGTTTTATGAAGTGACAATGGGCATCTACATGTCTTCCTATAACAACTCTGATTTTCAATTTTCAGTACCACCCAAACGTGATCCCTTTGCTCCAAGAGGAAAGGAAACCCCAGCTCCCATTACCATTCAGAGTGACTAGCTTCAACAATTTGCGTAAAGATTGCTTTTCCATTCCATTCAAACTAACAGTATGAATCATCCTACTTCGTTCCATAATGATCCGGAATTGCATGATAGTGAGAAGCTCGCCCTTTATTTAAGAAAATACAGACAAGGATCCCAAGAAAAGAAATATTGAGGAAAATCCCTATGGACAACAAGCAGGAAAGAAGCAATTACTTACTACAAGGGATAAAGATGCCACCAGCATCTGCAGGAACATCGACATGATCCTCGATGGCCACACGATTGCGTGTGCGAAGAAAGTCCGCAGCTCCTATGCGCACGTCTTCGCCATCGGAGTCCGTGGAAGAGCGTGGGATGGACACCGCGGATGCCGCTGAGAGAGAAGCTCCGGGGTTCGGTTCCCGATCTGCTGCGGCATCTTGCAAAGTGGGGAGAGGAGGCGGATCGGTGATCGTGGAGAAGGAATGCCTCAGAAAATTCATGGCAGCTCGTCGCTATACCAACGAAACAGCCCCGAAAGAGATACACACACGCAGAGATCTATCACCGAGGTGGCTATACTTGTTATATCAATTCTCGTGAGTGGAGCATGCATATATGAAGAGTACCACAGCGGCAAAAGTCATTAAGCGGAAAAGTGATTAATATCAAATTCACCTAAGCATAAACACTACTAGACGCTCAGCACATAGATTTTCTTCATGCTTGTGCTAATGTTCTATCAATGTTAACAATTGGGTTTTCAAAGCACATTTCATGTGGCAAGAGGGTCTATAGAAGGTTGATATAGGAAACATAATTCGAACTTTAAAAGTTTAAGTAACTTAAACTAATATGTAATATATTAGTTCTCACAGCAAGTCAAATAACTAGAAATTTATGAATTACACCGTGCTTGCAAGAAATACATCATGTTTGCAAGGAAGCTATAGCCAAGGTAATTAGGCATGAAATAGTATTACCATGGAAAGCTAAGAATCATAGATGTAAGTTGTAACATGAATACTCACCTCATGTCAAGGTGGGACATGGTATGTACCCCATATATTGGTGGCTAAGAGCATACACCCTCTTAGTTGGTGGGAGGAAGAAAGCTCAAAGCATGTATTTCTTGAAATGGAAAAAAGATCCCTCACAAGTTACATCTCCACCTTTTATACTTAACCCTAGCCTACTCTAAACTAAGGTGACTTATGCTTTATTACAAGCTATCCCGACCTCAAAGAGCTTTGTCCTCAAAGCTGAATTGGGAACAAATTACAAGGATAGCTTGAAGCATTTGGAATCATACTAAAATGAAGCTCCATATTGATGAAGATCAAAGAAGTTCATGAAGATGGATCATATAAATGAAACATACAGTTGTAAATTGTCCAAAACATGCTATAGTATAAAAGTGGCCATATCTTGAGCTAGAAATAGCCGATTTCCATGTGCTACATATAGAAATGTAGAGAACAACTTGTAGTATTCAATCATGCCTTCAAAATTGAATTTTGATGCCGATCGGACAATTTACTTTCAAATAGAAATTTAATACTGAAAGGGATGCAATGGCAGTGGAGAAGGAGAAGAAGAAGATGTAGAAGAGAAGAGCACACACAATGTAGGCATTGTCCAAAAGTGATATGACAGCCTTATTGCACTATCTCATATATATAAATAAAGAATATGAACGGTCACTATACACGGGCAGGCCCAAGGGCCTTTTACCCCAACAACCTCCCACTAAAAGGCCAATGGACCAAGGAGTGAAAAAACAAAGAAAAATGAAAAGAGACAAGGTGAGGAATCATGACACCTCATCCAATGCCCAATCAAAAAGCAAGTTGTGCAATAAGTGGGAACCTCTGCGAAAGAAGAGTCAAGCATCCCCAAGTCCATGACATCCAAGAGACAAGCAATCCCACAGCTCCATACAACGGAGCAATCCAAGAATGCTTCTCATGAAGCAAGCACATCTCATGAGTGCAAGGCTGTAATGCATAAGCATCAGAGTAGTGCATAGCATTAGCGTGGCGCATAGGAGACAATTGAGAGCACATAGACTCTCCAAAGTCAATCATAAAAGAGGGGCCAGCATCCCGACATATGTTAGGACGGGGTCTCAAGATAGTATGCAGCCTTAGCGAAGCGAAAGACTAACATACGGTTGTAGTATCAACCATAAAGCTCACTGAACGCGTATCAAAAGGCTTAAGATATGTCTGCGTCTCATAAAAGACAGCATGACAACTGCGTATAACCTGCTGGGCATCCAAATCCCATAACCTATAAACCTTAAAGTCACCATCTCCATAACCAAGGATAATACATCTGCATGACATAGGCATATCTGGCATACATACAAATGCCTAGCAACCAAACATCCTCAAGTAATCATAAGAGGATTTCATGCCACTTTATGCCTTGTGTGGTGTAATACCATCCAAAGTCAGACATGGTGTCCTATTAAGCAAGTAGACTGTCGTCATAAGGGCCTCAGCCCAAAATCCATAAGGTAACCCAGCTATGGTAAACATAGAAGCAACCTTTGCTTGTAGAGTCAGACACATGCCATAAGCAATCTCGTAATACCATGGGCATAGGAAATCAATGCCAAACTGCTGATAATAGGATTGAAAGTTGCGAGAGATAGCATGACTCTCATAATCCATTTGCAAGAACCTAGGCCTACAACCAGCAGAATCCATAAACCTGTCAAGCATAATTGCAGCATCCTTAATCCGTACCAAGGGAAAAGCCCAAACACAGTGGGTAGCATGATCCACGAAGGTCACAAAATGAGAAGCTCCACCAAGTGACTAGGTAGGCATAGGTCCATAAACTACACAATGGAGAAGATCTAAAGGATCATGCCTCTCACGATCACCATGAGCCAAAGGGGCTTTGCAAGGACCATAAGAACAATCAAGGCAAGCATCAAGATCTGCATGTGACATAAGAGGCAGCAATGAGTTTGAACAAGACAAGATCTCCATCTCTCTATGGTGTATATGGCCTAGGCGATATGGCCATAACAATGCAACTGCAACCATAGAATCTCCCACATGAGAGACATGCACTAAGTAATGAGAACCAACTCTAGAACCTCTGGCCAAAACCAAGCAACCACGACATATCTTCCATGACCTATCCTGAAGAGAAATAGAGTTACCTGCATCATGCAATTGACAGATAGAAATCAAGCTCTTACTAAGCATAGGAACATGTAATACATCATGGAGTATATACAAGAGAAGTCCCATCAGGCAAAGCTAGGTGTATGTCCCCTATACCAGCAATAGCATAAGTTTGGTCAAGCCATCAATACATCTGTCAACCTCCTTGTAAGAAGAAAACCATGCTCTATGAGGGGTAACATGGCAAGATAGAGTCCAATAGCCAATATGAGGCATAGGTCATATCATTGAGCAAGAAAGTTGTAGGGAAACTAGATGGCAGGAGTACATGCTCAACTACATCATCATGGGTTACAACATGTACCTCACCACCAGTAACAGTGGTAACACCCGCTGCATCTCCTGTATCTCTCACACTCTGCTCATGTTGAGTCCATCTCTGTCTCTGCTGCCTGCTCTCTAATCCATCTGAAACATTTTCTTTCAACATGTCCAAGCTTCCCATAATGGAAGCAAACATTTGTAGAAGAAGAAAAAGATGAAGCATTTGAAGCCTCATCAAAAGGGCTATCCAAGACATCTAAAGATCTCAAGGAGTGTAGGGTTATCCCAACAGAGGGAACCTGCTCATCAAGACAACCGTCTGCAAGTACATCATTGGTAGAAGCATGCTGCTGCAAGGACTCATCCATCCGTAACGGAAAAGGAAACATAGAGGTATCAAGCAAAGATGCAAAAGCTTCCATATGAACAAACCTCATAGGTAACTGCATGACATAGCCAACCACAGTAGCATAAAGCAAAGGACATCTATTGTAAGAGCATACAGATTTCAACCATAAAATCAGCCCATAACCATATGCATAAGCATAGCTCTGCAGTACATAATGCCATTTGGGAAAAGCCAAGGCCAACAAGAGGCAAAAAATCCTGCAAGAGTCAAGCTCCAGGAAAAGCCCAAGTATCTGTACAACAGCATCCAAATAAGTGACTCTGTAAAGTACATGATAGTAGACAAAGTGCATAGCTAGATAAGCAACAAGAGCAACTGCTCTTTAACCTATATAGGCAAAAGCAAACCAACTAGCATAGAAGCTAGGCAACACAAAAACAACAAAGTCATAACTGCTGAACCCGAGCACTGTCAAAAAGTCCACTGATCAAGGAGTAACCCACAAAGAACCAAGCATCAATGAGCAATAAAAGCTCAATAACCAACTACCAAGACAATGGAGCAAGTACTGCTCAAACATGTATCTACATCCAAGTAAATCCAAGATCCATAATCGAGGCATTCAGGGTCTATATAGTATCTAAGTTGCATAAGTGATAAGCCGACCAAATGCAAACTACTCCACAAAATTCTCAAATGCAAGTCGATTTAAGCCTTTGCCATACTGCAGCCGAACCCAAAAGCATCCACATCAGACACCAGTCCCATAATGGATAGCACGGGAGATAAACCTTGTTAAGTGAAATGCCAGCTGCAAAGAAAATGACAGTGAACCAAGAATTGAGCTCTACTCTTTGCTCAAGAAACATTTGGGAGCATAAACATCAAAGTGGCATCATCCAAATACATCAACATATCATCCCGAGTAGTTCGGAGCACTCGTAAACCATAGGCATAACCAAACTGGAGGTAAAAAAACATGTCAACCAAGGTAGCATAAATCCCAACCAACAATGAAGTATCCGCATCCAAATCAAGGCTCAATAGCTCTCAAATAGTATATTTGAGCATAAACCATGATGAGCAAGCATCAATACATCCAACAAGACACTCGAATGTCAACAAAAAGAGCATTATGCATAAGCCGTTCTTGATAAAGCCTTATTGCCCAAACAATGTACATAGTAAATCCCTGCATAAAATGAGCTATGGAAGCTCAAACCAAGTGCCAAAGCATCTCAAAACATGGAAAAACATCCCCAAAGCATCTGGGCATCAAATACCAAACCTCGGAAGCATCACATAAGCTAAGAGCATGACATTTTCTTGTTGTAAATCAACTCAAATCTATTGTAGAATATTCTGTGATCAGAATTTGGCAGATCTGACATCCCCATTGCGTCTAGAGCTTGCCAAAACCCAAAGTTAGAATCTTATCTTGCCTAAATCAGGTTCTAGAAGCCCAAGATATGAGAAAAAATGGAATTTTTGAGCCTGATTTTGAAATAGGCGCAAAAAAGTGAGCTGCTATTGTGGGGCCTGCTGGTTATCCTAAGGACAAGGGGGCAAATGGGGGCATACAAGGTGCCCAATGAAGCCGAGGAACACCTACAAAGAGGCTATGAGGGTCGGGGAAGGCAGGAGATGAAATCTTACCTCATGGACAAGAAGCCATGGCTAGCATTGAAGCTCCAAGCTCTAAGTCTTCAATCCGGGCAGAAGTAATGTTGGGCCAAGCTCCATGATCAAGCTTTGATCCAATGCTCGGATACAAGTTGAAGGGGGTGCAATGGCAGTGGAAAAGAAGAAGAAGAAGAAGATGTGGGAGAGAAGAGCACACACAATGTAGGTGCTGTCCAAAAGTGATATGACAGCCTTATTGCAATATCTCATATATATGAATAAAGAATATGGGTGGTCACTGTACATGGACAGGTCCAAGGGTCTTTTACCCTAACAAATACAACAAGCTCTTTACTGCCCTGTTTATGAACTGTCCTCTTGCTGAAGCCATGGAAATTGTTCAAAATATGATGCTTGTTACCATGAAGACTGTTCAATAGGAAAACCCTTCCGTTTGATAAGGTATTCCACAAGAATACAGTTTCTTAGAATCTTCTCCCACTTTTGCCAATAATCTTCTCGGGCTCATAGATAATCAAGCCATCATCATCCAAGGGAGGTAGTTCTTCAAGAACTTGAATTTGAGGTCCCACATACTTTTTAAGCTGAGACACATGAAAGACATTATGGATTCTTGTGTTTGAAGGTAAAACTAGTTGATAAGCAAGATCCCCAACTCACTTGACAATACGATAAGGACCATAAAACCTACGAGCAAGTTTGTTGTGTCCTCCTTTAAGAGAAGCATAATGTGACTTGGGAACCTTCAAAAATACCCATTCATCTTCCTCAAACTCCACATGTCTTCTTTTCTCATCCGCATAGACCTTCATTGTCCTTGAGCTTTATAAATGTTGTCCTTGCATTGCTTCATAAAGGCCTCTATCTTTTCCAACTCCTCATGTGCTTGTTGATTTACATCTTCATGAAACAATGTGGAGGGTACTTGCACTTTATAGCCATATAAAGCTTCAACAGGAGACATTCCAATGCTCATATGGTAAGTATTGTTGTAACAAAACTCGACAAGATGGAGCCATTGGTCCCATGCATTTTGTATCTCATGGAAAAAGTGCCTCAAATAAACCTCTAGCCATTTGTTAACTCTTTCAGTTTACCCATTCCTTTGTAGGTGATATGCGGTACTAGGAGTCAAAAGAGTCCCCATTGAAGAGAACAAACTCCTCCAAAAGTTGCCCATAAACTTAGTGCCACGATCGGACAAAATCTTCATTAGCAAACCATGAAGCTTAAAAATACATTCCATGAATTGTTGAGCCACTTTCTTTGCTGTAAATTGGGCCTTGGTAGGGATGAAATGGGCTGATTTAGTCAACTGATCAACTACCACATAAATACTATTCCACCCATGCTTAGTTGTAGGCAATCCCACAATAAAATCCATAGAGATATCAGTCCACTTGCCTTAAGGAATAGCGAGTGGCTGAGGCAAGCCATCGAGTACAAGAGATGAGTCTTTATTTTGTTGACACAGAAGACATTGCATCACATAAGCCTTGACATCCCGCCAAATGCCCTTCCAATAGAAGCTCTTATGGATGCTGTCAAATGTTTTGAACAGCCCATGATGACCCGTTAAAGGTGAAGAATGCATCTCATGCAAAATGCGTTCTTTGAAAGAGGATTGTGGTGTCAAGTAGACTCCACCATGATACCATAAAAAACCATTATACCAATTGAAATTGGGATACTCTTCTACTTTTCCTTGCTAAAATTTCTTCATCATCTTTGATGCTTGCTCGTCAAGCAAATATTCTTATTGGATGTCATGAATCCAATCCTTATGTACAATAGAAATTGAAGATAAAGAACATGCCCACATACGTGATAAAGCATCCGCCACAACATTATCTTTTCCAGCCATGTAGGATATTTCAAAATCATAGCTTTGAAGAGTAGCTAGCCATCTACTTTGTTTAGGGAACAAATTTGGTTGGGAAACGAAGTATTTTAGCATACGATGATCGCTCTTCACCTTGAAATGGTTGCCATATATATAGTGATCCCACTTTTTGATATCATGCAAAATTGCCAACATCTCTTGTTCATAAACATGTAGTTGACTCTCCTTATCATCAAGCTTGCGACTTTTATAGGCTATAACTCTATGGTCTTGATACAAAACAACCCCAACTCCTCTTCCACTAACATCCGCACATATAATGAATTCCTTAGAGAAGTCTGGGCATACAAGAATAGGTGCTGAAACTAATAGAGATTTCAGCTCATTGAAGCTCTTGTCAGCTATGGATTTCCAAAAGAAAGCCTATTTCTTCAACCTATCGGTCAAAGGAGCTGCCACATGAGCATAATTTTTTATAAACCTCCTATAGAATGAAGATAATCCAAGGAAACCTCTCAAGGAAGTAGAATTCATAGGAGTAGACTACTCTTTGACACATTTCACCTTGTTAGGATCCACACAAATGCCTTGCTCTCCCACAATATGACCCAAGTATTCCACTTCATCTTCCATGAAAGAACACTTTGACATTTTGGCAAAAAGTGTGTCCCTTCGTAATGTGTCAAAGACCTCTCGCACATGCATTAAATGCTCATCCTTGGATTTGCTATAAATGAGTATATCGTCAAAGAATACAATGATTGTTTTGAATAAGAAAGGCTGTAATATCTTATTCATGAGTGCTTGAAAAGCAGTGGGTGCATTTGAAAGCCCAAATGGCATGACGAGAAGTGGTATAACCCTCTTTCAGTCCTAAAGGCTATTTTATACTCATCCCCTTCCTTCATTCGAATTTGATCATAGCCCGAACGAAGATCAATCTTGGTGAAAATCTTTGCATCTTTGAGCTCATCCAAGAGGTCGTCAATGGGAGGAATTGGGTATCTATTCTTCACCATGGACTTGTTAAGATCTCTATAATCAATGCACATGCGAAAAGATCCATATTTCTTCTTAATCAAGAGCACATGAGAGGCAAACGAAGATTGACTTGGCTGAATTAAACCCATTTGTGGTAACTCTTTAACTTGTCTTTTCACCTCTTCCCTTTCAAACTTTGACAAGCGATAGGGAGGTTTGTTGATGGGTTTTGTGTTGGGCAGCAAGTCAATAGGGTGGTCTACCTCTTTCTTTGGAGGCAAAGATGATGGTTGTTGAAATAAATCTTTGTATTCCTCCAATAGCTCTTCCATTCTTGGATCCTTTTTCTTTGAAGAAGATGATGGCTTATTTGGGGACTACTCTTCATCCACTTTCGCAAGCAAAAGAGTGAATATGCATGACCGTGCATTGATTTCTTTACGCATCTTCTTCATAGAGATGAGTTCCATTTGCTTTTGACCAATGCCTTTCAATATTATAGGTTGTCCATTCCATTGAAATTCCATCAGCATGTTTTGCAAGTCCAAAGAAAAATTTCCAATGGTTTTCAACCAATCACAGCCAATGACAATATCTATGGGACCCATTTTCAAAGTGATCAAGTCCACTTCCATAATACATGAAGGAGATAGAGTAATAGGAGTGTATAGGTATACTTCATTACTTGATTCATAAGCTCCATTAGCTACCTCAATCTTCAACGGTGCTTGCATTCGTTGAGAAAGAAATCTCAACCCATGCAAAGACTTGGTATTATTGAAGCTATGGGTGCTGCCTGTATCAATTAAAAGGTGAACCGTTCTACCATTGATCTGCCCCTCAAGTCTAAGGTGTTTTCTCCTTTACAACTAGTCCATGTATCATGAGAAATTGCACATAAAGAACCACCCGAATCAAAAGGAAAACTATCCACAATATCATAAAATTCATCATTATTTCCTTCATCTTCGTCATGCATTTCTTCAACCATAGGGTTTGCTTCCACATGAAATACATTCTCCTCTTCACTTTCATCCTCATGCGGCTTATCGATGATAACAAAGTTAAGCTTGCTATTTTTGGATTTGCATTTCAGCCTATGGTCTTGTGTCCACTTTTCTCCACACTTGAAACATAACCCTTTTGCTCTCATGTCTCTAATTTGTTCATTTGAAAGAAGTTTGCTGTAAGTGATGTTTTGAGATCCCTTTTGCGCATTTTCAACCCTTGCAAAGCTTTGTTTTACTTCAATCATTGGTCTATAACCATTTCCTCCACTTGGTTTTAATCTTTAGACCATTGGGGGGATATGTAGGAAACTTGTTGTAATTACTACTATAGGTACTAGTTCCCTTGCCTTCTTGCTTATAAACATCCATTTGCTAGTTGAAATGTGCTCCAATCCTTGAAGGCTGATTAGGTAATGAATACCCTGCACTTTTTGGTTGAACCTCCATTGATTCTTTTCTATATTTCTGTCCATACCTTTCAACATATAAAATGGCTTCATGAATTGTCTTGGGTTGCATTGCATCTACTTCCAGAGGGCTGAATCTAGACCAAATATATATTTGTTTAACTTTGCCAAATCATCAATCCCTTCAATGTACATAGAAAGATTAAGGAACATGTTGAAGTAATCACGAACGGACATGCCTCGTTGTTGAAAACCATACCATCTTCTTTGCAATCTTTCTTTTTCCATTGGAGAGACAACACTTCCAATATTGCCTTCTTAAAATCCTCCCAAGAAACAAAATTTTAACCAACTCTTTGCATATATCTCCACCATGTATGCACGTAGCCTTCAAGATGGAGTGTTGCAAAATAGATCTTGACTTTATCATGGCAATGAAAAAGTGTGAAGTACATCTCTAACTTTTTTACCCATTCTTCCCATTCCGTTGGAGATGCATTATCCCCCTTGAAGTTAGAAATGGTAATATTTTCTTTCTACTCCCTTTCATTATAAGTTGGCTGGAAATTGTTGGAGTGCAGGCCAAAAGATGATTGTCTCAAAAAATCTCTATTCATTGAATCTCTTCCAAAAGAATTTGGTCTAGGATTATTCCCACCATGATTCGGTTATCCCAATCCAAAGGAATGATGGTGTCCATTAGTGAACTGACCATAAAATGACTTATCTTTGTTGGTGATATCATGAATGATATTCTTTCATCAAATCTTCCACATGAAAGTTCGATTCTTTTTGTGTGATGGTCGATTGAGAGGGAAAAGATTTGTAGAAGGGGTCACATCCATGAAACTCTTCATTCTCTTCTTCTCTTATGTCCTCCTCTTCTTCATAAGTAGCCTCATGCCTTGGATTGAATTGAGGACGGGTATGGTGCTTTGATGATATTGGTGGCTAGTAATGAGTACTCCTCAATGTGGATGGCTCTCCTTTCTCAAAGGTTGGCATAATAGGCTGATCAATCCCCTTTCCTTACATATTGGAGGGCTGGGCTGAAGCATTTTCAATATGAAAAATAGGTACATTTGGTGGGAAAGATGTGGTTTGAGTTTTTAAGTCCTTGATCGCTGCTACTACATCCTCAAATCCACTCTTCATAAACTTGACCAGCTGTGCTGAAGTCCTTCATCCGATTTTTTGGATGTGTTCTCAACCTTTTCGAAGGATTTGGATAGTTTCTCATAATGATCATGCATCCCAATGTTTAGCACACACATCTCTCTTGAAAGCATAGAGTCCCCAAAAGGTTCGGGAGACAAAGGATTTCCATCATTACCCATTCGTGCACTATAAGCATTACCAATTCTTACAACATCATCTTATTGGTCATGATTGAGGACTTCATTAGTGTTGTTTTGATCATTGATATATTCTGTGATGTCTTCTTGAATGGTCTCCATGACTTGATATTTTCTTTTGGTTTTGGCCATTATGGACAAGTACTCTCAAAATGACTATGGGGAAGAAAATTGTCAATAACTTGCTTAGTATTGCACCGATGCCAATGGTTTATTGATCCAAACAAAACTTATATGTCAAGGATACTCTAGATTTAGCAAGATCTCAGCTTGCATATGGGTAAAATGAACTCAAACAGTGCACCCCTGTCAGCATGTCTAGGTGCAGTCCACTAGACCCCTTGTCAGAAAATTGGTCATAACGTTTTTCTCCCGATGTCCGATTACTAAAATATTTGATTCAAATGAAAGCTTAACATCTCCTCTTCAAATCAAGCTATCAAGATCCAAAATCAGATCATGATAGAATTTTTTGTAACAGAAACTGTGTACCTATCCAATGAATTCCTACAACATGTTAACACCCTGTAGAGGCCTTGTTTCACCCTGAAATGAGTCACGTCTTACTTGTAGACCTCCAAAACAATTGATAGACCTGTATTTCTCCCCAAGGATGTCACAAACTGCCCTATTCGGTACCCCTAGTCTTTGGTGAGGGATAAAATGGTAGGACGGGCACCTAAATGGGCTCTGAAATTGTGGAAGGTGTGCAAAGTTCCTTCCGAGTCAGGTTGTGCACCCCTATAGAGTCTTAAATAGCAAGGGAGGGTCACATCTCTTTTGTCTGGCTATCTCGTCTGGCTTCGACCTTTTTCCTCGGTCAGAATATATATGGCAAAGCCAATATTCTATCAATCAAAGCATGATATGCATGGCTGAATCAAAATCTTGCCATTTCATGATATGCAAGAACAAAATGGAATATGATTGAATTCAAATGGATATGGGTAAGGAATACCTGCAACAATGACTCACTGCTTTACAATTCTATTCCACTTACAGGTTGATTCTTAGTTTCAGCCATATTGCATTCAATCACATCAAGCAATTCAAGGTTAGGATTATCACAATTTTTTCAACAAATGTAAGGAATTAGCAACAATTGGCTAGTGATTTTTATTGGGTAAGATGAAAAGAATTCAACATGACATCATTCAGCCCTAAGTTGGGCCTATATGCAATCAAATGGTAATTCTTAAATGAGATTACTCTTAATTATTCCTTTTCAACAAATGGATGGCTTAAGCAATTGGATTTTAAAGGGATTAAGAGAAAAATTAAGAAATACCTCTTATATTGTTGAAGTAGATGATTATGGAAGCTCGAATACCTGGATGAGATTTGAAATTCTTGAACTCCCACTTGATGTAGCTAAGAACAATCTCAAATTACAATCCCCATAATGAATATGTGGCTCATTGGATCTAATTTCTCTTCAAGAAAGCTCCATTATCCAAAAGCTTGATAGAAGTGATCCTTGTAGCCTAAATGTGGCTAGAAATTTTAAAGGGAATCAATAATGAGCATCCAAAAGGATAGAAGACTTCAATCATTGATGGAGAACTCTTCCATTGTAGCACATAAGCTTACATATGCTACCCATACACTTGCAATGCCAAGAAGAAGTCCTATTCTTGTAATATTGATACAAGACCATGAATTCTTGATATAATCCTGTGCATAGAAGCTTTAGGATGCATCAAGCACCAAAAGCCCCATGATAACATGCTTCAAAGATAAAAAATTCTAAAAATTTAAGTGGCTGCCCTGTTTTGACTCATTTCAAGAGTAGAAGTGCTCTAATCTTGCAATAAATCTTCAATGTTGGTTTAATGAGTGCTGAAGAAGCTCAAGGATGCTTGTTAGAACAAAAGCCCTCTGATACTTTAAAAAAATTTCAGAAAAAACTCACTGTTGTTATAAATCTGCCATAGCCAGGGTTTTGAAAGCTCAAGAATGATCAGGGAAGTGTGAAATAACCATTTATGCTTGTTGAAGATCTTCAATAATGATTGCTTAAGCTTGTTATGCCTTAACTTCAGCTTGACATTACTAATTTTCATGAGGGAGAAGAAGAAGAGATTAGCACAATTTGCACAAACAACTCCTCTTGTCCTATGCTTTCAGAGTTGCCTTAGTCATGGCATAAGGCTACTCTCTAGGAAGCTTAATGCATGAGGATTACAGCCTTGGAGGTCACTTGAGCCATTGAAAGGCCTGGGAGAAGGTCAAAGCCAAGATCCACCATGAAAGCTTGAGGAAAGCTTGAGAGAAGGAAGACAGAGAAGTCGTTCCCAAAAAGTAATCCAGACTAAACTCATCTAATCCCAATTTAGACTCCAGTTAAAGTCAAGAACCTTCAAAATGGACCTTCATTTGACCACGACCTGCTATTTCGGCCCAAGAACCTCCATCTTTCTCAAGATCTTCTTTAAGAAAACTCCAAAAGCGTGCTTGACTTGTTGTAGAGAACTCTGACTAGTCATGGTTTGAACTGTACAAAACCACCCTGTGACCAAATCTTGGTACTCCACTTACCTTCTACCTATCCCTGTGACTAAATTCTCCATGAAAATGACTCTTCCCATGGATCAAAGTCCATGCTTTGATACCAATGTAATATATTAGTTCTCATAGCAAGTCAAATAACTAGAAATTTATGAATTACACCATGCTTGCAAAGAAATACAAGAAATACACCATGTTTGCAAGGAAGCCATAGCCAAGGTAGCTAGGCATGAAATAGTATTGCCATTGAAGGCTAAGAATCATAGATGTAAGCTACAACATGAATGCTCACCTCATGTCAAGGTGGGACATGGTGTATACACCCCATATCTTGGTGGCTAAGAGCATGTACCCTCTTAGTTGGTGGGAGGAAGGAACCTCAAAGCATGTATTACTTGAAATGGCAAAAAGATCCCTCGCAAGTTACATCTCCACCTTTTATACTTAACCCTAGCCTACTCTAGACTAAGGTGACTTATGCTTTATTACATAACATAATATTTAATGCACAATAATACAATCTAGAGGGATGTGAATTCTTGGAGGCCTGATTCTATATTAGATGAGTCTCTTTATTTATAGGATGCATTAGTAGCTGAGACATACTCAACAATGGAGCCAATTGTGGTGCAAATAGGGTTTAGACAACAATATATTCTAAAAGAGTTTTTGAAATATGCCTACTTTTTTGAGATATGTCACCTATATAGAGTCCAAGTACTCATCACAATAACTATGTCTTAACATGTGGCACATTTCATTTGGATACTTCTATTAGAATTTATGGTAGATTTTGTTTTTTGGTCTATTTTAACAACAAGTTGTCTATTCATTCCAAAGTTTATATCTTGAATATTCAAAGGCTCAAATTTCTTTTTGAAGATATTTAGATTATATATATAGTAGAGGCTTCCCTTTATGTCTTCATTTCAGCCAATAAATCTGAATTTCTCCATTGATTTTTCATCTTTTATATAACTGAAATTAGAGTAATGTTATATTTCATCCGTCCTCCTTCGCCATTATAAGTTTTTTTTTTTGTAGACAAAAACCTTTAGGACGGGATAAATTGTAAGAAGTTGGGAAGACATATTGTTTTAGTGAGATATTATTAGTAATACTTAGTCATATTGGCATAGATACACAAAGTGTGAGACACGTAATTTTTTGTATCTTTTTTATAATAGTATAATAATTGTCTCTCATCTCACCTCCTTATTCATAGCTTTCATGACTTCTCTCTCTTCTTTCCTAAGCCTAAACTATATCTCTAACAAGACCTTGTGACCATTTCTCAAAGTCTCTTAGAGACAAACACATTTAATGATGAATTCTATTCACATTGAGCCAATAATATCATATTAATTTAGCAACCCATAAACTATATTGAGATTCTCACACACACACACACACACACACTCTCTCTCTCTCTCTCTCTCTCTCTCTCTCTCTCTCAATAATTACTAACATATGTACACAATTATTTATATGATATATTAATTAAAATATAATTATATACCTTTTATTAATAATTAATTATTGATATCCAATCAACTACATGAAATTATTAATAATTATAGTATACATATAATAATTAGTATTAATTAAAGTAATATATGAAAGATAGTTCTATATAATAGTTATTAGTTGAAATAATAAAATATTAATCAATATTATAGATTATAACTATACATTATCGTATACACATAACACATTTCACATACACACACACACACACACACACACACACACACACACACACGCACACGCACACGCACACACACACACACACACACACACACACACACACACACACACACACACACACACACACACACACACACACACACACACACACACACACACACATATATATATATATATATATAAAAGTTATTATATAAAAATCATTATATCTTTTATTAATAATTCAATAATATATTAATATTTATTAATTAAAATATAATTACTATATATTTATATAATGTACTTATATATAATAAACATATTATAATTATAATCAATTTAAATAATAAATAAATGATAATTATATATAACAATTAAGTGTTATTATGTAAAATAAATATTAGTTACACATATGTGTTTTGATTATAAGTTAACTATAATTTACATAATAATAGTTAATAGTTAACTATGAATATGTAATCAATGTGTTTATGTGGGTGTAGAGAGAGAGAGAGAGAGAGAGAGAGAGAGAGAGAGAGAGAGAGAGAGAGAGAGAGAGAGAGAGAGAGAGAGAGAGAGAGAGAGAGAGTGTGTGTGTGTGTGAATGGTACACTCACACACATTTTTTTTCTTTTTGCAAAATCTTGTTTTTCCTATGCTTTGTATGTACTCACATACATATATATATGCATGTGTGTGTGTGTGTGTGTGTGATACATGTGTGTCTATTTATGTGGTCTTGTGAATATGTGTCCTCTGTCCCTCTCTCATCTATTTTATTTTCTTTCCTTTCTCTTTCTTCCCACTATATTACATCTTTCTTCATCTCATAAATATGCATATCTATACATGTGATATATGTGTATGCATGGTATGTATATATATACATATGCATTGCATGGATATGTATATAAATATATTTATCTCGAGATATGTGTGTTTGCATGGATACATGTGTGCATGTGTGCATATTTATAAGTGTGTATGTTTACTCTCTCTCTCTCTCTCTTTCTCTCTCATATAATTTTTCAAAGACTCACCTTTCCCCTTTTCATTATCAGATCATATATTCAATTAGAGAGAGAGAGAGAGAGAGAGAGAGAGAGAGAGAGAGAGAGAGAGAGAGAGAGAGAGAGAGAGAGAGAGAGAGAGAGAGAGAGAGAGAGAGAGAGTGAGTGAGTGAGTGTGTGTGTGTGTGTGTGTGTGTGTGTGTGTGTGTGTGTGTGTGTGTGTGTGTGTGTGTGTGTGTGTGTGTGTGTGTGTGTGTGTGTGTGTGTGTGTGTGTGTGTGTGTGTGTGTGTGTGTGTGTGCACTTATGTCGATTAGGTGGGGGAGATAATACAAAATAAATGTAACCCTTACTCGCTCTCTTTAAGAAAAAGCTACTTGTATTTCTTGAGTACCGAACTCCTTCTCTTTTTGCCACATAGGCCGCCTTCTAGTTAGTTTGGGATTCCTAAGGCAAGCCTCTCATTAATACATAAAATAGATGAATTTTCAAACTAGGCTGACATGCTCAACCCCATGCTTGGAGTTTTACCTTTGTTACTCAAAAATAAAAGTTTGACTTTCTTAAAAAAGTTATGAATCTTTTATTAAACAATTAACATCAAATGAATATAAGATATTATGTACACAAATGTTTAAAAATTAGTTATTTTAGTGAAATTTATTGAATATCTTACTAGAGTTTAAGAAACGACAGATGTAGTTAAAATTCAAATTTGTGAAAGCCATGCATCATACAAAAAGTGGAAGAATTGTACTTATTTATTCGGTAATATAAGAAGTATTAATTAGATCATATACAATGTGTTCATAGTTTTTCTCTTCAAAAAGTAATATATTTAACATCTTGTCATATATTCATATAAGTTGTTGTAGCCTGCAATAGTTGCATTCTTTTTCAAGATCATGTCCTGCTCCAAGTTATTGGCCTTGTCTATGTTATCAATTGTTTTCTCTACATTGACCTCAAAGTTTTCTTTGAATGGTTAATAGGTTTGGATGTCTTTTTTCATTTTTTTAGATGGGTTTTCTTTGTGTTATTAGAGTCTTTTACCAATGTTCATTGTGTGGTCTACATACACCTTTTCATTTTGTTTATAGAGTTGATGATGCAGATGAAGTGTTTGATATTGTGTCTAGCATTCATAGTGGTTGAGATTAATATTATGGTGCTAGTAGAAGTTCAGTTTCTTATTGGTTTACTTGACTCTACACTTCTCCAAGGAATCTTACTATTGTTAAAGATAGTTTCTTTTTTGGGTTAAATATATTGCAAGTTAAAGAAGGTATGTTTGAGTACTTGCTTGTCATGTATATGATGCCATTGAATGGATTGCTTTGGGTACCATGAATTTGATTATAGACCTGTCAATGGAGTAAGTATATGACGTTTTTAATGGTCATGATATGCTTTTCACAACCATGACTGTATTGGTTATTTTCTATGTATGTTGTTAGTGTTTTGTTGTCTACTTCTTTTGTCACTTCTGCCAAGGTTTGGAGCAAGATATAATTCCATTATATAGGATCTCGATTTTATATATGGAAATCCCATTTATTTTGGTGTTTAATAGGACTTGGATAACACCTATTCATTGTGGATTCTTATATGTAGCTTCATGCTACAATTGAAATCTCTCAATTATATTTTTTAGAGGTCGGTCCTACATACGAGACATACTTGTGTTAGTTGGGTTAGATTCTAAGTAAATAATATATTAAAGGTCATAGCAAGGTTTGTACCATTTGCAATTCTATTCTATTCTCCAAGTAGATTGTTGTTGAATAGATGCTTCAATGCATCCATCAAATTTTGGAGGTCATTATACTTTGTAAAGCTGTCAATATAGATCAATGGTCTTTACCCAACCAACAATGTTTACCATTCTCTTTCGGTTACATGAGATAGCATCATATAGATTAGTCCGGCAATGAATGTACTCCGTATATAAAAAAGTGTTTATTGGGTGACTATAGCTCATTGTGATTTGTGATTGATGATTGCGTATGAAAGTATTAGTGAAAATGTGGATCTATGATACCACTCGTTCTTCAATGCCTTGCATTAGTGCTTATTATGTCGCATAGTGAGGTTTCTATTGTAGAGTAGATCATGATCAGAGATCATTTTGTCATTTATTCTATTGATACGACCGATGTTACATATTGCACCATTCATGACACCTATGGTAAGATTGATGTTCTCCATTATCATTGTGATCACTTTGAGCGTTGTCTCTTCTATCTTGTGGAAGTTCTTAGCTTATAACCAATTCTGGAATGTTGGCTTTTCAATTGCATTTGTTTGAACTTTAACAATATGGATCTCTTCAAATGCATAGTATTTGTACGGAAGCTGCTTGTTGTACTTCTAGATGTATTTCTCATGTGTACATGTGAATGTTGTTCTCTACTTTTAGAAATCTGGGATGTCCTTTTAGTCTATGATCCACTCGTATAGGCATTCTCGTGTCTCTTCCTTGGTTGGATAATGGTGCTTGATAACTTGTAGAAATTATAGGAATGGTAGGTCATAAGTTGGACTGAAGTGTAGAGGGTGTGGCGTTGTCCATGTATCGAAAGTGCGAACGAGGTGACATGACATTGTTGGTAGAACTTGATTTAGTGGTGGTGACAATTTTGTAAGGTCACCTAACAATATCAAGAGTTTTTTGTTAAATGGAGTAGAGAGCCTTGGCAAATGCTAACTACTATTATGTTAAATGTTATTCATGTCAACATGGACACCTCGTTAATGATGATTGCATCTGCTTCTCTTGTTGTGATGAAGCACTCATTCATCTCTTATAATGATACTAGATATTATTGTGCATGGATAGGTATCCAAAATTCATAGTGGACTATGGTCAACTAGCTATATAGTTTAGTTGTGGCTACTCCTATACTTGATATTAGCAAACTCATTTATTCCTAGTAGTGAGATTGTATCATAATAGCATATCAGAAAGCTTTTTCCATTGCATGTTTGCCGTTGACAATGCATAGGCCTGATGTTGGATTAATGAGTTGGTTGTAGACTACTTGCCATTATGTGTCAAAGTACTATGAGATATTGCTTTTGACTCTTTTATAATTGCAATATCTTGGTTCATGTTGGTGCAATATTGGTATGATGCTCAATTGCTGTTGGAGATACTACGAATACTACTAGGTTATCTAAATGGGACCTTTTGGACGATCATATTCATTAGCTAGTGAGTGTGGTCGAAGAGTTTGGTCCAAGGCAAGTAAATTTCTTTGTCTATGCTTAGTTATGTATGTTTTAAGGTCTTCCTTGTTCACAATGAGATCATAGAATTGACACTCTACATAGTATGATTGTGTTGTATTTTCGTCACTTATTAGCTCGCAACAATCAAATCATTCACATATAAGGTAATCACAACAATGCTCCTATCACTCTAATAGCCTTGGTTTTCCTTACACAAGGTATACAAATGACTAGAATGCCAAACTCCTCATCCATACTTTGATCTAAGCCATCAAACTCACCATCTACATATGAGTAGAGCCCATAGAGACATCTGGCACACCAAGTGACTCAATCACCTTTTCTTTTTCCTTGTGTGATACATTTTGTGCACTTGTAAAAGTTCTATTTGCATGCAACCTACCACTTCATTTTGACATCCACCTACCTAAGTTACATGATATTTATTCAGTCATATTTCTACTTAGTGTGTTCACACTATGGACAACTTGTATATTATGTATGTTGTACTCTCTTTTATTTTTTGGTAGACATAGAATGCGAGGTTGTTTAAGCATGATAGCTAGTAGGTCCATAGGGTGCATGACTATATTCCATCCCTTGCGAAGTTTTAGTATTGTATAGCAAAGGAGGTGTTTGTATATTCAAAAATCTCAGTTCTTGTCATTATCAGAATTTGCATGCAATTCAAGACCATTTCAGTGGGAGATACTAGGTTGGAAGGTATTGTGACATAGACTAGTTTTTTATCATTTGAATCCAAGTCTTAAAGACCTTGTCTCTGGGCATCTTCTACTTGAATGATTAATCTACCCATTCGCTTAGCCATCATAATGTACTTAAATCTGTAGAGTGAGATGGATGAGTTTGTTACTTGTTGAATGTTCATGTGGGTTTCCCACAAGACTAGTAATGATGGGTGATATGACAGAACATTGTGGTGCTCATCTTGAGGGATGTAATAGATGTACCGTTGTATTTCAGGGTCTATTGTTGGTTTTGAATTTTTGTGTGTAGCAAATGGAAATTTGTACTTTGAATTTTCCATGGCTATTACTGCCAATTATATAGCAAGTGCAACAACACTTATGGTGTTATTTTTCCACGATGAGGGCTCTTACTTTCTTTAACGACTTGCACCACTCGTGATTCGATGGAACATGTACACAAATCTTTCTTGTTATATTGTTCGTGTCTATCTTATACAACCATAGGATGATATGTGTGTGCAATGAGCCCCTATGTTGAATCTTGTACATGATCACAGGATGTTGGATGCATCCAATGCAAGCATCTTTCTAAACAATATACTAATTGAAGAACAAGTGGAACCTTGTGTAAAGTAGGACATCACACTCCAGAGGGCAGTCCTTTCATGAGGATTCTCCATTAAACTCCTTTGCAACGACTTTCAATGTGTTGATCTTAGCCTACCTCATAACCACTCACATAATCTATAATAAATGTATGAAAGAAGTTAGGCATGACCCACATGTCCACTATTGTGATAAGTTCCTTTAAGTTACATTGGTGCCAAGAAGGGGAGCTTGATATTGATGCTGGCATGTTGTAGTAGAGTATATGCCTAATTGTAGAGTGTTGAAATGATTGGACCTTTATTGTTTTTATGGAATGTGATTAGTTTGTAAGTGGTTTGTTGTAGAGTGTTCGTGTGAGTGGAATACCTTTTGTAGTTCATTGAGGTTTTGGTTTGATTTGCTATATTCTAATGAGTTCTATTAGGTGATTGTTTAGTTTTGATATGTTCCATTTATCTTCGTAAAGCTCCATTTTTGTTCAGTTTGAAGCTTTATGGTTATGAATGAATGGGTGGAGATATGATTGAAGACTATTTGGATTGATTGGGTCCTATTGATTTCTTTGGATTGTGTGGATTTCAATATGTTCTCTAGATTCTATGAGCTCTTGTATGCACTTTATATAATAGATTCATAGCTTGGGGATGTTTTCCTTCTTTGAAATGAGGGGAATAGAAGTTTTTAAAAGCTAGTTTAGATAAAGAGACTAGCAGGTGAAGACTAGAGTTGAAGACTTGGAGTGATAGAGATAATAGTTTACTATGAATGGTTACTGTAGTGGTCTTGGTACCTCTTCATATTAGACATGCCCTCCCCATGCACAATAGCCTTACTAATACCTTGCTAGCTAGACAAGAAGATGGTCTCCCTAGTATCGACAAATGTAGCCTTAGATTAGGAAAATCATAATACTCCCCTTAGACATTTTTAGATACATGCACATGCCTTTCATAATTGTTTATTGTCAAGCCTATTTACTAGTGCATATCTATGAACCTTGGATGTAAATGTCTTTTACATGAGTCATTATTTCATTAATGGATTCAAATATGTATACTTGGATGAATGCACTAATCTTTGCTCAAGTAGTCTAGCTCATGTACTAAATGCAAGGAGACCATGAGGCTACCAAGCAAGTTAATGTAGAGCATGTAGCATCTACAATCTAATTATCATATAATATGTGGTATCTTGGTCTCACACACACACACTCTCTCATACACACACACACATTCATTTCCTTTGTGGATTGTCACTCATTATCCTCTCACATGGGATAATACAAAATGCACTATTTTGAATAGTTTTTCCATTTTTGAGGGGGGCTTCTTCGTAAGCACAAAAATTTTGATTGTTACTCAATTCTCCTTGAATATACCTTACCTTTCTTTTTGCATTGAAGTTAGTAATGAGGTTATTCTTATCAAAATAATCTTAATGTACAAGGTGAAATACATAAAAGCTACCGATGAAAGTCATCTATACGAGGACTTCCTAAAATCAAAAACATGTGTGGTATCCATCATAAATAAAGGAAGGAAATCTAAGTTATAAGGGTAGATTTTCTGTCGTTTGACATGTAACCTTTGTTATTATGGAGCTTTCCCTTGTTATAAGCATGCTAACATGACTTTCAATATTTGACAAAAGCTATTAATGATGAAGTTAGATGGCATCATTATGTATTGCTTAGGGACTTAGGAGTAGTCTATTGTAATTATTAAAGGTTATGTTGAATTATTGTGTATTTGTATATCTTACTTTTGTTTGCACATTGAAACTAATAATGGGTTATCCTTATCAAAAACATATGGTTATAGGAGGTCATTGTGTCTTATATTTCTATAGAAACATCAACATGTGACTCCATCTTATACTACTAATTTTATAGTTTTTCATCTCCTCTTACAAGTTTTCTTCCATGTACTACTCATTCTATCACATCACAAGCCAACTTGTTTGAGAACCATCACATTCATTGTCCTCCAAATGCTCCCCCACGTCCTCTTTGTAGGATGCCCATGCAAATTATAACAACTTTGTTTTAGAGTACCTTGGAAAAAGTGAACTTGGAAATAGCCACATGGGCAAAATCTTGACAATGATAGTAGCATTCACAAAGGTGGGAAGCTACTAAAGATACACACAGTATGGCATTTGTGGCAATGGTGTTCCGAACTGCAATGACGATTTCTTCTCCAATATGGAACACTTTTTTGGTGGTAGTCCTTGCATACTTTGAATATTTGATACAAGATAAGGAGGACTTTGTAGTTGTACAAGTATCACATTCATAGTCCTTCCACTACTCCCCCTAGTCCTCTTCGTAGGATGCCCATGCAAATTATAGCAACTTTGTTTTATGTACCTTGGCATAAGTGCACTTAGGAATAGCCACATGTTGGTCAACATGGGCAAAATCGTGACAATGATAGTAGCATTCACAAAGGTGGGAAGCTAATGTAGATACACATAGTATGGCATCTGTGGCAATGTGTTCGCTTTTGTAATGATGACTACTTCTCCAATATGGAACAATTTTTTGGTGGTAGCCCTTGCATACTATAATTGTTTGATACAAGATAAGGAGGAGTCAACATTTGTATAAGTATTTTTGAAATAGCATATCTAAGTTGGACAAGAAGAGATGGTTGGCATGAAAGCATATACAGTAGATGTCTAGAATGGCCATCTAAAGAGCACCCATGGTGGCATCACAGGAATTGGAGACGAAGGGAGAGGGGGGGGGGTAGGGGGACATGCACACGCACGCACACGCACACGCACACGCACACGCACACGCACACGCACACGCACACGCACACGCACACGCACACACACACACACACACACACACACACACACACACACACACACACACACACACACACATAGAGTCTCTCCTCGTGCAAGATAAGATGCATTCTAGGTGGCTTACAATAGGTACGTAAGAGGGAAAGCAACTATAGTGGGGAATAAAACATGGGAGTGTATATGGTGGGTGCTCCACTAACCACCCTTCAACCCTAGCAGCTCTGCTATGCCAATGCTAGTGTTCCCTTTGATTCCATGCTGGCATCCCCATGCACTAGCCTTCCTCACACCTTGCTAGCTAGACAAGGAGATACTCCCTAGTGTCGATTCATCTGGCCTTGGATCAAGCAAATCACAATGCCCCCCTTAGTCATTGTGTAGATGCATGTGCTAAATCATAATACTCTTAGCCACCATGGCATTGGGGTGCATTCCATGTTGTAGCCTCTCATCAACTGATTCTCAACCATTAATGGCAACATGATTTCAGCCTAGCCACCTTGGCTATGGTTTCTTGGCAATTTAGTCTATTTTCTTCTATTTATAGTTGTATAGTTTGTTGTGGGAATTAGCTTCTTCACATTGGTATCTGAACAAATCTTTGATTCAAAGAGAATGTCATTTTCATGGTGGATCTGGCTACAAAACTAGGCACAGGGTAACTAGAGGACAAGAATTAGTTAAAGAACTTGACATAATTAAAATTGTGACTAGTTAAGATTCTTTGTAGCAAGTCAGAACTAATTTTGAGGACCTTGAAGAAGGTTTGAATGATAAATGTAGGTTCAAGGTCATTTTAGTGGCTAGTGGTTAATATGGGGGCCATTTTGAAGGTTCTTGGACTTAACTTGAGTCTAAACAGTGTTTGGAAGACTTAAACCAGGGTTATTTTTTGAAGGAGGCTTCTCTTTCCTCTTTCCAAGCTTCTTTGTGAGGGTTTCCATGGAGATCTCTTCTCCCACCTCTTTCCCATGGCTTCTATTCTTCATGTGACATATTGAGGATTATTGTATAGGTCCCGAGTAAACTATAGAGTACCTATATGCTTCATCTTTAGCTCATTTTCTACACGTGATGTAAGAGGATGTTCTTGGATAGGTTGTGCTATTTTTCAATAGGCTCTTCTATTTTGAAATCAGAAAAGAGCGGTCATGAAGAAGCTACTCCTTCATTTGCTTGATCAATTCAAGCACTAACATAGAGTACTTATTATCTTTTACTTGATCTTTCACTCTTCTTGAACATTTGAGCTCTCATCAAAACTTGGATAGCATGAAAATTTTTAGAGATTTCTTGAAGATTTGAGTCTATTTTCATGTCTTTTAGCTTCAACAAGTGAAAGGCAAGCATCTACAATAAACAATGGGCCTAGATTGGAGTTTGATAGTAAGATTGGAAGATTATCTTCATTTCAAATTGGGGCAAAACACGGTATCCATGAGTTTTCATCAAAATTTTCTATCAAAGTTCAAACCATGGGGCTTTTATAGTCTACAACTCAGGGAAGGCTAGATTGAAGCCACTTCATCAAGGATTGGCTCACATTGAAGGATTTATGGTATTTTCATCCTCTTGAATATGAAAATGTATGGAAATTCTTGGAATTTTTGATTCTATCAAGAATTTGGATTCTTTAAGGCTTAAAGGATCTTCTCCAACAATCATTGTGGACCTCCACTCAAGCATGGGATTCTCGTGATTCATTGGAGCACTCTTTATGATTAGAAGTTGAAGTTACATGGAAGCAATCATCATGTGACAAATTCTTTCTTGAAGCTGACCTTATGTTCTTCAATCTTGGTCCATTTGAAAATGAATTGTGTTGAGATTTGATTGGTTGTGGTTCATCTACTACTCTTCATCAACATTAAGAGGTAATCCTATTGCTTTCCATCTTATTTTTGAGCTAGCCCTACTATTGATAAAGAGAGATTGAGTGTAATAGATCCTCTAAAATGCCTATTGAAGAGCATGTGGAGTTCAACCTAGGGCTGATTGTGATTGCTCTATGATTTCCTTTCCTTGTGTATTCATAAATTGATGCCAAATTGATTGCAATGAGCTGACTCTCTCTTCTTGATTATGTCCTTGAAGTTGTGCACAACCTGGCTTAAGGTGGAACTTTGCACACCCCTTAAGTCTCCGAGCCCATGCAATTTTCAAGTTTTGGTGCAATTACATGCTCGTTGATAGAGCTTAGGAGTGGCACAATAGCGTTTTAGTCCAATTTATAGAGCTACAAGTGGTTGAAGCCCCATGGAAAGAAATTGTAGAAAGGTGCAGGGCATCTTATGCTCTCTTGATACCCACAAGTGGTCACAATTTTCACATGTTCATACAGTAGGTATCCACCATTCTATGCATCATTCATGAGCCCTACAAGTGTCCCATAACCCTCTCCAAGTTCCTTTAGGGGTTTGCATGGTTTATTCATACACAGGAACCTCGCACAGGTCCAAACAAGGCACTTACATGTTGTGGATAGGGTGCGAAAACTTTTGTATAGCATCGAAGTTCCTATTACAGAGAATTCTATACTGATCCACATGGAAAAATTGATAGCTCTTTACAAAGAGATATCCTAAGCTCTATTTTGAATCAAAAATTTTGTTAATTCGATATTGAGAGCTCAAGTTATTGCAGATTTTCTTGTAGTTAGGTATAGTGAGACAACACCTAGATAGCATATTGGGCAACATTGTTTGTTACTATTTCACTTAAAGTCTTCAACCCAAGCTGAAAGATTTTTAAAATTTTATATTCTCACATCATAAGCTTTTGATTGAGCTATTAAGAATCGGGATCGAGCTATGAGTTGGAAGAAACAAGGGATTTACTAATAAACAATCCACTACTATAGCATTTTTTTTCCAATGGCAAGGAACAAGAAGAAAGACCCTATTACAAAAGCAATGAATGATCATGTTAGAAACTTTTCAGAGGATCAAAATTACACAAATGAAGCCAATAATTTTGGGCAAAGAGATGATGACTACAGCATTGGAGTTGCCTACAATAACACACATCAAGAAATGGAGGATGCACATTAAGTACATATAGTAAATAACTACTTGTTATTATCTAAAGAGCTGGGGCACATGAATGATGGTATTTCCAAGGATTTGAAGACATTGAATAAAGGTTTGATACATATGAATCAAGGTTTGTTGCAAGGCATGGCACAAGTAAATAAGGGTATCGCTCATCTACAACAAAGCAACAAATCTTTATTTCAAGAACTCATTTCAGTCATACGAGAAATTGGTAGCAAACCGCAAAGGGAACCTCAACCTATTGAAGACCCACATGCAGTCCCTCATATTGACAATTTATTCCATCCAAATAAAGAAAGTTTGCATCTTGTTATGCATAATTTTGAAAGAGGTGAATTGTCAAGGGTGAGAGGTAACTACCATTCTTCACAAACTCATGGCAATCTTACCATAAGGCCTCAAATTAGCATCCTAAAAGACAGTCTTAGACATGAAGGGGAACAAGATAACAAAAGATTGGGATGATGATTATCATGGATATAACCCTTTCTACAAATCTTCTTACCACCAGCTCTCTAATGTGCAAAAAGGGAATGCAGTTGACAATCAAGTTCGTGAAGGAGGTGGAAGGAATGATGAAAGAAGATCAGCTCATGATCTCTCAAATAGAGAGCATGTTTCAAATGGTCAACCCTCATTTCATGGTTTTTGGCAACCTACTTTTAGGCAACACTCTTAGAATAAAGATTCATAGAAGCAACATCTTACAATAAAAAAGAGTATTAGAAAAATACTAACATCAGTAATTTCAAGGGGGATAACACTTCACCTTCAGAATAGAAGGAATGGACTAAAAAGTTTGAATTGTACTTCACCCTTTATCCTTGAAGTGATGAAGCCAAGTTTATTTTGCAGCTCTTCAACTTGAAGGGTATGCCGATACTTGGTGGTGATACATGTGCAAGATTGGGCAAGAATTTCTCACTTGGAAGGAGTTTAAGCAAGCAATGATTGATGTTTTTGTTTCTCCTTTGGAAAATGAAAGGCTTCAAAGAAGATGGTATGCATGTGCTCAAAAAGGGATGCATATTAGAGATTACTCAAACCCCTACTTGAATCTGTCTATGTATGTTGAAGGCATTTCAGACTTTGTTAAGCTGAATAAATATATTTTTTGTTTTAACTTCGCCTTGTCATTAGAGGTGGGAACTCAACAATCGAAAACCTTGCATGAGGCCATACAATTAGTTGAAAGATATTCTTTGAAGTACAAGAGAGATATAGGGAAATTCTAGCAAAGGATTTTGGGCAATAACTCTTCCAATCAACCTACAAAATATGGGTAAGTTCTCAACCATTTAAGGGACACTTTCAAGCAAGAAAACATGCGTTATTGTATAGCTTATTATCCACAAAGAGATAGACAAATTGAATGGGTAAACAAATGGCTAGAGGTCTACTTGCATCACTTTTGTCATGATACACAAAAAAGCATGGGATCATTGGCTTCACCTTGCGGAGTTTTGTAATAATAATACTCATCACATGAGTATTGGAATGTCTTCCTTCGAAGCATTATATTGGTACAAAGTTCAAGTGCCTTTAACATTGTTTCATGATGATGTGAATCCTCATGATCGTGAAGAGTTGGAGAAGATGGAGGCTCCTATGAAGCAATGCAGGGACAATATTCGAAAAGCTCAAAAGACAATGAAAGCCTATGCGGATGAGAAAAGAAGGCATGTGGAGTTTGACAAAGGTGAATGGGTTTTCTTGAAGGTTCTAAAATCCCATTATGCTTGTCTTAAGTGACAGCATAATAAACTTGCTCATAGGTTGGGGATCTTGCCATATCTACTTGATTTGTCTTCAACTATATGTATCCACAATGTCTTTCATGTATCTTAGCTTAAGAAGCATGTTGGCCCTGAAATACAAGTTCTTGAAGAACTACCTCCCCTTGATGAAGATGGCTTGATTATTTATGAAACCCAAAAAGATTGTTGGTAAGGGAGAGAAGGTTCTAAGAAATTGAGTTCTTATGGAATATCTCATAAACTGAAAGTGTTTGCCTATGGAAGAGTCTTCTTGGTAGCATGCTTCATATTTGGGACAATTCTCATGGCTTCTTCAAGATGATAATTCACTCACTCAGGAGTAAACATATTGTTATAGTAAATTTCTATGACAAAATTAATTACTTTATCTTCATTAAAATTCAATTTTGATGGCATGCCGAGATACTACATATTGCCCTCTACATTTCTATAGTCCGTACATGCAAATCAGACACTTCTACTTCAAGACATGGCCAAATTTGTACTATAGCCTGGTTTGAATAGCCTATAGCAATTTATTTCACTTCCACCTTCTTCATCGACTTATTTGGTCTTCTTCAACATGGAGTTTTATTTCAGTAGGACTTCATCTATTTCAAGCTATCCTTATATTCATCCTTGTATCTTGTTCCAATTTCAGCTTTGAGGACAAAACTTTTCTAGGCAGAGATGGCTTATAATAAAGTAAAAATGCCTTAGCCAATATTTCGCCTACGAGGGTTAAGTATAAAAGGCTAAGGTGTAATTTGCCAAAGATCTTTCTGTCAATTCTAACATTTCATGTTTGAGGTCTCAACTCCCCACCATCTAAGAGGGTGCATACTCTTAGCCACCATGGCATTGAGGTGCATTCCATGCTACAGCCTCTCATCAATTGATTCTCAACTATTGATGGTAACATGATTTCAGCCTAGCCACTTTGGCTATGGTTTCTTGGCAATTTAGTCTATTTTCTTGTAGTTTTATAGTTTGCTTTGGAAATTACCTTATTTACATGTTATAAAGATGCTAACATGAATTTTTGATTTTGGACCATTGTTATTCAATATGAAGTTAGATAGTATCAGTATGTGTTGCTTAGGGACTTGGGAGTGGACCATTGTAATGAATACATGTTATGTTAAATTTTTGTGCATTTGTATATCTTACTTTTCTTTGCACATTAAAGTTTGTAATGGGGTTATCCTTATAAAAAATGTATGTTTACAAGAGGTAACATAGAGAAGAAATAATAGTAAAACACATCCACATAAGAAGTTTCTAAATTTGAAACATGTGTGGTAGCTATCATAAAGAAAGGGAGGTTATCTAAGTTAGAAGTGTCCGTTTTATCTCAAACAAGGACCTCAATGTTTATGGAGTTTTGTATTACTACAACAAGGCAAAATGCGACTTTCTAATATCTACCCATAATTATTGATTATCAAGTGATACTACATAACTATGTGTTGCCTAAGGAGCAAACCGTTGTGGAATAAAGGCTATGCTAAATAACTATGCATTTAGAAGAGTCCCATAACAACTATTACATCTCTTCTTTTGGATCATTCAATATGTGGTGATCTCCCATGTACTTTGATATTGTGCTTAATCACTTATATAAATGTAGTTTGAAAATGATTAAATTTAAAATAAATGCTTTTACTTTAAAATGTTTAAAAAAGAATACTTGCTTTCCAAATACACTCTTGGTGCCATTATCTCAAGTTTGTATGGTGTTTGATCTTGAGTATTCACACCACACGGAAAAAAATTCAATCCCTTCCTTTGTTCCCCCCTCCCCCCCTTCCCCTTCGATGTAAGGATGCATGCATGCACATAATGATCACTCATTTTGTGTTTGACATTAGTGGTCCTCTGTCCCCTTGCCCTCACACTAGCTCAAGCTCGCTCACTCCCTTACTCTCCCTTTTGTCCCTCTCCCTCCCTCTCTCCCCTTACAAAAGGAAATAGGATTGTACACATGGATGTTAATAAGATTGCATGCATGCATGAAACCATACAAGAGTAATGATTAAGCGAATGCATGCACCTCTGCTCACAAAAGGAAACAAGATTGTATGCATGCATGTTAATAAGATTACATGCATGCAACCATATAAGAGTGATGATTATGTGAATGAATGCACCTTTACCTGAGAGAGAGAGAGAGAGAGAGAGAGAGAGAGAGAGAGAGAGAGAGAGAGAGAGAGAGAGAGAGAGAGAGAGAGAGAGAGAGAGAGAATATCCATGCACACATCCCTACGTTGAAGAGGAGAGCTTTGTCTGACCAACAAATTTAAACACATAGAATAGATGTACACATTTATACATTGGGAAAACAAAAGAATGGCACCCATGTAAACACATGTCCACGCCAAATATTAAACGCATACCCATGCAAGTATATACAATTCATATCTTGTGTAAAGTAAAACTTCAAGAGGTATTTTTAAAATGAGGTTGTGGAATTAAAATAAAACACTCGAGAAGGGATTGGCTTAGTGACCTCAAGCCTAACACCCATGCCTCGCATGAGTCTAGCATGGCGTGCTAGATATTTTTAGAATCTATATGTCTTTTGTGCTTCATAGCATCTTAGACACACGTGCACACAAATGAACATTAAGGAAAGGATGGGATGCATTATGTTGTTATGAGAAAATGAGAGAGGGTGATGTATTCTTTTAATATTATAGGAAGTAAGATTAAGGTCTAGGGTATAGTTAATAAGGAAGGTGTTTACAAAGAGAAGGAAGAGAATAAGAGAGACAAAGAGAGGGAGAGAAGGGAGGAGAGGGGGATAAACATCATTGCTTTACTGGTGCCCTCACAACCAATGTTTGCATATGTCCTACTACTTAGTGCTAGTTGTGATTCGGTTTGATCCCAATATCCCTCACCCTAAGAATAAGGCACTGCCCATTTGCTCAATTTTAGGATTTGAACTTTTAGCCATACATTTTTCACACTGATTGAGTCACCCCTTGTTGCCATATGTCCTACTACTGAGTGTTAGTTGTGATTCGGTTCGATCCCAATATCCCTTGCCCTAAGAACCATTCGCTCAATTTTAGGATTTGAACTTTTAACCATACATTTTTCACTTGATTGAGTTGCCCCTTGTTGGAATTACTGCTAGTGTTGTTCCCATATTTGGTTTTATCATTGTGGCGATTGAGGATGGCTACATGCCAAATGATGGACGGCGGTCACTTTACATTGTTTGGCCTATTGCGTGGTTGCTAAGTAGGTGAGCTCCCCACCCACTTTTAGATGGGAAGTCTCCCCTGTCTAGTTTATAGAGTGATGGACAAGGGTGCACTTTTTGCATTTGCAACCAATCAAAAAAATTAAAGACATATGATTAAGTGTGTAGCTATTGAGCATTCTTGATTTATCTTTTTTTTTTAATTTTTTAAAATTAAAAAACATGCTATCAATATTACACTTTTAAAATCTCCAACACATTGGAATGATGAAAACACTTCTAATAAAAACTCCAACATCATTTAAACCATCCTTTGCTTTGCTACTATCACATTGTGCTACTCTCATCTAAGGCCAACTATTTGACACATGTCTCAGGTGCTACTCTTGTCCAATGATTGACATACATGTTTCAAGTCTGCACAAGGTGCACCAACGACACAACTGATGTGCATGTGTACAAGGTAAGATGTAGTGCAATGTTTCTCCTCCTCCTCCTATTGTTCATTGTAATGCAACTATTAGCTCTTAGCTAGATATAGTTCATCATTCGTCAAAATATAGTTTGTGTAATATAACATATTTACTAGCTGTTTGCTTGATAGAGGTAAGATGTGGCATAACATTAGCTGCTCCACTTATTAGTCGTTGAAACATAGTTATTAGCTATTATTTTGATATAGTTCGTCATTTGTCATAATATAATGCATGTAACATAAGATAGCGTTTAGTTATTTGTTTGATATAATAGTTCATAAAATAATGTACCTATTAGCTATTAGCGTAACATTGGATACTATGATCACTCAATTCAATTGATGAATTTCATTAGTTTGATTATCGTTTAGACTAATTGATTAGATTTATTGATTATAGTGGTTTATATCAATGATCAAATATAGCGATACATAGTGATTTATTTAGGTAGTAATCGATTTAGTTTATTGGTTATACCGATTCACATCTTATCGATTATAACAATTTATAGCAATTTATTGAGGCAAAACCAATGTAATTGATGTAATCAATTGATTATTCATATGATTATCAATTAAACTTGTCACTTATACATATTTATATTTCATCGATTTGATTAATCAATTATAGTAATTTTTATTTGATCCTCTAAGTTATCCCCCACGACACATATGGTGAGTTATCTTGAGCGAACTCATCCCAAAGTTCTTGAAGTTCAAACAATCTGAGGCAAAAAGATGATGATGATGATGACAATGCTAGTACTACTAAGAAATTCGAAGGTAGTAATAGTTTTTCCTTTGCATTACACCACTTTTACCAATTGTGAGATTTAGGAATGTGCATTCACTTGGGAATGAATCTCAACTTAAAGGTCCTATGACTTAACAAGAAGTGATAGAAATACATGTCCCATATCTAATTCTATCCAAACTATTTGAAGGATGTTCATCATATCGACATCTTCACCAAATAGATTTTCAGCTCCAAATTGTGTGTAGTCCATATTAACATGGACAACCATTTTCTAACTTACTATCCCAATATCGTCCTATCCCCATATTGACGCAATTCCATGTTTGAGTCCCCTCTCATGGTGACGTGCGATGAGAAATAAGAAATCTTGCCCACATTTGTTAGACGAGTGCAATGGAATAATGAAAGACACAAGCAAGACAATAAACAAGATGTAATAAAAAATAGGAATCCACTATGATAAGAGTATAATGGTCCAGATCCGGCTCACACAATTCACAAGCTCCCTCTCTCCACACCACAAATTTCCAAGTACATGAATGGATGGATAATGGATTGTGGCCACACTCCCTTCTTTTATAAACAAAAACAAAGGAGTTGTCCTACCAGAAAATAGGATGGCCAATTACCAAATAAAGAATAAAGAGAGTGCCATAAATTAGTCAATGGGAGCTCATAAACTTGTGATATGACCACTTCTAACACCTCTCTCAAAGCAAAGGTGAAAAAGTAATGAACAAGAATACCCAGGATGCACCATGGATACTTCACAAGCCTATACTCTATTGGATGCACCTCAGTAAGAAAGCACCCTGAAATAGAGGTCCAAATGCCATTATCCCACTTTGAAAGCAAAGCAGTCAAGCTAGCCACCTTGCACCTCCTATAGTCACACAAGCTCCATGGATGGCTTGTTGCATCACAAGGATTCCTCCAGTAGAGCATCAACATGCTCTTTGGGTCCCTTCATGTGAGACCACACAAACACATCATGTCACTTGTATGAGAACTTGGTGCTAAACACACCAATCCAAGGTTTGGATCCTCAAAATATGTGAACTTGATTGCACACATCAAATCCGCCAATAATGAAAGAGCATTAGCATGCCCTCTCTCCACATCCACACTTTTTCCTTTTGGCTAGGAGCATGTGAGGGTGTGCCACATCAATAGAGCCAAGAAGAATCATCCACTCAAGCCATCAATCGGCCCTAAGTGAACCAAGAGGATGTAGAGATGTATGTGGTCTTGTGCTCCACCAAGCACAACCATGATATCCACCACATGAAGTAGCAACATGTCACTTGTATCTTCCTTCATTTCCATTGTGACATTGTACCATACCATTCCATCTCTTTACCTTCACATGCATGATCACTGCCTTGCTGTAGTGTGATGGAAGCATAGATTCTGCCTAAGGTTGGAGCAATTCAACATCATATTTGAAAAACATTGGTAAGCATATGAACGTGCAATCATTGCTTCATGAGGTGGGTTAGAATATGAAATCATTCAATCATAAGAGCACTTGAATGATCATAATGAAGTAAAATGAGAATGGAAAATCTTGCATATTACCTTGATGAAGAGAGGAGCAAAGGGAGTAGGAATAATTGACAAAATATCTCAACTTATGATGCATAGACAAACTCTATATAAATGTATCAAAAGATAGGAGTATGCAAACAAGAAGCAATAGTTAAACATCATCCAAAGGATTGCATATGAACTAGGCCATTGGCATATATGTCACACCTATGGGCCTCAATAGAATGTGAGATGAAAGATAGAGTAAATGCAAGTCACAGAATCCCAAGCACATCGATAGATCATGGGTCAACATTAAATGTAATATCAATAGGAAATCAAATGCAAGTACAAGTAAAACAATCAGGCATAGTTAACATGCATATTCAAATGGCAACACAAGCTAGAATGGATAGCCAACAATGATAGGTGTGACCAGGTCAATTGCAGGTTAGATCAACATGAAGTCAAAGCCAACTTGCCACATGCATCATGGCTCTACAAGGAGGCTAGGTGGGACATCAAAATGCAAGACATATACTCCATGTACATAGTATGCCCAATCAGACAATAGTTACTATTGAGTCAAAGGTGTAAAGTTCAAACACGCTACACATCGACCAATTGTAGAGTTAGAGAGATTAAATATCAATGACAAAGTAAGAGTTGACCAGCAATGCACAAAAGCATAAGACCTCTTCACCTAGAAAAAACATAAGTCCAAAAGTCGGTGATGATATCCAAAAGTCAAAGATCAATATAGGTAGCTAATATTCATACTTATTTCATTGTCACAAATTGGCATCGATGAGAATAACTCCTTCAACCAAAACCTAAACATCTCATACCATGTTAAAAGAGCAAACTGTGCAACAAAATAATGAAAAATATAAGATCAATGAGAGAGGCAATGCACAAAATGTAATGAGGAATAGGAATCCACTATGACAAGAGTACAATGGTTGAGCATCGGCTCACACACTCCACAAGCTTCCTCTCTCCACATGAAGAATCTACAAGTACATGAATTGATGGATAATAGACTATGGACACACTCCCTCCTTTTATAGACAAAAATAAAGGAGTTGTCCTACTAGAAAATAGGTTGGCCACTTACCAAATAAAGAATAAAGTGAGTGCCAGAAACTAGGCTATGGCTACATGTAAATATGTGATATGACCACTTCTAACAACATTCTCTTCCCCATTCCATGTTATCATGGCCTAGTCTACTCTTCTTGACTTGATCAACATCAACACCATCATAGATTATAATTCCATGTAATGAGAATGTGTGGATGGAACAAGACTTCTATTTAGAATAAGAATTAGGGCATCACTAAATATATTCGAGCACTACAACACTATGATACATTGACAAGATTTGCACCATAAGTTGGTAGAGAGCCCAAAACATGCTATTTTAATATAGCATTCCATGACAATGCTACGTGATTAAGATGTAATTTAAGTTTAGGATTCACCCATACACACCGTGAGATACCTTCATCACACTATCATGTTTGTGGAATGAGAATTTAAATGGAAATGGTAAAGCTTATGGAACATGTTCCCAAGGAACGAAGTTCCATGTGATTATGTGATGCAAAGCCCTGACAATATGACATCCCACATCCTAATTCACCATGGTGTTATGGGATTCACACTAACCTCCTTTACACTACATTGCTAAATCAACAACCTTGGGGTTACTTTTGTGGTAAGTATAGAAAAAAATTTTGTTGTTGGATGCTAGAGCCCAAGAGTGATCAACAACATCCATGGGGGATGTCTGACATGCACAGAGAGAGAGAGAGAGAGAGAGAGAGAGAGAGAGAGAGAGAGAGAGAGAGAGAGAGAGAGAGAGAGAGAGAGAGAGAGAGAGAGAGAGAGAGAGAGAGAGAGAGAGAGAGAGATGGAAAGTTGCAAGTATGAGGCAAAACTAAACGAGATCAATTAATGCAATGTGTGATTTAAAAATACAAATGATCTACTCAATATGTAGATTAACATTTGTATCCTTACCCTTATTAAATTGGTGATGAAGAGGGTACTTACCCCTACACACAATATGGTGCATTAACACACAAAGGTGTTTAATAACTAATAAACCCCCATTCAAGTCATGGGTGCTTGAATCCATGAAACAAAACATAAAAGAAAATGGAAAGGTCTTATCCTACAACAACTATTGTTTGATCCCATACAAAAGATTCTAACAACAACATAGAAATGGCATGTTCTCTAACTCACATACTAAAATTTGGTTATTATTTAGAGGTGCATGTGCATGACTTAGAGGCTCATCAAAGGCTAGCATAGATCACAAGCATGGTGCACATGCATAGGGGCCCAATACCTAAGTACAGCTCTCGAAACAATCTAGAGAGAAAACTCTTTAAAAAAGTACATATCAAGTCAAATTAAAATTTGGGCAAAGTATCCACATTGTTATTTAATATATGTGATATAAAGGTCTTAGCACATGTGTGTGCATGGCCAATGTCTAGTTTCAATCACATTCTTCTAACATTACTTTTACTTTTAAACTTGTTTTTATTTTAAAATGTAAAGTCGTAATCTTTTTCATAATTGTCGATAGATATAATTTTAAAATGCATTGTCATATCCTGTTTCATACTTCTCAAGAGACATAATCTAATGGTAATTATTATCTATGTTCGAGACAAGCTTATCTTTTGTTGGGGATAAAGGTGTCTATCCTTATGCCCCTCTGTATTTACATTACACATTGTGACCGCACACATGTACATTGTAGGTGGTGGATGCCCATCAATGTCACTTTATTCTTCATTCTTTTAATGACTATTGGAGTTTCCACATATGGTGTCTCTCTTGCTCTTTTGTTCCATTCGCCATACCTATTGCCTTGCTGTTGTTTTCACTTGTGTCCTTCCACTTAGGTTTTACCTTTCAATTGGTATTAGAGCCAACCATTCAAGGAGCTTCTTCATCCTTTACTTTAGCCTGGATTCAAACCTTTAGCTCAAAGTTTCATAGCACCCATTATTTCTTCATTTCAAGATATGCATTTCTTCCCTTCTCCTAGCTTCTTCCAACTTGCTCTTGGCTTGTCAAGGATCTTCCAAGGCTTAGTGAAGCCTTGTTAACTACTTATTGAGTTAAAAAGTAGCCATTCTATCCATTTTGAATGGATACAGAGCATGTCACAGAAGTCGTGGACAATTATGATGGCTTGACATCACTTTCATATTTTGGCCATAACTTTTACATACAATATCAGATTTAGGTGCTCTATAGCTAGAAATGAAGAGCGCAATAAGACTAAAATTTTGAGAAGTCAAAGACTTCATTTTGTATAGTTTTTAGTTCTTTGTTTTACAAAAATAGAATTGTTCAAGTTTGGACAACAAACAATGAGCTCCATTATGTATGTTTAATACCTTAGTGATGCTATTTTCGTGCCTGGATATTATGATTATGCTTTCGGATGCTAGTTGAATAGGTTGGAGCTTAATTGGCTCAATTTTCTAGAGTTTCATTGCTATAATAATAGTTTGGGTAGCAAGGTATTCATTGTAACTTTATGCACTTGAAGTCTACATGCTCTATGGGTATGTCAGTTGGATGTCTTGATGCTTAACATCTATGAAATGCTTTGGGCTCTAATATTGAGCCGCATTTGATGTATTGGAATTTTGGCTACGTTCTTTAGTTGCTATAGTGGAGTAGTTACATATGGGCTTGAGGACTTATTGAGGTCTTATACTCCTGCCTATACGCTTGATGTATCTTTGATTCTGGACATGATGACTTAAGCTTGCATTGCTCATTTGACATTCGGATCTTGCTATTGGCGTTAGAGCTTTGGATTCTTTATGTAGTTGAGCTTGATCTCTTGAGAAAATGGGACTTTGGAGTTATATACATGCTCTCTTGTATACTATGGACTAATTTGATTATGCATGCTTTGGACACTGGTACTTACCTCTGTCAATAGTTTGAGTGATGGATATGCTTATGGGATGTATGGTTTATTAACACTTTGAGTTCATGACAATCTTTGGTATTGTTGGTCTATGCTTAGTCACTATTGTGTTCTATGTATCTCTGTTGCTACTCAGATATCCCTAGTAGTGGGAGCTTACTTTCTTAGCTATTTGCCGATAGTTGGTTTGACATGTATTCTTGTCATTATTTTACCATTGCTATAATGATAGTTTTCAACATTGTCTTGGAGAAAAGACATTGTATTTTTCCAATCTATTACTTGTACTAGGTGGACAACTCTATACTTTGGTATTTTCTCTAGTTTTGCCCTTGTTTTGGTTGAGTTTTGGGGGGTGATTTGTAGTCATTTACAGCAACCCACTTTGGATTTCACATCGATATACTACATTATGGCTAGTTCTTCGAATGTTGGTGCCATTTTTAACATTGAAAAAGAAAAGCTTGATGACACAAATGCCATCTATTGTAAGATGCAGATATGGCAAGAGATGGTTCAAAAGAAGCAAGTTAGTTCTTCGAATGATGGTGCTATTTTTAATATTGAAAAACTCGATGTCACAAATTTCGCATATTGTAAGATGTAGATATGGCATGAAATGGTTAAAAAGAGCAAGTTAGGCCTTTAAAAATCAAGAGTGTAAAGCCTAAAAGCATTGATGAGGATACTTGGGATGAGTCGGCTGAGCTAAGTAAATTCACTCTTATATTGTATTTGTCTAATCAATGTTGTGGCACCTAGGAATAATGCTTGGCATTTATGAAAAAAGTTATGTAATATTTACGACAATCAAAGTCTTACTTTACACATGTATTGGTTGAAACAACTCATGGAATTTTGCATGAAGGAAGCGACTAGTGTGTCCACACATTTGAATGAGTTTCACTTAATTTTCAGCTAGTTGATTTGCAAGGTATTGAGTTTAGGAAAAATCTTCCTCCCTTATTCTTACTTGTGACACTTCTTGAGTCATGGGATGCTTTCTGTACTACCATGCATACTACTATGCTTAGGACGATTTTGAGGTCTCAATCTCATAGGGAATCTCATGGTAAGTCTTGTGGTCATAAAGCCTCTCTTATATGTCATCAATGTGGGAAGAAAGGTTGTATTTAGGCACATTGCCATAAGATATATGATGATAATTGCAAAGAGAAAGGCAAGCGTAAAGTGTAGGAAAAGTCTAATGATTGCAACATTGTTCCTAGTAAGCCCAATGTTAAGATTGAAGAGATAAATATAGTGTAGTCTAAGTGAAAAAAAGTGTACATCTTAGTAGCTTTCTCTCTTGATGTTTCTCAGTTTGACAAATGCTTCATCTATGTATACTTTGTATTTCTTGCTTGTTTTGGGGGCTTCTTTTCATGTTACCCTACATAGAGATTGGTTTCAGCCCTATCACAGTATGATAGGTTTTATTAGATTGGAAAATGACTTGAGATTTCCATTGGATATCATTGGCATTGGGGATATACAATAGCAGTTGCCTTCCGGTAGCTTTTTTACTTGCAAAATGTAGATCATGTATCGATAATGACTAAAAATATTCTATATGTTGGATAGTTGGACGATGCACGCTATTATGTATCTCTTGTTGATTTCGCATGAAATATTACTTGTGAAAATCTTGTTTTTGCTCGAGGTGCCAAGGCTAGCAACCTTTATCCTCTATTTGTATTTGGATCCCTTGTCCATGTTTTGGCTTTGCTTGACATACCACATGTATCTTGATGGCAAAAATCTTTGGGATATACCCTTCTATTTATCCAAAGATCAAGATTCTTTTTTCTTGAAATCTAAGCACATGTTTCATGGACTCTAAAATAAGATTGCATTTTGTTGTTATTTTCCTAATTGATATATACTCACTTTCTAGCTCATTGTGAAGATGATAAAGAGATCCTTTACTTATAATTGGATGATTGGTCCATAGCCAAGCATGCAATTTGAAGATTTGTATAGCAAAAACTATGTGAACTTAGAAAATAACAAGAATGAGGAAAAATCTAGGGAGGAGGAGAAGAAGGATAGAAGACAATGAGAATGGAGAAAGATAATCAAAAGTTTTTAAAAAAGGGAAACATTCACATTCAATTTTATAAAGAGAAGGTAGGATCTTTATTGGGGTAATCATTGTCACCTTTACGATTGCCTACATTTTTACGTTTAATGTAAGTAATGAGAATATGATGCTAGTGGCTTTTTAATACTTTTAGATATGTTTATTTGCAACATTTTTGGGCTAAGCAATTACTACTATCATACACTTGATAAACACATCCATATTCATTGCTTTTGGTTGTTAGGTTGTAAAGGAGGTATGGTCTAGAAAACCTCCATCATATGCTCATTTGTGTATCTTTAGATATGAGGATTTTTGCCATGTTTCCAATGACAAATTGAATGAATTTGATACTAAATCGGTGAAATGCATATTTGGATGTGAGGATTTTTGCCATGGCTTAGAAGGTCATCCATTGCCATGATGTTGTTTTCCATGAGGAGAAGATGCATACCCAGCTTCAGTAGGTAGTTAATGTATGCACTGTGATATTTTAGGAGCCTCATGTTACTATTTAGTTAGCGAGATACCCTACAAATGATGTTCATGTGGCCTATGATAATGATGTCACACATGATGTGTAGGTCCCATATGTTATTTTGAGATAGTCTACTAGAGATAAATGTCGGCCCGATCAATTTGAGCCCTTCATGGACTATGTTGTAGTGGCAAATTTTGGTGAGCCCCTTACTTATAAGGAGGCCATGCATTGAGGTGATAGTCACTCTTGGGTGGTGAGGACCATGTAGTCAGAGCATGACTCATTGCAAAAAAAACCACATATGGGATCTAGTTCCTTTGCCCAATGGCAGATATGCATTTTCATCCAAGTGGATGTACAAGTTAAAAAGTATCCTTGGATACTGCAAGCTAGCATATAAGGCTAGATTGGTTTGTAAGGATCTTAAGGAAGAGCATGGTGTTGACTTTGATGAGGTATTTTCTCTTGTAGTCAAGATAATTACTATATACTTGGTGTTGGTCTTTGTTGCTTAGTTAGATTTGGATTCTCTATTAGATGGATGTTAATATGATTTTCTTACATGGGGACTTGTATGATGAGATTTTTATATGCAACAACCTAAGGGCGTTCAAGAAAAGGGTAGGGAACACTTGGTGTGCAAGTTGAGACAGAGCCTTTGTGATCTTAAGCAGACAGGCACAGAATGGTACCATAAGTTTGATGCATTTATCCCCTTGCAATCTTACTCTCGTAGTGATATGGATCCATGTCTCTACATCAAGACAACTTGTAATGGTAGCCTTATTATCTTGGTACTTTATGTGGATGATATTTATTGGGAGAGATGAGTTGGGTGCTTTGAAAACTCAAGTTAAGAAGATCCTTGAGATGAAGGATATGGAATAGGCCTCACATGTTCTTAGGATATGCATCATGTGTGATCACTTCAGGGGCTCCTTTACTTATCACAAAAGGAGTACATGCAAAAGATCCTTGAGCACTTTTATATGTAGCATGTTAAGTCTATTAGCTATCCTTTACCTTCCCATGTGAAGGCCAATCACGTAAATTATCCATAATTAGAGGAATAGAAGGCTGAGACAGCCAAGATCCCTCATGAATACATAGTGGATAGTTTAATATATGCCATGATAGAAACTCACCATGAGATAACATTTGTAGTAGAAGTTGTACTACACTATATAGTTGTACCTCTTAAGTACAGAAATGACTGTATTTTTAGCTATTTTTTGTTGATTTTTGGATGGTTTTTTGTTGATCTGAGGACGCATTGATTGAATTTTGATGACTTTGGAAGTGTTTTGCAATCGTTTGAGTATGTTTGGGAGAGTCATGATGGTTTTTAGTTGAGATACGATGTTTTGATAGGTTTTGTGATGAGTCTGTTTGGTTCTAATAGGGTTTGTTTTGATTTGTTTTCTTTTTGTTTGTGAGGTTGAGATTTGAATGTCTTTTAAGGATTAATTGAGAGCATGTTGAATGGTTTTTAATTGTTTGAAATGGTTTTGGTTGAAGCTCTATGGTTTTTATACCTTGTGTTAACCCTCTATTGAGCTTCTATAAAGCCTCTATTTCTATTTTGTTTTCTTCTGTGAATGTTCTATGAAATGGATGTTTAGCTTGGAAATGTTTTGTAACCTTGGAAGAGGAATAATGAAAGTTTAAAATAGCTCGAAGAAGTAGAAGTATCTGAAGAATACTTGAAGTGAAAACTATAGTGATACTGACAGTAGTGAGCTCTCAAGGGATAACTATAGTGGCTATGGTGACTCTTCATATTAGATATACCGGATATCCACAACCAAGAGAGGGTTATTGTAGATTATTAATTTTATTTCAAATATACTATTGGTTGAGGATATATCTGAGAAAGATCAAGTATGAGAGATAGGCATTTCTATGTTGAAAAAAACATTGTATGATCTGAGAGATTGAGAGAGATTATGAAGACTATGAAGACATGGAAAATGAATACTATGTGATGAAATTTCATTCAAAGTGGAGCATTCTTTTGTGTTTTTGTGGTTCTTTAATGGATTCTAAGAAGAATATGAAAAATGTGATCAATTTGGTTAAAGATAAAGTCGTGGGAAATTATTTATATGATGCTGTGTAAAGATTTGTTGTGCTCGGTGTTCTTTTTTATGTTCTAATTATATAAAGGATGAAAAGAAGCATGTTGATGAATATAAGATAGATTTTCTTATAGTAAGGTCCATGTTTCTTTGGTGTTCTCTCAAGAGCTCCATGTTTTTCTAAGGAAAACTGCCATCAACAAACACCAAGGCTGAAAATAGAAAAAGTGGCATTGCTGAAGAGGAAGAAAAGCAATGGAAGATTGTAGAATCCTTGCTATTGTTAACAATGTGAAGATCATTGCCAAAGCCACTTTCTACAAGAACTGTATACCTCAATGGCAAAAGCATATCGCTATCTTGATGCACGGTCTATGTTATAGGCTGATCCCATTGTCTTTTGAAGCTATAGAAAGTTGTATCATTATAGCCAATTGTTTCTTACAAAACTGAAGAGCGAAGGAAAAACAAAGAGAATGACTACCCATGGGAGACTTGGCCTCCATTGAAGAATCTCTAGACATCATCAACAAGTGGGACATTGTGAAAAACCTTTAAGAGTCCTGGTCAGTTAAAGTTCACAAAAATAAGAAGTAAAAGAGTTAGAATATATTCATGGATGCTCAATAGCAAGATACGTGGGATGCTTAGTGCACTAACAACCTTTTGTTTGTCCAATTGGCAACCCATTGAAAGCTAGTAGATAGTGTTCTTCACAACCTATGCTATTAAAACCCTCCGAAGTTGGTATTATCAAGATAATGGCACAATGGCAATCCTTAGAAGAATGAGTTTTAATGATTTCAAAACTGAATATCCTCCCCTTTAGAGTGGAATGAAAGCCAAATTCAAGAACGTTGAAAAGAAGGAAGTAGAAGAAATGTTAGCAAGAGAGTCCTCTAAAAACTAAAGCCCTTCTGATTTTGTTCTGTTGAGTACAGAAAAACTAGGTGGAGCTAACTCATTGATGAATTATGTAATCTTGAGGCAAGCACTAGAGCAAATCCAAAGTACATGAGAACAGAGAATACAAAAATCAAAGCCAAGAACAAGCTAGTAGCAGAAGCCTCCTTTGATACCCTTGTAGCACTCTTTATAGAAGCCCTAATGGCGAGTCAAGGTCCCCTTCCTAGTCAAATCCGTCCTAGAAATATTGATGATAGGCCAATGAATGTAGTCCCATTGCCAATCTTTAAGGGAGAGTATAATAAAGACCTTGATCTTCATGTAGCTTAGTTCATGGTAGCCTGTGTAGCCAACAATGCTAAAATACCCGAGCATTGGTTAGCAATATTCCTTGCCATTTTCAAAGGTGCAGCGTTTCAGCAACATTTCAATGGTATGAGAGATAAGGAGTAGGAACTTTTGGCACATGGAACAACCTAAAGGTGGCCTTCCTCATTAAATTCAGGTGTGAAGGTTTTGAAGAGTACAGCAATACTAGAACACCCAAGCATTGGTTGGCGATTTTTCTCGCCATTTTCAAAGGCACGATGTTTTAATGGTATGAAATACGAGCAATAGAAACTTTTGGCACATGGGACGACCTGAAGGTGCCCTTCCTCACAAAATTTAGGCGTAAAGATTTTGAAGAGTGGATGCGAGTGGATTTCATGAACTTAAAAGTCAGTCCTTTGGTAAACGGGTGAAAACATATGTCTCTAGAATGGAATCCATACTAAAGAGATGGACCAACCATCACTTAGATGAAGGTATCTAGATCGAAAATGTATGAGACTATATGATGATGTTGAAGTAAGGATATTGAGAAGACCAATCAACCACTAAGCTTCTGCAGTGAAATTTATGAGACTATATGATGATATTGAAGCAAGGCTATCAATGACTTCAAAAAGAGAAGTCTTACCTCCTCCCATGCCAAGAATGGTATATCCACCATGCAATCCCAAGGACTCTTCTCTACCCTACCCTAAGATGCACACAATACTGCAATACAGTGCACCGAATCCACAATGGTCGCACAGACAACAGTATCTTAAATGATAGTTCAACCATAACAATAATGGCCCCAAACAGTTCCCCCAATGGCAACTCAACAACAGTGAAATCCTACCAAGAACAACTGAAACCAAGAACCACCAGTCTCAACACGAGCTTTGAAAAACAGAATCAGAACAAAGGACTCTCTAGATCAATCGAACCAATCTATGTAGTGATTAAGGAGGCTTCTCAAAATCCTACTATGAGTACTCCAAGAGGAGAAAATTTAAAGGACTATTTGTCCAATTTAGTTGCAAGCATCAAGAAAGAGTTGATAGATGTGATTACAGAGCAGTTGAGGAAACTGAAGGTGAATACCACCAACATATCCAATCCTGTAGGAGGTGGAACAAATGTAATGCGATCTAATACATGTTGCGAATTACATAGAACGTTTAGCCACTAAATGTCCACGAAAACCAACTATCCCAAGAGCCTTCTATTTGTATTGTTTAAGGAAGAATCATACAAAGGATATCTACTCTCTAAAAAAGATGCACGAGTGAATGAAGAAATATGAGAAAGCAAGATTCAATTTGTTGGAATCCAAGATAACAACCCAATATACAGGACCAAAGCCTAGAGAGTTCGGTCCTAATTTCGGGCCAAGGAGCTATAGAGAACGACAATCTGACAGTAGTTAGAGATCAAGAGTGGAGTGTTACATATGTCGTAAAGTCTTAATCGACTCCTCTAACAAAGTTATAAATAATACATCAGCAAACAAAAAAGCCATCAAACAGATCTTTCACAAAAAAACTGAGGCACAATCCCCAATCGTAAGCACTGTAATCCAACTTCTAAAATAAGCAAAGTCCTTAGTTGATCGGTGAATACCTACTGCACAAACCAAGAATGACTTCTTAAATTACATCTAATTGTGAGAGAGGCATGGATATATATTGTTGTCCTTGTTACATGGCTGTAGCAGAGCGAGAGACAAAAGTAGAGACAAAGACAGACGCAAAAGCAAAACCAGAGACAAGCAAAAACAGAGGATACAACAAAGAGTATTAGAAAACCATGAGACAACATGAAATCTATTAGAAAAAGGAACTTTAGTTAACAAAAATTATTAGCTATGCTTGCAACTTTTTCAAAAATGTGAAAATCTTACATATAGATTGTAGATCTTAAGGAGTTTCGTTTGGACAAGGAAAAGAGTCTAAGGGACAAATGATGAGTGAAATCCTCAACAAATTGATCCATTCGATATATCCATGAAGTAGAAATCCCTAGGGGTGATCCTACCTTGATACTACTTAAAAATTGTGTGAGTATTAAACTCAAATTATTATTTGATACATAAGGGTTCTAAATCTTGATTTAGCTATCTAGTTCTCTTCAATACCTATCTAAAGGAGCAATATCTTACTTAAATGTTTGACCTACTCAATGTCAAGTTAATTGCTTTTTTAGATCCTCATTACTTTAGTATGCTTATTTTCCCAATAGAACCTTGGCCCCTTCCTCAATATCAAATAGAGGACATCAACCACATGCACAAAGTGACGTATTATGAGATAGAAAACATATGTATCCAAATATCTTGTTTAAATCTTTGACCTACTCAATGTCAACTTAATTGCTTGTTTAGATTCTCATTACTTTGGTATGCTTGTTTTCCCAATAGAACCTTTGCCCCCTCCTCAATATCAAATAGAGGACATCAACCACATGCACAAAGTGACGTATCCATATGAGATAGAAAACACATGTATCCAAAGACCTTATGATTTTAGACCCACTAGGGCAAGTCTCTATATACATCCTTTTGACCTATTAGCGCTGCAATACCCTATCCGGAATTTCTATATGAATGAGGCAAGCTTGAAAGGTTGGCACATCTATTTTTTTCAATTGCTTCACTGGTCCTTTCAAAAAAGGCCAAAGCATCTCATCGATCATTGGTAGTTCGATTTCTTTATCTTACTATGTTCTCTCTCTTATTCTTTTGCATTATTTGACCATCATGTTTGTGTCCATCGTTTGCACTATTTTGACATTGCAATGAACATTCAAGTTTGCTCCCTAGCCGTGTGTTTAAGTTCATCATCCTTGTAGAATATAATTCTAATGATTTTTCATGATTTATACTTTCCACTTTGAGCAAACTTAGCATCCTTGTGGCTTCTTTGACAATGCAACTTTGCTAGCTCTCATTGCTTTATTTGGTGCACTAGTAAGTGCTAATTATTGAAATGGCCCCCTAGGATCCAACCTACATATGCGACATGATACAAGCCAAAACTCATCATAAAAGAGACTCAATATGAGACACCTTCTAATTGTAGAGACAAACCAACTCACCCCCCAACCTCAAAGCTAGCAACACTCTGCACTACGATCACATCCCAAGGGTTGACATCCCATATCACCAACCCACACCACCTCAATATATAGATGCAACTCAAGAGTCCAAGAATAGTAATCACACAATAGATGTACACAATAGGGCCTTTGAGTCCTATAAATAGGTAGCTAACCAAACCTCCAAGTGTCCTTAGTGTGTTCTCACTAACTTCATAACCACTATGACCAATGCTACTAGCATCCATCCAGCTATCTAAGGACATAACACTCCCCCCCTTATGAATGATTGTTATTCTCAATAATATCCTCAAATACAAAGTGAGGAAAACGACTCTTCAATGAGCGTACTAACTCTCGATAGCCTCCACTCCAGGGCCAAATTCAGATTCTAGTGGTAATCACACCATGAATAATACACAATAGGGCCTAGAGCCCTTTAATGCACAACAGGGCCTAGAGCCTCCATTGCCCCAATCCCTATTTGCCCTTAGTGCATTCATACTAAGTCACTTCATGACCATTGTGACCAATGCTACTAGCACCCATCTGAATGTGGAGGAACATAACAATAATCATACTTTAGTTGACCTAATTAGTGCATTCATACTAAGTCACTTCATGACCATTGTGGCCAATGCTACTAGCACCCATCTGAATATCAAGGAACATAACAATAATCATACTTTAGTTGACCTAATAGTGGTGTTTCACATAACTGCAATTTCAATGTCATGGCACTTGTAGTTGTGTCATCTTGAGACATTGATTAGCATTATCAGCTTTTGTGAATTCGTGGTATGCGACCAAAATGGGAGAACTATGTGTGAATGCAACATCACTAAATAGTATTTCAGGTGAACCAAGATAAAGATCATGTGATCTCAAATTCCAATGATAGATGGGACCACTATTGCTACCACTTACACCAACCAAAGGTCTTCCGTATCTTTGTCAAATTCAGCATGACACCAAGCCACATTATAGCATCTCTGTAACTTTGCATGCATGACCACTACACCAACCAAAGGTCTTCCATATCTTTGTCAAATTCAGCATGACACCAAGCCACATTATAGCATCTCTGTAGCTTTACATGCATGATCACTACCAAGCCACATTAGAAGCAGAGACTCCTTAAAAAACCAAAGCAATTCAACTCCTCCTCTAATAAGTTGTAGTAATCACCATAGCACCAAAGGTTCACGAGAAATGCTAGCAGAATTAAGCTTCTTCATTAGAAGGGAGGAAATTAATGCACGTATTAAACTTCAGTAGCACAAGGCAAAGGAAAGTCAAACTACCAAGCAAGTCGTGCAAACCTCAGTGTGGAGAAACAAGTGTGATTAAACCAACAACCATGTCAGTTTGCTTGATGTTTCTAAAATCAGAATCCAAGTTGAAATAGAGCAAAGGGTGGTGTTATTCTGCAAGCAACTAAGTTTCCCATGGAGACTGCCATGTTCCTCCAAATAGATCAACCTCTCAAATTCATGAGTTTCATGACATCAAAATGCCCAACGCCTCAACTACAGAGAACAAGCACTTTCAAACTCTTGTTGCTGCTTCCTGCAGAGTTTGAACTCGTTTCCATAATAATCCATACATTTGGCATAAGCATCTATCTCTTTTGGGCACTTGTGATGAAGTTCTTTCAGCCTGAATGTAGTAAAAAGTTTACCATCAGACAAGCCACTAAAGAAAACAAAATATGAGGTGCAGCTTTACACACACTTCACTAGTTGAAATCATTTACATACAGCAGTCAAAATACTTTCTGTGGAACTCCTGGAAATGAAACAACTCTGACTTTCTACCTGGAAATCTTATTTAAAAGCCAGTTTGTGACCTATACCCAAAATGCAGTTTATGACAACAAATTAAAGATTATCAAATGGATGCGTAGATCCAAAGACTTAGATGATCTTCCTCAGAATTCTGAATCTGCATTTCACAACTAATATCAAGGTGTTTAGTGTTACAGATCTGCATGTTTTTGGCAAGAGATCTATTTAGTATGTATGTCCAACTTTGTGTGTAAACCCTACCTGCATGAACTTCGGTGTCACGAATGTCATCACTGAACATTGGGCATGTGCGTATTCTGAATGACATTGTTGGTTTTGGTGTAAAGTTCAGAAGCCCACACAGAAGAAAGAGAGTGAGCAAGACAGATAGCTTGCATTTAAGTGTACCTACACTGATACAGGAGTGAAACCAAACGTATGACCTCAACCTGAACTGGGTTGTTGACACAGGAAAAAAACCCTGCCCGGGTAAGAGGGTAAAAAGTGTGTGTGCAATGCAAAAAGAACGCGAAAAAGTGTGAGAGTGTGCAATGGAAGAGCATGAACACGGATAAAGGGAAGAGAGAGACTGATGAAATGCTAGAATATAAGGAAAAATCTGCTGATCTGAAATGGAACGCTGGTACAAAGAGGATTGATCAGTCCCTGCACGCAGCCCAAAGCATCAGTGAGGGCACCCATCAGGCTGGATGGATGAAGTAGTGCAATCTGCCAAACAAGATGGAGTGGTGGCTGGCTGAGGCTGCTATTAATAGCAGCTGCCTGGAGAATGGCCGATCCAGCAGTTTGGCTGCACTAATTGCAGCTGACAAACTACAGGCAGCTGCAATTGATGCAGTCGACCTGCTAAAACAGGTCACCCCAGCCCTGGCAAACTCCTGTGGCCATGTCCCACGTGGTACTAAAATGCACCTGAATTGGTTCACTAACCAGCAGTGTTTGAACACACTCACTAAAACTCAAATGCACACTATGCAAGGGCTAGAAATAGTCAAAGCTGCTCCATCTCCATCGGACCTGACGGAGCTCACAGCCAAGAGATGACAGCATGAAGTAGCTCGGGATCCACAATACACTACCCAACACAAAGGTACTAAACCTCCATGTGTTTCGCGTGGGCATAAAACACAAGGTTCTTCGCTAGAGTTAGTCTAAGACTAGCACACTCTAGCTAGCAATCCACACATAGCTTTGTGGTCCTATGACCTTTCTGTGGAAAGAAAGCCAATCTCCACCGACATCCAATGGAGGCCCGAGGGCACAACACTCAGCCTCCATAGAGGATTATGCCATGGTAGGCTGCTTCTTGTTGCTGCATAAGATGGCTCCCAATCCAAGGAAGAAGGAAAAACCTATAGTGGAGCATCAAGTGTCAACATCTCAAAACCAATTTGAGCTCCCTCTCTCCACCGACATCCAATGGAGGCCCGAGGGCACAACACTCAGCCTCCATAGAGGATGCTGGTCAACTATCTCTTGTGTTCTATGATTGACAGCCTGTAATAATCACATCATCCACTTAAAGGACGACCAAGGCACAATGTTGACCCTCAATGTGAGAGAAAAGGTTGTGATCCTGGTCTAAACGTGGAAAGCCACTCTCAAGAACTAATAGATATGCTAGTACCTAGCCCAAGGAGCTTGCTTTAGGCCATAGAGCACCACCACAAACAATTAGACATACTAAAACCTAGAGGGTGATCCACATATATGTCCTCATGTAAGACACCATTCAAGAAGGAAAACTTCATGTCCATCTGGTAAACAAGCCAATGATGGTGAGCAACAAGAGCCAAAATAGCCTAAATAGTAGGCATGCAGGCTATCGGAGCAAAGGTCTCTGAATAATCCAATCCTGACCTTTGAGCACAACCCTTAGCTATAAGCCTAGCATTATGCTTGTCCAAGGTACCATCAACAAAGTATTTGGTCTTTTAAACCCACTTCACATCGATCAACCTCCACTTGTCTAGATGCCGAACAAACTCCCAAGTCTCAATGTGCTCAAAGCCTAAATGGAATCGAGCTCCTCCTCCATAGCACAGTGCCAAACATCATGTGCCAGAGCCTCAATGGTAGTATGCTTTCTATCCTAAAAGATCCGTGACATGAGAGCATAATTCATACAAGCCAAACTCCCCTACCTAGCCTGTAGCCTACTTGATCATCATGGGCTTTCTGATATCTCTAGAAATGGGAAGCTCCTAAATCTTGGATAAATTGTTTGAACTTTCGAGGAATGACAACAGGCTAATCCAACTACGAAGGAGACCTAGGGGCCTTTGAAACCTGCAAACCACCTGTCTCAATAAGGGTCTTCCCCTCACTAGGCAAAGATGGTTCCCCCTCATCAGAAGAAAAAGGCTTCCCCCTCTAACAAAATAGCCGCTAAAGAAACAAGAAAAGATGGGAAAGAAGTATAAATACTCGGAGGAGGAGGAGGAGGAGCCAACAAGGCTAAGGAAAGCAGAGAAGGAGAGGGAGAAATAGAGGGAGGCGTTGCAAACAAAGTAGTAGTGCAAAGAGGTATCCTCGAAGGGAGTGGGGAAGCTAATGCTGGAGGAGAAGATGGAATCGAAGAAAATCCATCAAATGTAGGAGCACTATTGACGGGAGGATCACTACTATCTTTCATATTTAAAATGTCATCAATTACAATTGTTGCCCTTAGTGTCCTAGGCACTAGATGACACTAGGGTTAGGATTTATTTTAGGGTTTTCTATGACGGTTAAGCCGTTAGGGTTGCATTTTTATTGTAAAATAGACACTTGGTGCCTCATTAGCACATAAGTGTAGCACTATTCAATATGATCACCTTAAGCATTGTACTCTCTCTCTCTCTCTCTCTCTCTCTCTCTCTCTCTCTCTCTCTCTCTCTCTCACACACACACATTAATACACTACTTATTCATGATCAAGTATCATTGTGCATCAATTAATTCTTTCATTCTCATTCATTTTCCATTAAATTAATTGCACAATTGCTCCACGCTTGGGCCAGCAATGATAACAAAGCCACTTACCTTCTTCGCCCTCAACATCACTCGCGATCATTCACCACTAGCCATTGCCATTGAACCCTCGCTCAATTGGCTGCACCACGAGCCATTGCCACCGCATCGGCTCAAGCCTTATTGGCAATTGCACTTTGTGCTGCCATCTTTGCCCATTCACCTTATATCGCTATCATTGCCTTGCATGCTAGTCACATGTGGAGTAATTTTGTCTTGAAGACTTGTCCTCCTCCAGCATAATCACAACCATTCTATGCCACTTGCTCTAAATCCTCCAGACTCATCGCCTCTATTCTGTCGCCATCATCATCACATCTACCTCTTGTCGATCAACTGACATGCTTCCGCATTCATGCCTGTAGGGAGACGGCCATCTTGATGATCATGGACCTGCTACCTCGCACCTGAAGTGCCAGCAATCCAACTGCCCGTCACCACATCATTGCCTTTGCAGCTTTTGACCAACCAATCAACCATCACACTAACGTGACCTATAGAGTACCGGCTCTTCCGTCACGTCGATCACTTGCCACATCATGCAACCACCTAGCCACTACTATATCACGACAGCCACATTAGATCAGTATTGCCGTCTATCTTTAATTTAGTATACAATCTGCGCCTTGTGGCCCAATATCCTCGACAACAAAATTCTTTTACAAATATCATTCTCTTGAATTCCAACAAGCCCCTATTTCTACCTATTGCCCTTTCCAAGCACATTTTGGACAAAACATTGGGGCTTTTCTCATATTTACTTCAATTTGCACCCCAGCTTCACAAATATTTGGGCTTTTATCAATTCTGCTAAAATTATTCACCAAATCGAAGAAATTAGTTGTCCATCTTCATCAAAATTGGGGCTTTTTATCAAATTGATCAAATTTCACTCCAATTTTGCTACCAAATTTGGCATGTTTTTAGAATTTGGCATTCTTCATCAACATTGAGGCTCAATTCATCAATGAGCACAACATCTTGCATTTTCGGGTACAAATTTTTTTGAATTTCTCTTCAATTTCCCAATAAAATTTGGGGCTTTTTGACATTCGAGCTCAATTTCACCCAAATTTCTTCGAAAAATTTTGGGCTTTTCTGAAATTCATCAAATTTCATCAATTTCGAGGCTCATTTCACCTTGAGGCACGGCATTCGGTATTAATTGGATAAAAGGTTTATCCAATTTCTTCAAATTTTCTTTAGTTTTCAAGTCTAATTTGGGGCTTTTGCCCAATTGCATCATCGAGGCGCCCAAAAATTGGGGCTTTTGCCTCAATTCATTTTCTTGGCCCTCGACATGCTCAAAAATCATATTATTTGGCTGCTAGCCCTATTTTTTCCTGACATTGAAGTTTATTATTTTCGCATATTATTGGTTGAATTTTTAGTATACTCTACTACTATCCACATTATTGAAGCACTTTCAGCCATTAATCTTTGATTCCAACATATTGCCGATTGCTACCTTGATTGGGTAATATTTTATTTTTGAAAACAACTATTATCATTGAATGTGGTATGCACATTGCATCGGAGAAGGAAAAGAAGAAGTCCAGTCTCATTGCCACCATTGAGGCCACCAACCTAGCCAAGCACAAGGAATATACTTTCTTCATCGAATGTCACTATAATGCTTCTATACATGATGCTTGCTCTCTTGTCATTGATGCACCTTCTACTTGGTATTTTGAGAGTGGTGCTTCTAAGCACGTCACTTCTTGTTGAGAATTATTATCATCCATTTCTCATATACCTAGGGGGGGCGTAGTCTTGTGTGCAATAGTGCCTCTTATGCAATTGAAGGCATTCGTACTATGCAAGTTAATACTATTTCTAGCACTTCCATGACATTATAGAATGTCCTCTACGCGCGAGGCATTAAGAAGAACCTTGTTTCCATCTCAATCATTGCTACTCCGGGCATCACTTCTTGTTGAGAATTATTATCATCCATTTCTCATATACCTAGGGGGGGCATAGTCTTGTGTGCAATAGTGCCTCTTATGCGATTGAAGGCATTCGTACTATGCAAGTTAATACTATTTCTAGCACTTCCATGACATTATACAATGTCATCTACGCACGAGGCATTAAGAAGAACCTTGTTTCCATCTCAACCATTGCTACTCCGGGCTTACGTGTTCTCTTTAACAACTCTTGGTGTGCGGTTTATGATGATCGAGTTCATTCTTCTATTGTATTGACCGGCACTCTCACATCAAGACATTTTTGTCTTGATACTTATAATCAATAGCATGCTGAAATTTCTCTTGATCATGCTACTCCAGCAACAAGTGATCTTTTTATGACATGTTCCTTTAGTGCCACATATTTCAGCATATTTCAGATTTGCTAATTTTTATTTCACAAATTGATGATTTGCTTATCATTGGGATCAACCCTATCCAAATTGTAATGTTATAACACCATTTCCAGAAACCGCTTGCTATCATTTATGTTGGTGTTCTTTGCCCACCCTTGGCTCCCCAATTTGCCACCACTGAGGGGAGCATATTTCCATCACCAACAAAGTATTCAGCTGCCTAGTCAAGCATCATAATCGACAGCCCTTTTGTGAACCATTGATAAATAGTGAAGAGTGTCTTCACTATTTGTGAACCATTGACAAATAGTGAAGAGTGTCTTCACTTACTTCAAGGACACCAAGGATTCAAGCCTTTTCTTCAAGGTTGTTTCTTCACTTATGCATGGATTCATGGTATGTAATTGAGCTGGTTCTTCAAAAGACATTCTGATAGATCTTTTTACGAAGGCTATTCCTCCATCAAAGTTTCAAGCTATTCAGCTATTTCTATTCATGCTACCTTTTAAAACATGATATGTCATTCATTGTATTGTCATATGTTGCTATATCCATTAGGATGAACATTTGCAACCATGACTACATATATCATCTTTTCTAGGATATTGTTATTCTTCCTAAATCAATCAGCCCATTTCATGGAGGGGAGTTTCTAAGCCATCTTATGGGCTACACATTGATGGCTTTTGATCCATGATCCAAGCTCCCTAAGCATTTAAACTGTCATCAATTGCAATTATTGCCCCTAATGTCCTAAGCACTAAGTGATACTAGAATTAGGGTTTATTTTAGGGTTTCCTATGATGATTAAGCCATTAGGGTTTCATTTTTATTATAAATAGATACTTTATGTCTCATAAGCACAAGTATGGCATTATTCAATGTAATCGCCTTAAGCATTGTACTCTCCCTCACTCATTAATACACTGCTTCTTTCTTATTCATGATCGAGTATCATTGTGCATCAATTAATTCTTTCATTCTCATTCATTTTCCATTAAATTAATCGCACAATTGCTCCATGCCTAGGCCAAGAATTCTCAAATGATGTGGTCCAATTTGTGTGTCCACCAAACCATTCTCAAATTGTGTGTTCGGAAGGGTGTACTCCATCTAAATCCCTTGCTCCCCCAAAACCCGTCAAACACTTTGAAACAACATTAGCCACTGTGGATAATGCAAAGAGGATGGGTCCTTCCAAATAAGAGTTTGGCTTATGGGACATTGACACTCTCTAGGATTGAGTTTTCTTTTTAAAGACAGCTTGGTAAAGTTGAATTTTGGAGTTGTAATTAAGAGCTAATTAAATGATAATGTATTTTTGGCTCAACATCCCCTCTCACACCTAAAACTAGAGCTAGGAAAGAGCAGTTAAGATTGCTCAAGTTCAATTTTTCTTTAACCCCAAAGCATCCCACACCAACATAGCTGGAGTATCAAACAAAGGGTGTGCATATCAGATGCCCAGTGACCTACCAAGACTATAGAGCACATGGTTATCTTACCAAGGGAGCCCAAGTGATCACCCCAAAGAGGCCAAGGCATCGGACAAAGAGTGTTCATCAACTACCTAGTGGCGTACCAAGACTTGCAAAGGTAGATGCAATCACATTGAACTGTTTTATTTTTCAGTGTTTTAATTGATGATTATCATCCTATTAAGTGATCAATCCGCCAAGGGAAAAATAAAAGGGATAGTTACACCCTACACATCACAAAATTGGTTGACAAGTACATTTGAGGTGGACATCATGACACCTTAAAATAAGCTAGATGCCACATAATGCAAGAATTTAGAGCAATACAATCAAAAGTTTTGGGATACATTGTTGCATGTCACTTCTGATTGTCGAATACCCCTTCATGAGCAAGTGGAAAAATATGTATGTGGGTTGTCCCAAGAAATTAGGTCCATTGTGTCTAGCATGTCTCAACTCATAGAGACTGCTACTATAGTTGATGCTTTGCTGCATGGGAAGGATACGGGCTTTCAAGAGAGTGGGTAGAAGCCAAATAAAAAATCACTTCATGCTGAGAAAAGGGGCAGATCTAAAAATCAATCTGAAAAGAGACCAAAACAATAAAGAAAGGGCTGATAATCATTGGCACAACAAAGGGATTGAAGGCTGCAAATAAATGCTTCATTTGTGAACCGGAGGGTTATATTGTAAACGATTATCCTCCCAAAAGGCAACAAGCTCGAAAATCAAAAAATCAAGGAGATCCTAACGGAAAGAAGCCCAAAACATCAATAGGATCGGTACCTGATATTGTTAATGATCAGCCCAAAACATCAATAGGATCGGTACCTGATATTGTTAATGATCAGCCCAATGATGATGTAAAACCAGTCTTCCTTCCGTGGAGGGGTCGTAATTCCCCAATCAAGCACTTAACTACAACAATTGGTAAATGAACATAAAGTGATATGCACAATTTACCTTCCAAATATTTCCAATACCTTAATAAAATCACAAAAAAATAAGTCTCTTATCCAAAATATTGAACCCTCACGAGTCATTACACATCATCATCATCATATTTAACATTGCCCAACAACTTTTGTCAAAAAAACCACGTTTTGGGTTCCAACTCACAAAAAAGAACCACGTTTTTACTCTCAAAAACGTTTCATAAGTTTCAAACTGAAAGAAACACATTTCTTAGCTACTATGCATAGGATTTTGCACATTTCCAACCATACCCACATACACTGGGGCATTGCATACCATGCATTAGTTGTTGCATACCATAGGGATTTGTGCCATACATTCCTATATATGGTCCCTATCCAACCATAGCATGAAAAATTATGCTACCACCAAAGTAGCCTAGCTGCCCCATCAAAGCATGTATGCCCGACTATCCAAAATCCATTGGATTGGCACTTTCGTATTAGCCTTGCATTTGCATTCCTTGCCCCATAGGTACCAATTGTTTTGCTTCATTGGCCTCGTTCAAAGCTTCAAGTGAAGGCTTTGATATTAACCTCAATGCACCTTGCTGTCTCGAAGGTGTAGAAGATGACTTCTTCTTCTTGCCCTTGCTATCCGGAGCATATAAAAATTGATTGAACTAAGGATCCTTTGCCAATTCAGCAAAGAGATTTCCTCCTATCCTCATGCAATAGTCCAAGCTACAATCCAGTGCCATGGGCCCCCCACAAATTCAAAGGATTTGATGGTATCCCAGCAATGGAACCATGAAACCAATCTTCCTTCTGTAGATGGGTGGTAATTTTCTGATCACGACTTAGATACAACGGCAACATTTTTTACAAAACTAAGAAATGCAAACTAACTCACAATCTTGGACAAAGGACACCATGTTGGCCCCAAAATTGGCACTCCTTTCGGTATTTCTTTAACTTAATTGAAGAAGAAGTTCCCAATCCCTTTCGCTATTCCAACTCCCCATACTGTCCAAAATAACGGGCACTCTAGCAAGCCTTAAATTTGATTTACCCCTTAATTCAAGCAGTCAATCGGCCTTTAACCCACTTTCATAGAGATGAAAAATGCCCCAAATTCATTGATTTGCTGGTCCCTCCACTTAAATTTGACTCAAAAATACTTCAGCTCTATTGAATCCAAGTCTTGCAGCTTCCAATTTTTGGCACGCTTCCCAAGGTTATTGCTAAACCGTGATTTTTGCTGCAAATTAGGGTTTATAGCAAAGAAATATGAAATTTCTCAACCTCTAGTGATCTCAATGCTATAATCTTTGGAGCAAGGTTGAAGAAAGGCTGGGAGACGAGGAAATGCGAAGAAGAGAGAAGACTCAAACTTTCTTCGTGAAGAACGAAAGAAAATCAATCATTTACTGCTATTGCCTTGTGTCCTGGTGGATACCACAATCTACATAAAAACAAGCAAGCTCATTAGAAACAAATTCTCCAACCTTATCCGATCATAAGATCTTCAATTTCTAGCCCGAACAATTCTCCTCAAAGAGTAACCAATCCGTAAAGTTGAAGAAAGCCTCGGACTTCAGCTTAAAAAATAAGCCCATGTTATCCTACTATAATCATCCACAATTAGCATGAAATACCAGCTCACTTTAAGAGACTCCGTCCGCAGCAGTCCACAAAGATCAATAGAAACAACCTCCAAGGGTACTGAAGACCACCTCGAAACCTTGTTTGGAATAGCATCATGAGTTTGCTTCCCACGGATGCATAATACACATTGTTGCTGGCTAAACACAATATTCGACAAACCTCAAACAAGCTATCTGCTAGACGCCTTCCGAAGATAATCATAGTTGAGGTGGCCAAACCGAGCATACCATAGCTAAAACTATGTCTAAGAAATAAGAAGAAGAGAAATCAAGGCAGAAGAAGACCTCCACTTATAGACTCCATTCTCCTCATAACTTCAGGCAAGGACCTATCTCGATCCAGGATCAAGAATCCGAAAGGAATCCACATCAAACTCGACCAAGAGGCCAAGGCACAAATCTTGTGCACCAAAAGCAGATGGTATCCCAAGGCCGACACATAAAGCACCTCGAATGTATAGGCACCATCCTACCCATCAAAAATAAGATGCATGTTACCCCGTTCCTGAATATAAATAGAAGAACTATCACCAATGAGACTCTTTCCAAGCAAAGGCCGCAAATGAGCAACACCTACTATAGAAGGAGTCGTGTGTCGGAATGTACCACTGTCAACAATCCACTCCTGAGCATCTGGGCCTATCAATGCAGCCTCATAGGCCTTCAAGGTCAATGCCTCAACCACCTCCAAGTGGATGAAAGCAGCTCATGAGGGAGCAGTCACTGCTTCAAAATTCTTTGAAGATTTCTCCTTCTTCTCCTTGTCGGGGCAGTTTTTCTTCAAGTGGCCTATCTAGCCACAGGTGTGATAAGTGGTATCATTTTCCTTGTCCTTCTTTGATTTTTCCTCCTCCTTCTTTTGGGTTGGCCTATCAATGTCTCCGATTTAGAAGCATTGGTCCCTTTCAACTACTCCTCTTGGTCCAAGACCATAGAAATGTGGCGATGCTCTCAAAGTACAAAGGCAAAGGTAAAGTCAAGCAAAATGCAAAAAATCAACAAAAGACTGATGCCAAACAGCCATCAATTAAGGCTGCCCAAGACACAAAAAAGTCTAAGAAAAAGGAGAAATGTCATTAAAAAGCGATGTCATTATATTGATATTCACCCATTGAATGCTACCTAATCTCACAACGAATGCATGAAGCGATTGGCCAAAGAGAAAAAGGACTCTAGTTTAGCTATCTGGGAGACATCACCCAGAAAATCTACTAATAGTGATGCTTCAGCCAACTTTGTGTAGAACTATGCATTTCTTACATGCAGTTTTGATTCTTCAATGGCCAATTCAGCATTTAATGCTGCTAAAACACAGCACACATAGTATTTTGACAGTGTGATATCAAAATATATCACTTCCACAAAGTGTCTCTTTACCTCTTTGCATTCAACCCCTACTAGGAAGCATATCACATGTGCGAACAGCAACAGCTATGATGTATGCGGCATTGGTTACAGTCACAATTACTACTACGGATGGTTTCAATTTCATGCTTCTGGATGTTTTATTTGTGCCTTGGCATTACAAAGAATCTGTTGTCTATATCAGCTTTCAATAATTATGGCTTTCCGGTCATCTTTCAAGATAGCAAATGCATTGTCAAAGACAAAGAGATGGGTTATGCACTCACACTATCCGGCACCCTATATAAGAGTCTCTTCCTATTGGATACATATGATAGACGATCTCATGATGCTCTAGCAGTTAGTACTCTTTTGCCCGCAATGCAAAATGCGGATCTATGACATATCTGCTATGGACATACAAGTTTTAATAGTCCAATGATCCTTCAGTGGTGTCAGATGATAGATGCATTGCCTCCACTGGACACCCCACTTCCCCATGCACCTAAGCGATGTATTTTGGAAAAAATTCACAAGTTTGCCTTCAAGAAGGATCATGTAGTGCGTGCAATCCAGAAAATGCAGCTTATTCACTCCGACGTCTGTGGTTCTATGAGGACACGTGCACTTGGGGGTCATCTATATTTTGTCACCTTTAATAATGAATACTCTCAATATACATGGATCTATGGGCTAAAAGTGAAATCTGATGTGTTTATGCATGTTAAATATCTTGTTGCAAAGTGGCTGAAACCAACTTAAAAGTGCAAGCACTTCATACGTATAGAGGGACCGTGTCATGAGGGCATGTATTTTTGAAACCTCACTTAACATGTGGATTAATTTTTAATCACATGATTAAGTAAATATTGCATATGTGAGATGCAATACGGATTAAAGTAAATTTACGAGCCCGGGACTTGAAGAAATCATGGGAAATCAAAGGCAAAAGTTGTTATAAGTTATGCCACATAGGTACTTGGTGGTATCTGGTGCCAGTTGTTGGCCTAGGTCATTCATTTGGCCATAAGTGTCAATTGGTAATACTAGAGAAGTGGCGTTTAATGGTACCTAATACCAATCTGATGGCCAACGATGGCACAAAGATACTCAACAATCAAAGTTGCCTAGTCAATTTAATTTTTGGCCAGTCAGATTATTTTCAGGGCACCGAAATAATTATTAGATTAATTTTGAGTACTTAAAGACTGAAAATTAATATTTAATTATGAAAAATGCTGGAAAAACCATTTGGAAAGGCTACCACTTGTCAACATTGCCCATACAAGACTCAAAAACGTCTTTAAAGGCTAGAGAGGCCTTTTTACGATGCAGTCTACAAGAGAGAGAGAGAAGGAGAGGCTCCTGGTCTGATTTGAAACCATTGGAGGACCTTAAGCAGCCAAGGGTAGAAGAAGACCAATCTACACGCTGTTGAGACAAGGCAGCAGCAGTAAATGATTGATTTTCTTCAGTTATTTGCATCTACATGCTCTTGTGGCAGGGCAGCAACTGCATTTGACTAATTTTCAATCATTCTTCGCAACAAAACTCTGAATTTTCTCTCTCTACAACTTTTCCTCTCATCTCCCAACCATTTCACAACTTTGCTCCAAAGATCTTAGTATTTGGACCCTTGAAGGCTAAGAAATTTCATATTTCTCTACTGTAAACCCTAATCTGCAACAGAAATTAGACTTTAGCAACAGCCTCGAGAAGTGTGCCAAAAAGTGGAAGCTCCAAGACTTGGATTCCATAGGGCTGAAGCTATTTTTAGCCTATTCAAGTGGAGGGACCAGCAAATAATTAAATTTGGGATATTTTCCATCTCCATCAAAGTGGGTGAAGGCCAATTGATTGCCCGAATCAAGGGGCAAATCGGATTAAAGACTTGCTCGTAATTCATCACAGCAAGGGGAGTTGGAATACTGAAAGGAATTAGGAGAATCCGATTGTAAATCAACTTCTTCTTTAATAAAGCTAAAGAAATACCGAAACGGGCGCTAATTTTGGGGTCAATCGGGTGGTGTGCATTGTCCAAGATCAGTAGGTAAATTTGTATTTTCAGATTTGCACTAACTGTTTGCTATTGTAATTAAGTTGTAATCAGGGATTTACCACCCATCCACGGAAGGAAGGCTGGTTACAAAGGAAGTACATGTCTTGTGCTTTTGAGATATATTTTCTTGAAAATGGCATTACGCTTCAAGCCACCATAAGAATGACACCTCAACAAAATGGAATTGCTAAAAGGAAGAATCACTCTGTCATGGAAATGGCTCATTCTATGTTGAAAAGCAAGGGACTGCCTCCTAAATTTTTGGGTAGAAGGCTTTCACTATGCTAATCATGTGTTGAATCGTACACCCACTAAGGCTTTGAAGATGATCACACCGTTCGAGGCTTGGCATGGAAAGAAACCCAAAGTTGACTACTTTTGGGTGTTTGGTTGCATAGCCTATGCACATGTTCCCAAAGAGCTTTGTGGGAAGCTCAATGGCAAGGCTGTAAAATACATATTTATTGGCTACAATTCAAAGAGCAAGGGCTATCACTTGTATGATCAACACACAAAGAAAATTTTTTCAACCGAGATGTCATATTTGCTGAAAATGCTGGATTTTCACATGATTAGTTTGAGATGCCAATCATCCATGACATTGGTGATGTCTTTGAGGGCCTTTTGCAACTTTTCTTGGAATTTGTGCCTGCTGTAAATGGCCGAACAGACATAATACAGCATGTTGTTGCTACAACACATGCTCCCAAACAGCACGATTATGATGATGGTTTGCCTCATGCACTGGAAGATGCAATACAACATAAAAGAGCTATTGTAAATCAAACCAAAACAATCCCTAGATGGCTGTTATGCACTCTCCAGGAGAATAGAATGGATGCTCCCTTACCTCAGCGCACTACAAGGGCTACTAGGCATGCAACACATGATGCAGGGGGGGCCATTTGGCTGACTTTATGGAAGTAGATGATTGTCATGAGCATGTGTTTATGAGCTCATTGCTAGATGATGATGAGCCCACTTCCTTGGATGAAGCTTAGCAAGATGTACATTGAATGCATGCCATACAAGAAAAGTTAGACTCTATTGCCACCAACTTTGCATCGGATCTTGTGGATTTACCACGTAGTAAGAAGGCCATAGGCACAAAATGGGTTTTAAAACTCAACCGCCATGCTAATGGCACTATTGAAAAGTACAAAGCACGGTTGATAGCAAAAGGCTATGCACAAAAAAGTGGCATAGATTATAAGGAAATCTCTGCTCCTACATTACCATTATGTCAAAGAGAGAGATGCTAGGCAAGAGAGATCAATTTGATGTATGTTCCTACATAGAAGAATGTTGCAAATATTTTCACCAAAGCACTTTCTCATGACAAGTTTGAGGCTTTTCAAAAGTCCTTGAACTTGCTACCCTTTGGTGATTGATATTTCTATACTTCTACCATATTCACTGCAAGGAGGTGTTAGAATTTGCCAATTCTATGGCAATGCCCAATGTTTTAGTTAGTTGGTTTGTAGTGTGGACACAACTACATCAATAAGTTGAGTCACCACTTCTGGATATAGTTCTAGAGTTAAATTAACTCTAGTTGAGTTAGGGATAGGTCTAACTTACTTAAAACCTATTGTACTTTCATTCTATAATTCTAGTAAAGTGGAGAGTGCGCAATAGAAGTGCAGGTCAAAAGTACGAGCAACAATGTTAAAAGTAAGAGAGAGTGAACATAGAGATAGGTGTACCAGATTGTAATGGTACACAAAGAATAAAGAATGTATTTATATGTTAGGGTACGATAAGGGTATGTTCACACCTATATAACGTTATACACGGAGACGAAGGGACTTTACACCCAACAACTTTCCACTTAAAGGCCTGAAGGGTACCTTTAAGCTAACCAACTCCCACTAATCGAATGCAATGCTCATGTTGAGCCTTTGCAAGACTCTTAGTGAGAATATTTGTAGGGTTATCTTGGGTTTTGACCTTAGTCAGTGTGACAAGACCATCATCCAGGACCTATCAAATAAAGTTGTACCGAACATCTATGTGTTTGGTAGGTGCATGAAACATGGCATTTTTAGCTAGACATACTGCACTTTGGCCATCACAACCAAGCATTGAAGTACATGAAGAAAGACCAAACGGCCAAGCCAAATAGTTTTCTTAGAAGCTTCTGTGGTGGCTCAAATATATTCAGCCTCTATAGTACTCAGTGCCACAATTTTCTGTAACCTTGCCATGTCCGAATCACAGAATCCCTGCAACTCTAGTATATACCCTTTCCATAGCATATACACTTCCCTTGTGTACCTTTTAAAAATTTCACTACTTCCCAATGTGACTTGCCAAGGTTAGACATGAATCTACTAACAACTCCCACTGCATGAGCAATGTCAAGGCAAGTTGCAACCATGCCATACATCAAAGATCCACAAGCTGATGCATAAGGTATGTCCTTCATAGCACTAACACTTGCATCATCCTTTTTGGGCAATCAGCTTTGCTAAGCTTTATATGTGATGGTAAAGGCACACCAAGAGGCTTAGCATCAGCCATATTAAACCTGTCAAGTACTTTGCTAATGTACTTGTCTTATGAGAGAGACAACAACTGTTGCTCTCTCTCTTTTAATGCGCATGCCCAGAATGTGTTGAGCTGCCCTTAAATCTTTCATTAAGAAGGCTGAACTCAATTGTCTTTTAAGAGTGTTCAAAGTACTCTTATGCTTTCCTACAATCAACATGTCATCCACATATAAGACTAGCACAATAAGACTTCCATCATCAACCCTTTTCGTGTATAAACAATGATCTACATGACTGCGTTCAAATCCATGGCTAAGTATGAAGGTATCAAACTTTTTGTACCATTATCTAGGGGCTTCTTTCAGCCCATATAAGCTGTGTTTCAGCTTACAAACCAAATGCTCTTTCCTTGGAATAACAAAACCTTTTGGTTGTTTCATGTGCAGCTCTTCATCCAAGTCACCATGAAGAAAAGCAGTCTTCACATCCATCTGATCCAGCTCTAAATCCAAGGATATAGTGAGAGTAAACAAAACACGGAGCATAGTCATCTTCACCACTGGTGAAAGACCTCCTGGAAGTCTACGCCTTCCTTCTGTATATAGCCCTTAGCAACCAAACATGCCTTGTACTTGGGCTTCCTATCAATACATTTCACTTTGTAAACCCATTTGTTAAGGATAGCTTTCATATCCTTGGGCAAAGGTACAAGCTCCGATGTGTTATTTGCCTATAGAGACTTCAACTCTTCCTACATAGCAAGCTTCCACTTTCTCTTATTTTCACATGACTGTGCCTCTCTAAATGTCAGATGCTCACCCTCATTAGTCAAAAAAATGCAATCCAAAGATGGTTGAAATCTCTATGGCTGCCTTCTGACACGTGTAGACCTTCTTACCCAATGATCTATAATGTCAAATAATGGGCCTACATCCTCATGAATGTGCACACCATCACTAAGTGCTGATTTTCAACACTTCCTTGCTGCTGTAACCTGTTTTCAGCATGTTCTTGCTGTCCTATTCCATCTTGTGCATCTGTTTGCTGTCCATTATCTTCTAGCTGTAACACAATCGGTTGCTGCTCATTTTCAACATCAAAAGGAACAAAAACTTCAACTAATGGCTGCTGAATGGCTGGCTGTTCATTCTGAAATTTGACCTTCTTTTTGTCAAGGTCATCCTGTGTAATATGTTTTAGCAACTTTGCCTCATTAAATACTACATCTCAGCTGCGTACTATCTTCCTACCCTTAGGGAGCCAAACTCTATAGCCCATCTCTCCCTCATCTCCATATCCCATGAAGATGCCCTTGATGGATTTCATGTCCAACTTAGTCCTCTGATCTACAATAACATGCACAAAGGCATCACAAAACCACAGACGTGCAAATGGTCATATGAAGCAAGTTTGCCAAACCAAACCTCTTCAATTATGCCATTTTCCAATGCACAATTGGGAGATCGATTGCATACATGAACTGCAATTTTAAAAGTCTCTCCCCAAAATGGTTACAGAAGATTAGCTATGGACAGCATGCATCTGACTCTCACAAAGTGTGAGATCATATCTTTTAGCCACACCATTTGATGCAAGATTATAAGGGGTTGTCAACTCCCTCTTAATGCCATGCATCTCACAAAACTTTTTGAACTCATTAGAAACATACTCACCCCCATTATCCATTCTTATAGCTTTTAACTTAAGCCCTTTCTATGTGGTAACAAAAGCATGAAACCTTTTAAAGGCATCCAACACTTCCTTTTTGCTCACATGCACCCATGACTTTCTACTGAAATCATCAATAAAAGTAACAAAGTATTGTGCACCCCCACATGCAATAATAGGCATAATGCACACATCAAAGTGTACTAAATCAAGAGTATTGGACTTCTTAGCAACACCTAAGTAATAAGGAGACTTCATATGTACACCCATGACTTTCTACTGAAATCATCAATAAAAATAACAAAATATTGTGCACCCCCACATGAAATAACATGCATAGTGCACACATCAAATCGTACTAAATCAAGAGCATTGGACTACTTAGCAACACCAGAGTAATAAGGAGACTTCACATGTTTTCCATATATGCAATCATTGCAAAAGTCCAGACCAAAGTCTTTTACATCAAATCTTCCTAAAGAAGAGAGAACCTAAAGGTCTTTCTAGCTCATATGGCCAAGTCTTTTATGCCAAAGTTCTATCCGTGAATGAACTTCAGCCATAGCCAAGAACTTGTTAGCAGATTAGTCAGTTCATGGTTGAGTCTGTACTTGTGGTACAGCAAGCTGAGCAGAGAGACATTTTAGGCATTTTATTTGCCATTGTTTATTATGGTGTAGGCATTATTTGCAACCAGTCGGCCAGCATTTAATGCTGGCCGACCTATCATATTTTGGACATTTATTTGTCCTATATATTGTCTGGCTCCCTCCTCCACTTATTCATTCATTCATCACTTGACAATTCTTGGAGAGAGGGAGCAGATGCCAATGCCTCCACGGGCGGCGACTCACATTGTATCTGTACTGTCTCATGTCTTGGTATATGGATTCCATTTCCTAAGTATACATCTGAGTTCTCATCTGTATTGTGTTATCTCTTTCTTTTCTTTTGTCTTGTGTTCAGCAGTTTATCTTAGCACATGTTTATGCTTCCATTGCTGCACCACTTCTGACATGGTATCAATTTTCAAGATTTGTGTTTCTGCTATGTTTTATTGCTGATTTCAGGACTGGTTTCACCCTTGCTGATCAGGCGGCTGCTGCTCCATACAGGCGACCTGTTTGACCTGCGTTTCCTGCAGTTTTGTCATCCCCTGCTGTCCAACACCTCCTGTTGCCTGTGTTTTCATCATCAGACTGCTGGCGGCAATTCCCTACACCTGTTTATGCAGTGTGCAGCCTCCGTTTAGTTGTTTTCAGCACTCTTTTGGGCTGGGCGACTAGCAGAACAGGCCGTTTTTGCTGTTTCTAGCAATTTTGAACTGATTTTTTAACTTTGTGTAGCGGATTTTGGCTTCTTTTGATCAGATTTTGGGTTATATTGTATGTGAACTCTTGCTTTTTGCAGTCTGTGCCCATGGTTTGGCTGTGTTCCCTCTCCAAATACCTTCTTTTCTCTACTTCTTTTCTCAATCCTCTACAGATGGCTGCTCCATGCTCATCCACTGATGATACACTATATGGAGGTTCAGATGAGGCTCTTGCAGCTTCAGAAAGGGGTTTGGAGACACAAAAGTCGAAGGCCCAATGTTACCACTATGGCAAGAAAGGTCATTTACAGAAGGGCTGACTGCGTTAGCGGCTTCCAAGAAGAAAAAGAAGCAGACGAATGGTTCTACTCTGGTGGACATTGTCGTCTGTACTATGATGCAACATTATCATTGTATATTGTATTGTATCAGATCACCCATGATCTAAGAGAGGGTGTTAGCACATTAGTCAGTTCATGGTTGAGTCTGTACTTGTGGTACAGCAAGCTGGGCACAAAGACATTTTAGGCATTTTATTTGCCATTGTTTATTATGGTTTAGGCATTATTGGCAGCCACTCGGCTAGCATTTAATGTTGGCCGACCTGTCATATTTTGGGCATTCATTTGTCCTATATATTGTCTGGTTCCCTCCTCCACTTATTCATTCATTCATCACTTGATAGTTCTTGGAGAGAGAGAGCAGGTGCCAGTGCCTCCATAGTCGGCGACTCACATTGTATCTGTACTGTCTCATATCTTGGTATATGGATTCCATTTCCCAAGTATACATCTGAGTTCTCATCTGTATTGTGTTATCTCTTTCTTTTCTTTTATCTTGTGTTTAGCAGTTTATCTCAGCACATGTTTATGCTTCCATTGCTGCACCACTTCCGACAGAACTTGCCAGGTCATGCTTTACAATGCAAATAGTACAAAGTTCCCTTTTGGCTGCCTTTAACAATCAGCATAGAGCCCTTGTGAACCTTCCAAGATCCACCATTAAAGGTAGTAAAATATCCTCTTGCATCAAGCTGCCCAACTCACAATAGACTTTTCCTTATGCCAAGTACATATCTGACATCCTGTAAAATGAGCTCTTGGCCATTTTCAAGGACCAAGTGAATGGTACCTATACCCTCACTCCAAAGAGGGAGTAACATGAAAAGAGGCACTGTTGTCCACTATCCATCATTGGGATAACCCATGATGAGCTAAAAGTAAAGCATCAATTACCTCCTTTTTGGTGATGTGCATATCACTTGTTGCTGCCATATTATCTACATCACTGCATGAGCCAGCAACAAGTATCTCTCTAGTGTCAGAGAGCTCTTCAATGACCACACTAAATGCAACATTTGCCTTTGCAACTTCTTTTGAGGGAGAGCTATAGCCTATCATCCTTCTTTTTCTTTCTCGCTCTTTCTTGTAGTACCAACAATCGGGCTTTTTATGCCCTTTATGCCCACACTGATTGCAAGTAACATCCTGTTGTTTGCCCTTACTTTTACTCCTTTTGTCTTTATTTGCTGCATTCCCCTCTTCTCTAACCTGCCTCTTAGATAATAGTGAACCACTCCTTTGTCCACTAGACTTTCTTCCAATCTCCTCATTGAGGATAGAGCCCCTAACACCATCACAAGTTAAAGCAGGGTTGTTACTAAGTGAAATAACCAAAGATGGGATCCCAACTATCAAGCAAAGTCATCAATAAGAAAATAGCCTTTAGTTTATCATTGAAGGGCTGCAATCCAAAGTCTTGCAACTGACTCAAACTCCCTATGAAAGCACTCAAATGCTTAGATGTTAGCTTAGACTCATCCAACTCCATGTTCACAAGCTTGCGCATGAGATGTACTTGATTTACTGGAGTTGTATTCTCATAAGTATCCACTAACTTTTTTTATATAGTATAAGCTGTATCAAGACGCTTAATGTTTGTAAGTACATCATCAAATATAGCCATTTTAATATATGCAATGGCCTTCTTGTTGAGTCTAGCCCAATCCTCATTTGTCATGGTTGCAAGCTTAGTTTCCAAGAGAGCATCATCACAGTCCTTGAGAAACAAAATGCCTTGCATCAATATAACTGATATTTTAGTATACATTCCATGCATACATCATTGCAAGGTCACTCCCACTTCAGCAATATCACCAAAAATACATCTACAACAATCTCAAATCTGCAAATGATCACTAAGACTGCTACACCATGAATATTCAGCAATACATCAACTCAATAGGGGCTGCCTAACATGTGTACTGCATACATAAATGCCCAAAAGTACTTCTGATACACAAAAAACTACAAGAACTCTGTGCAATTTCTCCAAAATCTCACATATGGAAGATAATAAACTCGAATTGCACTGTTTAGAGCACCAAGTTGCTTCAACAATGTCCCCAAAGTGCATTTCAAGCATCAATTTTACCAAAATTCACAAATTTCAGCAAAAGCCCCAAAATTTCGCTAACCTGTCTTCCCCGATTGCATAATACATGTTCCCAAGAGCATAGAACAAGCAAATTTAGCAAAATTTCACAAAATTTTGCAAAATCCCCAAGTTTCTTGGGTCCAAATGTACACCAATGTCAACAGATTTGGCTCAGTTGGCAAAATTTAACTGATACATGAAAAGCCCCAAAAATTTCAAAGCCAATGTGCACAATTTTTGCAATTTCCAAGTCAAATGTCATTGTTATGCATGAACAGCACCAAATCTGGAAAAAGCCCCGAATATTTAGGCACAAATCTATGAATTGTGCTTACATGTGCGAAACCCCCATCAATGAGTAGGGACATGCTTGCTAAAATATTTGTAAAAATTTGACCAATCTAGCTTGCACTACCTGTGACTCGCCGACATGACCTACAGCGATCAACGTGACCTGTCATGAGCTGTAAACTGACTACCGCTAGCTGTCGTAAAGCATCGCCTAATCCACATTGACCTGAAATTGTCCCTTGTGACCTGTCGCCAGCTACTATCTGCTATCACCTACCTACCACGCTGTCAACAACCTGTAGAAGTAACGACCTACAGTTCTCTTTGCATGAGGGAGCTGAAAATGACCCGCACGGACCTTGGGAAACATGCACACCTTAGTCATAGCTATGATACCAATATGTTAGGTACAATAAGGGTGTGTTCACACCCATATAACTTTATACACGGAGACGAAGGGACTTTACACCCAACATCTAGCACTTGCACCTTTTGAGTGTGAAATTGCTACCCATTCTAGCAACAAAACAATGTGAGAGCAAACTATCCACGACATAAAACAGCACCTCGAGCCCAAACACGAATGTCTAAGACCATCTCAAATGTGGGTGCACCAATGGAAGCATAGAAGATTGCTATCATAGACTACACAATGCAAATAAAAAGAGTAAACAAAAGAAAGCAAAAGAAGACTTCAAAGGGAGAATTCAAAGATATGCTCAGAAACTGAAATCCATATACCAAACACGAGACAACTGTGTACAACTGTGAGTCACTAACTGCGTGGGCATTGGCACCAACTCCCTCTCTCCAACACGATCTGCACTAGGAATCTACAAGTCGATGATGATACAAACTGAGGAGGAGGGAGCCAAATATATATTATATAGGCATAAAATAATGCCGAGAAAATAATAGGTCAGCCAGCATCAATATGCAGTTAGCTAACAATAAGTAGCCTACATTATTAGAATGATGACAATAAACATTACCTAAAAATAGTCTACAATGCCCAGCCCACAACTCCACATGCCCAAACTCACTCGTGAGGTAACTAAATTGCTAACAAATGGAAGAAGAAAATCTGCAATGAACTCCAAGAGAATGTTGAGTACAATGTGGACTGATCAGTCCCTGCATGCAGCCCAAAGCATATGTGAGGGCACCAGCTTAGGTTGATGATGGTGAGAAACACCAGATGACAGAGGAATGCCAACAAAAGCCAAAGTGTGTTGAAATCTACAAGACAATGTAGGCTACCACTGACCACAGTTGCAATAAATAGCCAAAGACCTCTAAAACTAGCCGACCTACTACAGAAATATCTATTGGAACAATCCAATCTTAAATGCTGTTCAGCAGCATAAAACTGTGAAAGCAGTGCCTGCAGCACACGCAAAACTGATCGCCATCATACTAGGTGCAAGCACAAGTGCTTGCAGCCTAAAAAAGACGGGCAACTTGGGCAGAAAATAGTCAAAGCTCCAATGTCTCCGCCAAACTCTAACGGAACTCACAACCAGGAGATGACAAACTGAAATAAGATAGGCCAACAAAGGCTGAAGCTCTAAAAATGTAGGAGACCACGCTGATAACTAAAAATCCCTCCAAGCTTCATCAATTAAAAGCTCTTCCAGGTCTAGCGAATCCAGGCTCAATCTTGACAAATCTGGAACAACTTGCTATCCTTTGCAACACGCAACCCTATTTGAATGCCCAAGGAGCCAAATTGAGTATTCTCCTTAAGCATGCAATTCAGCCCTGCTGTAGACCACCAGATACCTTCCAATCTGCTATCAATTGGCTGAATTTTAGCAGCAAACCTTCATGCATAGCTGAAACATGCATGCTTCCATCCCAAGGCAGCCATGCATGCCCTTATTCTTAAAGAATACCGACTTGCTTACCTATTTCCATGCAAAACACCGGCTACAATAAATGTTTTGGTTTAAAAAAAGATCACTTGAATGAGTTATGAGCCCCTAACATCGTCATCGAACAGAAGCAAAAGATCCTTAGCATAGAGCTTCTCAAACTATAACACAGCATAGTTTGTGGTAGCGGTTGGTCCACACATCGACACCATTACCATAACTACAGCGCAAATACAATCTTTGCATTTGCATCAAATCATATGCATAAACCGTATCTTTCGTTTGTTCCGCATTGCCTCACCGTTCGTAGGAAAGGAAAATGACTCACAGGGAGATGACGCAGCGAGTAACGTCCTGTCCTCTGTGCAAGCATTTCTCCGGGTTAGGATCCGCTCGCTTGCAGTCCAGGAAGGCCTTGTTCTCAGTGCGACACAAGGACGAAATGTGCTTGGAAGCCGCCATGAGAACTCCTGAGGTCGTGACGGGCTCACCTTCTGTACTCTTCTCGCTAGCCATGGACGTTGGATCGCAAGAAATTCCCCGCAGACAAACACTCGGAAATTTGTTTGGGAGCAGTACTTAGTCCTTCAATTAACAACGGATACCCCGTATATTTAGCGCTGTAAATCTCGACTTAAGTCTGTCTCCGTCTCCTAATTTTCATACAATTTAACGCTCTCTCCTTTTTTTTTTTCTTTAACAGATACTAAGTCCTTATTCCTTATGTTAATAATTCGAAACTACTTAGAGTCTGGGCATGCAATTTTAGAAACTAGGCTTGAACATAAGTACGATCTTTACATATCAAAAGATACCTTTCGCAAAAAGTAAATAACTAAGTTCACATACGCAGCCATATGCTTGTTTTTTAATAGTTTGGAGAAGTGGATTTCACTTTTTGTTGCTCAAAATTGAAAGTGAATCTTGCATAGAATAATTAACATCAAATAAAGGTATTATATTTTATTCATGGATATTGGAAATTTAGCAACTCTATTGAAGGTGATTGAATATATAACTCGAGTTTAAGTAACCACGAATGTACTTGATTTTCAAATTTTTAGAAGCCATGGATCATATAGAAAGTGGAAGAAGTGTATTTATTTATTCGATATCAAGAAGTATGAAATAGATCATATATAATGTATTCATACACTAAATTAGGTTTGATATAGTCATACATCTTAATTTGTACACTTAAAACAACAAAATGTGTGATTTAGTTAGAAACTTGTCATACAACTTGAAATGCTACACATAAAGGGCACCTTGCAAAAGATAAAATGGAAAACTGTAAATTTTCATAATCAAAGTTAAAGATTTGGTAGTTTTTATGTTTCTCTTTTCTTTTATCTTTTGTTTAAGACTTAACTTTTAACTTCTTAAAAGCAAAGTAGTAACAAAAAATAACATATAAACATGCCATATAACGAGCATGCCGAAGAGCTAGCAGAAGTCTCTTCCTTATTTTATAACTATAAGGGAATGATCCATTTCCCTATCTATCGTGATAACATATACAATTTTCTTTGTTTTTCTTTACTATTGATGATGAACAAAAATGAGAAAATATAGATTCTAACCTTGTCTTGAGAGGACCATACTCTACTCAATATATCTTAGCCAACAAGTAGTCAATCCTAATAGTCCTATAACACCATAAGATCTTCATTGTACGATTGTTTGGTTTGACCAACTAGCTAGAGATCCCACACAAGTTGCTCTAGAATAGCATAAAGCATACAAACACATCCATGCTAATATTCAGGTCTACTAATTTGCATTGGCAAGCTGACTCTTATGAAGACTCCTCCATGCTCTTTCGTTATATTGTCCCAAGAACATAGAATACATCTTTGGCACCTCTCACTAGAGATGTGCATGTGTCTTTTTGTTGGCATCATCATACCAACCATTTTGTGGAGTTGAGAAACATGTAAAAGTTATAACCAAAATACGAAATGTGGTGCAACTATCCATTATATCCACTCAAAATGGATATAATGGTTGTTTCTCACCTCAACAAGGCTTAGATAACCCCCAAGAAGCTCCTTCACAAAGTTGGGAGCAGGTTGGAACAAGCTAGGAGAAGGGAAGAATCCATGCATGCGTGGAGAAGAAGAAATAACAACTACCATAAAACCTTGAGCTAAAGCTTTGAATCCGAGCTAAAGCAAAGGATGAACAAGCTCCTCATAAGCCCGCTCTAATACCAATTAAAAGGTAGAGTCTGAGTGGAATCATGTAAGCAAAAGCAAGAGCTATTGCAAATGGAGAGAGAGAGAGCGTATGTGGAAACTCCAATAGTCACAATGTGTGGCCGGTCTTCCCTTATTCAATAGTTAATGAAAGAATAAAGAATAAAATGATTGTAATGGGTGCTTACCACCTGCACCATACAAGTGTGCAATCACAATGTGTGTAGTGAATACAAGGTAATGTAGGCACACAAATGCCTTTACCCCCACCACCTTGCAATTTATTGTTTCACCCATTTCTCTTATTTCCTTCACTACAAGCTTTACTTTCCTTGATATATTTATTCGTCAAGGGCATACTTTTCAACAACCCACCCTATCTAGACTTTTTTGTAGTGTTATGAGCTCTATCTGAGGATGGCTTTTACGTATGATGAGCATTATCCCCACAAACCCCAACCATATCTCTTTTCTCAAATTTGAATTCTCGCTCCCAAGCTGCTCACTCTACGAACACTAAACTATCCCTTTCCTTTTGACTAATAAAGCAACATTTATGTTAACATTCAATGTGATATTATGTTGAAATGTTAGGATGTTCTACTCAAAAATAATTTAAGTAATTAGAATTCATATAAACATTAAGTACAATATAATATGGTGAATGTTTCTACATATATCCCAAACCTTATAAATATTGGGGTGAAGCTAACCCATTCTTTTGAATTTTTCTTTCTCATGAATGGTAAAAGAGCCTTCATAACCTCGATATACCTTGGAAATCTAGGCAAATATAAAATCTCAAAATTATAACTCAACCTACTCGACTTTTGAACAAAAATTTGAATAAATTTCAACTAATTGGTGAATATTAGCCAGTAAAATTATCCCTAGCCTCAACAAATCCTTGCACTAATTGAGATTGTTTAATCTTGATCCATTAACTAGAAAGCAAAGGGTCCATCCAATGTAAATCTGGCACATTGACTTGTTTGGGTACACCTTACCAAGCCAGGATCTCATGAGTTTTATCCATGGACAATTCTCTTCCAAACTATTGAATAGATGGAAAGCCAAAGCCTTTTCCCTCATTAGGAAGACCTAAACCTCGTTCACTAGTGCTTACAATAATCACGCGCTAGTCTTTTTCCTCTTGATTGATTCCATAGCTAAGGGTTGCAAACACTTTCTCTATGTTGACCCATGTACCTTGGCTAAAGTTTACATCATAGCTAAGAAGGTGATCATAAAAGGTAGTATTACTTTGATAACCACCATCTTGCCTTCAAAGCTAAGTGGACATATGCAACCATTAGTTTTTCTTTTAGTCTTTTGCTCCACCCATTGGGTTCACTACTGCATGGTCACACTAATGCCTACTAGACATCCTAGGCAACATAAAAGTTACATGTGCTAAATTGTGAAGTAATTTCTATCCACCAATGGTTAGCATGCTAGCTTCTTAAGGGATATCTTCTTCTTCTCCCTAAGCATGACATTCTTAGGCCTGTTATTCTCCTTATTGTCAATATTATATGCATTTTGATCATAACCCTATTTCCTTGATTGTTATTTCGAGCTTTTCGCTAACCCTTCTCAATTTGGTTAATTTCCTTTCACTTAGTTTCTTGCCCTTCTTTTCCTAGTTGTTGCAAGTCAAATTGCCATTTGTTGGATGATACCTCTCTTCCTTTTTTCACTATATTCTTGACTTCTTGCTTTCCTCAATGGTCTCCTTCCAAGGGCAATCCTTAAGTTAATGTACTCCCTACTACACATGAAGCATGTGTTTGGAAAGGTAGAAAACTTGACATCCACCAATGGTTTGATACCATTGATAACAAATAACTTTATGATGTGTTTGGAAAGGTAGAAAACTTGACATGCACCAACAGTTCGACCCCATAAATACAACCTTTGTTCTCGGCTTTGAGAACTCCATTGGATGTAGTAGTAGTTAATGGGATGTATATGGTTCTCCCTAGTGATTTGAGAAGCACATCAAACTCCCCATTCATCCATATAAGCAGGCTTGGGAAGTTGGTCAAATCGGACATTAGGTTTGCAAGACCTCCTCCAAATTGAAATTTGCTCACCAAGGACTGAATATACCGAGTTGCCTTTTGTAAATGACTACTAACACCAATATAAGAACTCTCTTGGCCTTGCAAGCCACCAAGGCCAAGAACAAGCCTTTACCAACAACACACTTAAACAAATTGAGAGAAGCTTAAGAGTCAAATGTGACCCAAGACCAACGTGAAAACTCCTCTTCCATCGGCTTTCACAATCATTTCTCTCCATTAGCTCTTCACTAGTAGAAGCAACACCTATAGTCCATATCCATTGATTCATCTTTCTTTTATTATTCTGCGGAGCCCTCCCATGCATTTTGGCCCTTAGCCACCCTCTTGCCCCTTCCATTCATAAAGCAAGACATGGCACCACATGTCACAGGGAAAAAAGGCAAATAAATGTCATTGAGTGGTAGTTAATGACTTTAACATGTGCACCACGTGAAAGTGGGCACTCTTCATGTTCTCCTCTTACTTCTCATATATACCATGAAGACTCATGGATAGGGGGGTAGAGTGCTTTGAAGTTGAGAAATATGGGAGATCCTCCTATATACCATGGAGAATCATGGACGAGGGGTAGAGCATTTTGAAGTTGAGAACTGTGGGAGATTCTCCTATATACCATGGAGAATCTTGGATGGGGCACAAGGTTTGGCTTGCTTGAATCTAGATACTGTGCTCCATTACTTAATCAACCTATTGGAATACCTATCGTTGATAAAATACAAAAATATTTAGTCAGTCCTCTTATAGATTAGGCTATTTCCCCCCAAGTGTATCATTATCTTGAAGGTGGTAAGACCTCTTGGGTAATAAGTAGGGAAGCATAGAAAGAAAACACTCCATAACCAAGCTTCATGATGCAATTGTTTTTCTAAATAAAAATAATTAGGCGCTCATTCTCCCAATGCTTTGCGTCGATGTTCTCTTGATGCAAAGCATCAAGATCAGGCTTCAAAGGGCATGTTTCATGTGGCTAATGTAAATAATAAATTCATATTATTTAATAATTAATATGTAATAATCAAGGAGAGAGGAAAAATAGTCAAGAAAAAAGTCGAGATTTTTATAGAAAAATAGAAGGTTTCGGGGGATGATGAGGCTCCCTTGTGGCACCCCCAAAAATCTTCTAGTAATATAAGTATACAAGGAATAGAAAGAAAATGTGTGTGTGTGTGTGTGTGTGTGTGTGTGTGTGTGTGTGTGTGTGTGTGTGTGTGTAAAAGACATGTTTATTTGTGTAGTGTCATAAATGTGTATCCTCTATCTTGCTCTGATAGTTTTTATTTTCTCTCCTTTCTTTTTCATTCTCATGTCCCTTATAATTTTCATCTCATCTATATGCACGTTGTGTACACATATATATATGTGTATGCACATGTGTATCTGCATTGTTGCATGTATATGTACATGTACATATTTCTGTGTTGTATGTTTGCATATGTGGGTGTGTGTATGTTTGTAAGTGTATTTCATAAGCGTGTATTCATTCTCTCTCATCTATCATTTCTCTCTCCACTTTTTCTCCCTCATATATATGTTTAGATGCATGTGAGTGTGCAAGTTAAGGCTTGAATCAACAAGGAACGAAACGAATTTGAGTCCTAGATTAGGTTGATGTAGTTGTGATGTCTCAGAGTGATGAGCCTCCAATAGCAGCAGCCCAAGTAAAAGAGTTGCACTTTCCCAATGACGAGCCTCGTATCATTTGATATGTCTTTTATAAAAGAATTCAACAGAGAGAGAGAGAGAGCTACATACAAATTTTCAAAGATTCACACACACACACACACACACACACACACACACACACACACATATATATATATATAGAGAGAGAGAGGTGTTGTTGTGCTCAGTTTGGTGGGCACAAGAAAAGCCCCCTTGGCCGGTCACTTGTCCGCCACCTGCTCACACACGAGGCGATGAACACTTTTCCTAGCCAATAAGTGTCCATCTGTCTTCCATCCGCAATTGTTTACACAATGGTCACCACTTATACACTGGACACTTCTTTGAATTATCCCCTGATCACATGTGAATGAAGAGATGCTATGGATGTTGATCATTATTGGCATAATAATTAATATATTGAATACTTGATTAAACACAATCATTGATGCTAGATAAAACGAGTTCATGTTATTGATGGGGAAAAGGGGATACAATTCATAAAACTAACACGTATTACTAACATAGTAATCCATGTTAATCATTATTGGCACTTACGATTATTATTGAAATTCGCAATTTACATAATCATTGGCTATAAGTATCACGAATTGATGTTACAAAACCAACAAAAAGCGGTTCTTGTTGTGGTGCTGCCGAGGGGCCATGTCGAGAACTATGTGGAATTGGACAAAGAACTATATTATTGTGTATTGTTATGGGTCCCTCTATACCTGACTGTCTTGGTTGTTGGAACAGTGTGAATTTAGGAGGATGAGGATTGATAAAAGGAGGGCAGTTTGGAAACACACCTAGAGGAATACTGCCACCCACACTATGCTTGGAATGTGGCTTGGAACACCCACTCGAAAAATACATAAAGTCATTACTGCATATTGCATCTTGGCTCATTTGAGACATGAACTGTTGAAACTCCTCCATGGGAGTGCTTTCTTGTGAATCCATTGAGATTGACCTTAAGTATGAAAATAATGAAACAAATTAAAAAGTTGCTTGTTGTGTGGAAAGTATAACTGAAACTCATTACAAAGGAATGAGTTGTAGCGCTTTACTATGCTCCATGTATTCACTTATCTTCAACCAATATAGCTATTTGCAATATGTGGATGGACTGAGAGGTTTATTGATCTTTACATAACTTTGTGAGACAATCCATATACAAGATCATTGTATGCAAGACTTTACGAGACACAAATTCCAATCATGCATAATCAGTGTATGCATAACCAATTTGGAACAATTGAATCTATATATTGAGCATTGCTAACATCAATTGTAATGTCTACATGAATAAACATGCTTAAACTAAAACTGTTTTATGCATAACTTTATGAGACAATATCAATATATGCATAACAAGTGTACACACAACTTTATGAGACAATCAGTATACATAATCATATATGATAATCTATACATAATCAATGTATACATAATCAATATATACATATTCAAATCATGCAAGATGAGTATAGACACAATCAAATGAAGCATAACCCATTTGTACAATATCAATATATGTATAATCAATATATGCATGATGAATTTGACAACATTCAATTTATAAATTGGGCTTTAATCAATTCATTAATGGATCGGTCATGCAATCCATTAACCCCAATGCAAGAGAAAAATCAGGGATAATAGGTTTAGATTGGCTAATACTTGAAAAGTAGATATGTATTGATCGGTAATGCAATCCAACAACCCCAATGCAAGAGAGATGATGTACTACGTAGGGGGAACTATGGAGAGGGCACAACCTACACGAAAGAGCCAATTTTGGAGCAGCACTTTCAAATCATTTGGAGAAAGAATTGAAAGCACACTATGGGATACTTGTGAATTGAATGCTTTTAGTTGTGGTGCTACTTAGATTGAGACACCAAATACTACTAGCAAACATGTGCAATTTCTCAATGTGGAGCTTGGGGGGGAGAGCCTGAAATTGAAGCCTTTAGTAAGCTGATTGCTATATTTACAATTTGTAATTAAAAATTGCTATGGAAGAATCAATCCCATGCAAACTTAGAAATGTGAAGTGTCATATATCCAAAGCTTGGCTTATAACCTGTCCATAAGTACAAATGATGCAATTCCTAGTTTAGGATAGACAAAGATATCCAATAGAGCGAGGCTTGGAACATGTGCATACTATTTTGAAACAATTAATGTTCAATTCAGTCGATAATGGTGGTTGCAATTAAATTTCAGTCACCATGAATTTCAAATTGAAATATGAGCTATGAAAAATTAAAAACATATTCATCAGGTGAAGGTAAATAAAAGAGCAAGTTGCTTAGTGTCAAAGTAGGGTGGTTCTTTTAATACGAATTAAATAGACTTCTAGCAAAGGCAACACCACTACAAGGCAATCTAGATTTTGAAATAAGTAGGCGAAATCTAGTCTTAAGTCTTACCATCCATTTCATGTCTTAATTTTAGCGAATAGCAACAAGTATATCTCGAAAGCTGCAAAGATTTGGGGATAAATTTCAATCATCACGAGTTTTGAATGGAAGTTTGAGCTATGAAGAATTAGAAACATATTCATTAGTTGAAAGTAGGGTGGCTCTTTCAATATGAATCAAATCGACCTCCAGAATCAAATATTTGCATATCCTAAATTCAGTAAATAACAAAAGTATAATTCATGTATTCTCACTATTACATTCATTACAAAATGATTTCCTATTGCTATTTTCAATATTTTGATAGGGGCGAGTGCAAATGTGAGATGCCAAGGGATGCCTTGTTAAAAAAGGTAACTCATAAATCTACATGATAGAGAGGGATTGTGGAGATCTTGCAAGCATATTACATGAAATGGATGCCTTAGATGTTTTCCTTAGAGGGATTTAGAACATAATCTAAGCATGATGCACTCTCTGGTGCAATTGTTGTTCCCCTGGTGCATTTACGTTGTACAAGAATTGAAGCTTTATGGATTGGAAATTGTGAGATTGAGAGAGGATCGAAGCTTAGCACATAATGCAGTAAATTGTATGAGAGTGAAGCACCACACCCAATGCAATAGACTGAAAGAGTATAAATTGAAAGTACAAGGTACAACCCTTAAACCGTAGGGTTATAGGGGGTGTTCACACCCGAACACGATAAGTGCCTATAAGTGTGACATAAGCACATACAAAATAAGACCATAAGTCTGGGGGAAAAACCCTCTCGTATCGAGAGTAAAAAGTGCCCTAGTGTCCTATTGATCATGGTCACTCCTATGTGATTGTAGGCATGAGTGAGGCGTAAGTGAAATACCCAACAAACCCCCTTGGAGTGAAGAGTGATCAAGAGTATAAGGATCATCTACCACCAAAGGAGCTCAAATTTAAAGCATTGTGCTTCAAATTTGTCATGAGGTAGAGCTTTGGTGAAGATGTCTGCCCGCATTACTGGGGGTAGGACAATAGGCAAGACTGATATCACCTACATGTAGCCTCTCTCTGACAAAGTGATAATATATCTCAATGTGTTTCATGCGTGCATGAAACACTAGGTTCCGTGCCACTGCAATGGCACTCTAACTATCACTGAAGAAAGGAGTAGGCTTCGTAACAAATACATCCAGATCAGCTAGCAATGTCTAATCCATACGCATTCAACTGTGGTAATAAAAGCTGCCTTGTATTCAACTTCACAAGACGATGTGGCAACAGTGCATTGTTTCTTGCTAAGCCAAGAGATGCAAGATGAGCCAAGAAAGAAACAATTACCACTAGTGGAGTGACGTGAATCATAATGATCAGCCCAATCAAAATCACTATAAGCATGTAAGTGCAGTGGTATCCCCTTGGCATAAAGCAATCTAAGAGATCTAGTACTTGGCAACAAGTAATGAAAGACACGCTTAACAACTTGCCAATGTGACATGCATAGCTAATGCATATATTTGTTCATGGATAAAATTGCAAACTGTATGTTTGGCCTAGTGTTGCATAGGTAAATAAGACATCCAACTGCTCGAGCATGTGTGTGTATATCAAACAAATCACTATCATCATGTAATGACAGCTTTAGTCGAGGTTCCATTGGTGTATAGACTGGCTTGTAATCTTATAAGCCAAGCTTCTCAAGAAGTTTACCAATGTTTCTTGATCGTGATAAAGCAACACCTCTAACATCATGTATGAACTGAATGCCCAAGTAATAATGCAAAGACCCCAAGTCTGACATGTCAAAATTTTGTTGCAAATTTTGTTTGAATGCTGAAATCTCATTAGCATGTGTCCGTGTAAGCAAGAGATCATCAACATATACACAAATGATCAACATGGATCCCCCCTCTTTACATACGTAAAGGGTAGACTCAAATGAGTTGTTTATGAATCCTTGGCTAAGCAAGAAAGCATCTATCTTTGCATACCAAGCTCTAGGAGCCTGTTTCAAACCATATAAAGCTTTTTTCAGCTTGTGAACCAAGTGTTTGGATCCCTCAACTGCCAAACCAATGGGCTGTTGTATATATACTTCCTCATGAAGTTTCCCAAGTAAAAATGCAGTTTTAATATCCAACTGATGCACAGTCCATCCATCATGGGCAGCCAAAGCAACCATAGACCTGATGGTCGTCTTTCGGGAGGTAGGAGCAAATGTCTCCTCATAGTCAATGCATTTATTCTATGCATAGCCTTTAGCTACAATCCTTGCCTTATATTTGTCAATGGATCCATCTACATTTTGTTTCAGCTTCTAGACCCATTTTGTTGCAATGGCTTTCTTCCCAATGGGCAAAGACACTAAATCCCATGTTTGATTCTTAGTTATAGAATCCAATTCAGCTTGCATTGCTGCCATCCAGTGCACACTCTGTTCTGCTTCCTTAAAACATTCAGGCTCGTCATCATCAAGTGTGCTTGCTGCGAAAACAAACTCCATGGTATGCACAATATTATACATATGAGCTTGCCTTCTAGTATGACCAGCCATGGGTGCATCAAGATAACTACCTTCCATAGTTTGTAAATACCATCTAGGCATTTGTCTTGCCTCCTAGTTGTGCATAAGGTCTTGCTGAATTTTAGTTTCAGCACTTTGCTGAATTTTCAAATTAGCAAAGGGTGATTTTCTGCATTTTCCAAAGGAGGAGCTGGCCGAACATTGAGGTCACTTGTTGAAACTCCAGTTGAATCACCAAATATAATGGGCAACAACCCTTCAAATACATCACGGGCAACGTGATATGTGGCAAAACCAGCAAGGGATAATTCTGATTTTTCATCAAAGAGTACATCCCTACTGACGAATACCTTTTAAAGACAGGATCATATAGTTTATAGCCTTTACTCTCACTACTATATCCCACAAAAATGCATTTGACAGCCTTGCTATCCAACTTTTTTTAAAGTACTTGGGGAATGTGTGCATATGCAAGACCCTCAAAGGTACGAAAGTGCCCAATAGAAGGTTTCTAGCTGCTCCAAGCCTCAAAAGGCGTAACATTCTTTAATGTTTTGGTGGGGCATATGTTCAAAACATGGCAATCACACATAATGGCTTCCATCCAAAAACTGTGTGGCAAGCTCTTTGCATTCGGCATACATCTGGCCATCTCCATGAGTGACCAATTCTTCCTCTCTGCAACTCCATTTTGCTGTGGAGTATAAGCAGTAGTGAACTGATGACCAATTCCCTTTTGCTTCAAAAAGGAATTCATCACAGAGGACATATATTCCCCCCCTCGGTTTGAATAGAGAGTTTTTACTTTACAGCCAGATTGATTCTCAACGAGTGCTACAAAAGCCAAAAATTGCATCACACACTTCTAACTTCTTCACTAAAGAATAGACCTAGTAGAAGCGTGTAAAGTCATTAATAAAAGTCACAAAATAGTAACATCCACCCAATGACTTTGTCTGCGTAGGACCACATACATCTGAGTGCACTAACTGTAACTTGGCTGTGGCTCTAAACCAACATTACAAGAAAATGAAAATTGATGCATTTTCCCCAAAATACATCCTTTGCATAAGTGCTTAGGAGATCTCTCAAAAAGAGGTAATCCATCTAGTATCTATGTACGATGTAAGAATATCAAGCTACCATAGTTTACATGCCCCATGCGAGCATGCCATAATTCTGCCTGTAACATAGCAGGAGTAAGAGTGGATGCTAAGTACGCTGACTGATCAACTGAAAGAGCATTTAGCTCATATAACCCATGACATAGAGTGCCAGTCAAGACCAAAGTCATGTGTTCCTTATCTCTCACTATGCATATGTCATCATCAAAGATGACCTGCAATCCACATCGTTCGAAAGAAGAAATAGATAGCAAATTCTTCTTTAAACTTGGCACAAACAAATCATCCTGTAGGCAGAGAATAGAGCCATCAATGGCTGTGAGCACAATCTCCCTGATAGCTCTAACAAGGTATGATGCATTATTGGCACACTGTATAGACTTGTCAACTGGAGCTACACCAATACTAGCAAATAAATCTATGCGAGATGTGATGTGCCTAGAAGCACCACTGTCAAAAAACCAAGTGCCTGCATCCTTAGTAGAGCTAAATGCTCTATTAGCCCAAGAAGAGTCATAACTGCATGTATAAAAGCAATAGTCCTTATTTGCAACAAAGGACGCTGACTCAATAGTAGTAGAAGAAATAGACATCCCTGAGTTCTTTTTCTTCTCCTTGGCTATGCGTTTTCTACACTCAGTGATGTAGTGGCCCAACTTCTTGTAATAATGGCATTTGCCCTCTTTGGCTTGCATGTTCCCTTGTTTTTTACTTCTATGTGAAGTACCAGAAGCCAGAGAGCTCAATGTAGTATAAAAGGCTGGGCAGCAATTCTCATGGTGAGGTTTAAGGCTGTATGAAGTAAGTAATGAGTTCAATGTAGTAGATATCATCTGTGCATTTGAATAGTACTCATCAACATTCATAGGTTGTTCACACAAGTCCTGAATTTTGTTCAAGTGATCGTGAATAGAATCACCCTCATTCGTTTTCAATGTCTCTAGCTCTTTCTTTAAGAAAGAGATGCGAGTCTCATTCTTACCTGCAAACATATGCTTCAAAGTTAGCCAAGCTTGTCGTGAAGAAGCTATTGAACGAATGTGGGGGATAATGGACCACTGAATTGCCAATGTAATCATCGACAAAGCCTGTGCATCTCGTGTATCCCATGCTTTTTGAGCTGCTGATCTTTGGGGAAGTTGCTGAAGTGGAGCATCCTGAGGTACTCGTTGTCCACGCCCTACTGAAGGAGGAGTAGCTGGAGCCACAACTCCGGGCCTAACTTCTTTTCCACTGATATAATCCCATAGATTTTTCGCCACAAGTACATTCTTCATCATGAAGGACCAAAGTGAGTAGTTGTTACCATCCAATTGTCCTCCTTGGATACATAGGTAAATACATCTCCTCGATTTTCCATGATAATCAATTACCAAAAGAAGCAAAAGAGCAAAGTCCAAGCTGGACTAAAGTTGAAATCTTAAAATTTCCAAAAATTATAGTAGATAACTTGCTGCAATTAGTACACTTAGGTGCACTCTGTCAAAACTGTGCATAATGCACGTAGTTCAAGGTGCATTCATTGTTTAGCAACACGGTATTAGCGAAATCCCCAAACTTTATTGCCCCAAATTTGTCCAAGACAATCTATCACCGAACTGAGATTGCAATACATGTGCCAATGTCCGCAAAAAAGTCAAAAGCCCCAAAATTTCTGATAAATTTGCTAAGAGATTTGGTTCAACTGTGTCTGTCTAGACCGTTGTACCTGCTGGGCAAAAGGCCCCTCTTCCAGAGATGAATCTGGATTAAAAAGGTAAAAACAAAAAAAAAACATTTGAAATGTCAGGTTGGAGACTGTCGATGCAGAGATAGGTGCCAATGTAGAGCTCGTGTGTAGCTAGCATAGGTACATGTGCTGGTGGGGCTGGAGGAGGTTGTGACGGGCCTGGCACAGGGCGGCATTTTAGGTAGTGTTGCGGGTGCATGTGGCATCGCTACATGTGCTGGGGGATAGGGCGTGTTACGGATGATGGGCAGCAGTAAGTAGGCACAGGTGGGGTGTTCAACAGTCTGGGGGCGGCCGTTCAGCAGCCTAACGGGCGCAAGACATAGTGCTGCAAGCATTGTAGGAGAGACTCAGGGGCGCCATCGTTGGGTTGTTGGTGAGCTGGTGGGGCACATCACATGGCTTGGCACGTAGGTGCATGATGACGTGCACGTAGGTGCAGGATGACTTGCACGTAGGTGCAGGCTAGTGGATGGTGCGAGCAGTGCTGGGACCTGAGTAGAAGATCCCAGATGTTGAGTGGAGTTGAGTAGAACATGAACAGAGCTGAACAGAGCCAATGCTCGAATACCAAATGTGAAATTGATAGAGGATCGAAGCTCAGCACAGAATGCATTAGATTGTGTGAGAGTGAAACATGACGCCCAATGCAATATACTGAAAGAGTGTAAACTGAAAGTACAAGGTACGACCCTTAAACCTTAAGGTTGTAGGGGGTGTTCACACCCGAACATGATAAGTGCCCATAAGTGTGTGACATAAGCATATATGAAATAAGACCATAATTCTGAGGAAAAAAACCAGTCGTACCAAGAGTAAAAAGTGCCGCAATGTCCTACTGATCACCGACACTCCTATGTGAGTGTAGGCGTAAGTGAGGCATAAGTGAAATACCCGATAGAAATGGGACTTGTATGAGAGGGCAAACATGTACCGGTAACGTTTATCATAGAAAAGGTCAGAATAGTGAGGTGAATCAAGATTAACGGGGTTTCGATGATCAAAGGAATGGGGACAATGTTGCGCGCATTGTACCGTTTTCATAGAAAAGGTGACACACACTGAGCGAGGTGGATCAAAATTAATAGTAGAAAAGGTCAGAATGAGTGAGATGGATCAAAATTAATGTTGTTATGATGATCAAACGAATGGGGACACGTCGTATTGTACGACCTTCTCCTGCTGCTGCTGCTGCATGCATTCCAAACTCAGTCGCCGGGCTCCCAAACAAGCACACACCCTCTCCTCTTCTCTTCTGCCTCTCTCTCTCTCTCTCTCTCATAATCTTGCATTGAGCACATGAGCTGGGAGTGGGATTGCCGTGGTAGCACACAGACAGGAGGGTCACCTTACGTGGACTGAGAGCGGGAGCACGCCCACTGTTCTCTCTCTCTCTCTCTCTCTCTCTCTCTCTCTCTCTCTCTCTATCTATCTCAGAGAATCTTGCATTGAGCACGCGAGATTGCCGTGGCGGCACACAGACAGGAGCGTCGCCTTGCGTGGATTGAGAGTTGGCTGCCGTGCGGCACATCACACTGCCGTTAGAAGAATTGACGCTTCTGCTGATCGACATCCCAGCTTATTGCTACCGCGGCAAATAATCAACAGAAACGTAAGCTTTCCTAACGAGATTTTGTTTTTGAAACCTATATTCAGACTGCTTGCCGACGGAGGATCGCTCAGGGTCCTCGCTTTGGTCACATTGACAGCGGTACTTACGTGTTAGCCAAACACGTTCCGCGGATCTTTTCAGTTCGTCGTGAGCGGTGAATGATGAAAGCATACAAAAGGAAAAGGCAACTTGTGGAGGAAAAATCTACTTATCTGGAGATTACAGTTCTCCTTCCGAATGGGGGTTCTGTCATACTTAACGAGGAAAGGGATGAAGAACTGAAAGTGGAAGAATTATTAAGAAAAATCAGACGAAGGGTGGATCCCAGTGCAGTTGATTGGAACCACAACATTTACTTGGAGGACTTGATGGGCAATAATATCCAAAATGGAGAGATATTTTCTGGATACGAAGGTTGCACATCAAGGACAATTGCCTTACAGGTGACCATAACACCCTTCTTGTTGCATAGAAAGTAAAATTTTGAATGGTTTTTCTGGTGCCTAACTCGCATGTTGTCCTGCTCTGTTTCAGGATGGACAGCCCAATGCTGTACATGGTTTGGAGGTACGTGCGCAACTTTTCTGGCTACGTTTGCACAATCTGAGCTAGAGTCATAAATTACTTCCGTACAACCATCAAATATGCATCCACATTACATTTGTGCAGGATATGTGGAACGTGACACCTGTTCCAGAGCTTTTAGATGTTATGCCCCAAGATTACACTTTGGAGACTGCATTGGCAGATCTTTTGGTGAGAAAAGACTTCCGGAAATATTAATATTGTGAAAAATTCTAGTGCCCTCAAGGATGATGTGCTACGTAGCTCATCCAGTCAAGTGGCTCCCTCCCGTTCATTATTCATAGAGTTTGGAATGGTCCACTTAGTAATTGATAAAAATAGCCAATTCAGCACATCCTCTCTCTTTCATGCTAAGCTTTCGAGATATACTATCTCATCAGTGTAGAGCATCCACCATGCAAGTGAACTTACAGCACATGGGCTGGAACAGGATAACTCTTTACAAGCAGTTTGGGCCAATCCTCCAGGCCAAAGACGCCTGATCAGGTTTGTAAGGCCTGCATAGCATGAGTTCATAACAGCGAGATTATATTGAGTACTTAAGTTTGAGGGCTGATCTTGCAGTTTAAAACTAAGTAAAGACAAAATTACAATATTTGATAGTGGACAAGGAATGGATAGCTCACAAACAAATTCAATAGCCAAGTGGTGAGTTCTGTTTTCTTGCTTGTAATTTCTTTGTGAACTCAGCCCCTTTACACTCATCATATTTTGTTCATTAAAGGGGAACAATGGGATCGTCAAAACACAGAAGTGTCCGAGAATCTGCGATTGGAGGTGACCCACCATACTTAAAGGTGAGCTCACTACCAAAGCTTGTGCCAAGGGAATGTGTGAATGGTTTTTCTACCTTTTCACATGTTGGGGCATACTTTATGCTGTCACTTACTTATTGCAAGTAAAAGCCTGTTGATCACAGTTTTCGATCAAGGAATTTGAATTCTGCTCATCACAGTAGTTGTTTGTGTTTGTTTTGCAGCCATACTTTGGAATGTACGGGTTTGGAGGACTCATAGCTGCAATGTCTCTTGCAAGGTGCGAGGATACTTATATATGTTACAAGGAGAAAAAAAAGTTTTTTGTAACAGACCAATGAAATTAGATATTAAAAAGGACTGTCTTATTGTATCATGTCATCCAAAGAGAAGTAAAAGAAAGTTAAAAACATGTATGCTCCATGTCATGTGACTATGCTAGCTCATCAGTTTGGGTTTGTCACCCTGATTCACAAGATATTTGCACCTAGTCTCCAAGTGGTCAAACTCTTCTATGTTCTTTGCATAGATCTTTGCAGTATGGCAGTGCAGGATTGTTGTGTTGCCCAGTGGTCTCTAGAGGTAGTCTGAGTAAGCCAATGAGGGAGGCATAAGAGGTATCATGTGTGACATTCTAACCCAGCTGAAGTGCTCCAGAAGTGCCTTCAAAGGGCAGTAAGACCTACAAGAGAGAGAATCGCAAAACGAAATGTCACACTACATGCCTGCATAGCTATATGTCCAATTTCTGATCTACTTCCTCCACTTTATTAACTTGTATTATTTTGTGCCACTTCTGCAAACCTTTGGGACCCTTTGATGCTGTATTTGTGGAGACTTTATGTACAGTGGTTCATAATGTATAATCCTTTATCCTTTATTTTTACAATTCAGAAGACCATTACTCAGCAGTGTGAAGACTAGTGATTGCATATTTAGATTGAGCAAGTTGGATCTCGATTTGTGTTTTGTCTAGGAAAAGAAAATCCCACAAACTGGTAACTTGGTGATAATCATCACTAAGGTGCACATAATTCAAAGTTCCCAATTCATGAGAGAAAAAGAACATATGGACAAACACCTTGTCTGCTCAAGGGAGTTGTCCAGCACAAGATTAGTAGAATAACCAGTACAGATTAATGAAATACCTTATAGGGTCTCCCCAAGTGAAAGAAGGTGCTACATTCCTAGTGATGTAAGAAGGCCTCATGCTTTTCACTCGTGGTGCTCTGAATCATGCTGCAGTCTCCACCATAGTGATTAGACTTATTATTTGTAGAACAGTTACTTCGAATCTTGAAAAATGTAATTAGTATCTAGCATTCGCCAGCAGATAGTAATCAAATTAGGTTTAACTTGCTTTTCAAAATTAATGAGTACAGTACTTATGTGATTCTGTAACATATTTTAACAATCGTCATACACAGAATAGCAGTTGTGTCATCGAAGACGAAGGCCTCAAAAAAAGTTGTATCTTTAACTTTGGAAAGGGATAAGTTGTTTGAACGTTGCAAAATGGATGATCGTACATGGAAGGTATGCAAAAAGAGTTTAAAAGATGGATGACATGTTGAGAGGGCGTTTGAAATCTTGTATTTCTTGTGTAGCTATTTTCAAGTTTTTCTATTTTCATGCAATAAAACATTATTTTAAAGACATTGAATTGTCAAACTGGACTTGTAGAACATTATTTTCATCTTATTAGGAAGTGGTTTCTAAGATCTCTCTATTGTTGCATTTCCTTATTGTTTGCTGTCTTGATGTTGTAATAGACATGGCAACTATCCAATATCATGACATTCTTTTGCTGCATTTGTAGACTCCAGGGGAGTTTAGGGATCCAACAAAAGAGGAGGTTAGGGAATCTCCACATGGCACTTTCACAAAGGTGGCACTAAACTTTGTCATGATAGCTTAGTTTGTAATTTATTGTTGATTCATTGAGAATAAGTTTAGGAAGTTAATTAATAGTAATAACTATAAGCAAAGCATTTGAACTTGTAGAGTGTATCACGCTTTCAGATAGACTAGATGTAGCTTTTGCATGTTAGAATCATGGTCATTGTATCATGCTAGATTTGTTTTGGTAGCGTTCACTACTGATTGGGATTAAAGTTAATTCGGTTTTCCAACCCAATTTAACCAGTGGTATTACCTAAATGTTCCACATTCTAACAACCTAAGATGTCTAGATGGGAGGATGCTTGATTTGCATCCAAAAGGCATTGTAGTGTATATTTTCTTGCATAAGTTATTGACTAAGATGTTGGGGGACTGCCATGCAAGCAATGGAGAATGGTGTCATCCATAATACCACATCCAAGGACTCATTGAGAGGTGTATTCGCCTTATAGCTATATACCAAGTGGTATTTTCTTGCACAAGTTATTGACTAAGGTTTTGGGGGACTGCCATGCAAGCAATGGAGAATGGTGTCATCCACAATACCACATCCAAGGACTCATTGAGAGAGGTGTATTCGCTTTATAGCTATGTACCAAATGGTAGATAGTACAACTACTTTGATTGAGTACGGTTGGAAATCCCATGTAAATCGTGGTGCCCTTGAAACGGTGTAGCTAACTTTGTCATAGATTTTTCAATCTTAGGAGGTAACATCTTGGGAAGTTGATTGGAGACACTACAAGGAGATTTAGATTGCACCACAAGGAGAAGAGAAGGGTTCGCTGATGCCAATGGGGAACAACCTTACTTGAAGATTGGCTCTATCTCATTGTGGGGGGGAATTCTTGGGGCATCCAAGATAATCCATGAACCTTTAGTGCCCTTGCATTAGTCATTGCATTTGCAAACAAGGCTAGTAGAATACACTTGAATAGATGACCAAAGTCCTCCACCAATTGGTGGAACTCCACCTTGAGTCCTCAAAAGAGGGGGGTGATTCGCTACTAAGTGTCAAAAAATAATAGGTATGCTCTGATACCATGTCAAAATAAGGGACGGTGCTCAAAGACAATAGGGTTTGTAGGGAGTAGCAGAGTGTGTACGGCAAACATAGAGAGAGAAAAGAAACTAAAAAATGCAACACGGTGATGATGCACTGAATCATGCTATGAGAAGAAAAGCTAATACAGCGGAGCCGAAACTCAAAAGATAATTGCACTATGCTGTTTGAATCAGGCAGTAGCACCTGTGGGAAATCTGCACAGTGAAGGGAGCAAAACACAATCCTTCGAGAGTAGTGGGCTATTGAAATAATCACTTGAAGGTGAAGGATAGTTGTAGAGGGAGCCAAACGCAGTCCTTTGATGCCATATGTGGAAGATGATTACCAGTTGTTGAGGGAGCAAACCGCAGTCCTTTGATTGCGGGGAGTGGCCTGGGCAAAAAAGGTGCGAATCCCAGAGTGTTGGAGTTGTCAAACGCAAGGAGAGCAGCCCACATGTTGATGCCAAGTGGATAATTACGATGCCAGATGATGAAAGACGAGCCGGGCTGCAAAAACGCAGGTCCCAACAGCCTCTGTGACATATGACTGACACTAGGTGATGGAGGAGAACCCAAGCTGCAAAAACGCAGGTCCTAGCAGCCCCTGTGATAAAGAGTGACTCTAGATGATGGAGGAGGAGCCAAGTTGCAAAAATGCAAGTCCTAGCAGTCCCTATGATAGATGAGTGATGGCAATGATGGAGGAGAAGCCAGGCTTCTCGTGAAGAAGCTGTAGATTGAATGTGAGGGATGATAGACCGTTGAACTGCCAATGCAATCAGTGACAAAGCCTGTGCATCTTGTATCCCATGCTTTTTGAGTTGTTGATCTTTGGGGAAGTGGCTGAAGTGGAGGAGGCTGAACAAGCTAAGGTGACCGTTGTCCACGTCCTCCTGGAGGAGGAGTTGTAGGAGCCACAACTCCGGGCCTACCTTCTTCTCCGGTTACATAGTCCCAAAGATTTTTCATAATCAGCACATTGTTTATCATGAAGGACCAAAGGGAATAGTTGTTACCATCCAATTTGTCCTCCTTGGATACATAGGTAAATATATCACCTCCTTGATTTGCCATGATAATCAATGCCAAAAGAAGCAAAAGAGCAATGTCCAAGCTGGACCAACCTGGAAACTTCAAAATTTCCAGAAATTACAGCAAATAGCTTGCTGCAATTAGCAAACTGAAGTACGCTCTGTGAAAACTATGTAGTGCATGTAGTCCAAGGTGCATTCAATGCTCAACAACATTGTAGAAGCAAAAGCCCCAAAATTTCTTGCCCCTAAATTGTCAAAAACAGTCTATTTCAGAGACTGAGACTGCAGTACATGTACCAATGTCTTCACAAAACCCAAAAACCCCAAAATTCTTGACTTATTTGCCAAGAAATTTTGCATCAATCGTGTCCCAAACATGTATCTAGCTCACTGTACTTGCCCGGGCAGAAGCCCCTTCTTTCAGAAATTAATTTATACTTAAAAAAATATACCTGGTACAGAAACCAATGACGGGAGCAACTGGTTTGTGATGAGTGAAGCTGGTGGCAGACTGGCGGATTGGGCTGGTGGTGAGTATGGAGCAGCGCTGTGCAGATCGTGTGGAGCAGTGCTGTGTAGATCAGGGGCGGTGCTCAGCAGGCACCATTGCAGAAGGGGGGTGCCTGTAGAAGGGGCAGTGCAGACCAGGGCGGGGGCGGCACAGACCAAGCTGCGTAGATAGGAGGCAGCGGTGTGGTGCTGGAGAGTGGCAGGAGATGGGCAGCACTGGCGCTGGCAGTCTTCAGTTGGTGGAGTTGCTGCTTTTGAGGCAGCTGGTGGAGCAACGTTTCAGCTGCAGGCGGGCAGTAGTTGCAGACCTGGCGGGGACTCCTGGAGCTTGAGGCCGGAGCAGAGCTGGGCTGAACTCTAATACTAAATGTGAGAGGTTTACAGGATCGAAGCTCAACTGAGAGTGCAATAGATAGTGTGGAGAGTGAAGCACGACACCCAATGCAATAGATTGAAAGAGTGTAATGTGAAAGTACAAAGTACAACCCTTAAACCTTAGGGTTGTAAGGGGTGTTCACACCCGAAAGTGTGTGCAACGGGCTGAGCTCTAATACTAAATGTGAGAGGTTGAGAGGATCGAAGCTCAATTGAGAGTGTAGTAGACAGTGTGGAGACTGAAAGAGTGTAATGTGAATGTACAAAGTACAACCCTTAAACCTTAGGGTTGTAAAGGGTGTTCAAACCCGAAAGTGTGTGCAACATGATAAGTGCTCGTAAATGTGTAACTTAGGCACACACGGAAAAGGAGAATAAGTCTGGGGGAAAAAACCTCTCGTATGGAGAGTAAAAAGTGCCCCAGTGTCCTATTGATCACCGACACTCCTCAGTGAGTGTAGGCGTGAGTGAAACCCAACAAGATGGTCAATCCAGAAAAATGTCATGTCCCATCATATTGACCTTGAAAATATACAAGAACACGATGAATAGAGTTGAGTGAAGACAATCACGAATTTGAGTGCAGGAGAGGAAATGTTTGAAAACCCATCTAAAAATTGTTGTCTCCTTGAACGCATGCCTCCATTGTGGAACGTAGAGAGCAATCCCATTGAGGAGCTTGTCCTTTCAAGAAAGGAGTGACAAGGTATGTAGGCAACGACAACAACAACAACGAGAAGAAGGCTGCTGTGGCAGCACTGTGCTGCTGAAAAACAATAGGCAGACTGAGCATGATGAAGGGGTGTGAGGGTAGGTGACGGAGATTGAGCAGGGTGCTATGAGCAGCAGGTGGAGGCATGGCGGTAGTTGAGACGAGGGGATGCGAGTCATGTAGAGATAGGTGGATGACGAGGTGGTGATGTAAGGGTGGAGGTAGGTAGGTGGTTAGCAGGCATGATAGGTAATATGTCTAGCGGTGGGGATCACTAATAGGAGTTGGGCTTCATGCTATGCCTAGGAAGGGATTCTAGAGAAACCTTTTGTTACCTGATGTTTTGATAACAGAAGTGAGGATGGGAGTGAGCTCATAACATGAATACCTGTACAAGTCCCTTGAATTTTGGAACTTGACACTTGGTTTTGCAAGATTACATCATGCCGAATTTCATTTTGTTATAAGTCTGCCTGTACATGCAATAGTGTAGTCTCAGTGCCTTTGTACTCTTTATGCTCCTTTCACCTAGTTACTTTAAAATCCTGGTTAGTTTGTTTCTATGACAGTATTTTGGATGCACAGGTTGAGTTAACAAATCTGAATGGGGAAGTATGGAAGGAACACCAACTTACGTGCATGCTGAAAGATATCTATTTTCCATACATACAGGTCTGTATGGTCTAGACGCACCCATGTGGGTAGTTGACGTAGATGTTTTATGCATGTCTATGTCCCTGCTTGTGCATACGGTTGCTTGTGACACATCATGTTTGGATTTCAAACCGTCTGCCTACTTCCAAGATGTATTCACCCTCATATTTTTGATATTTTTACTTTAGTTTTTGGTATTGTCCTGAAGCAATCCTGCATTGATATATTTGTGGTATGTTTGTTGAGCCTCTAAGATTTTCAAACTTTGTGCTGCTTATGAAGTGTTCTGTTCATGTGACATGATGCCTGAAACAGTGTGACACATCAGACTCTTCTCAGAAGACAACTACTCCTGTTGAGTTTGAGGTATGTTGTCCCATTTTTCTAATCTGGTTCTGTACAAAAGTATTACTATCTTTTCAAACCTAGTGAGCAACACCTATCAGGGATAAAGTTATAATCTATGAGCTCCAAATCTCAAAATGATCTTAGCACTGCCACCAGTTCACGCTTGAGATTGCATTGAACTTGCAGTTAAGTAAATCTTTTCATCCGTAAAAACTTGGGGTGGTGATGTGTGGGAAACTGCACAAGGGGTGCTGATGGAACATCTCCTTAGGTGAACATTAGGAGATGCAAAAACTAATACAGCTCAGCACCGATACTCCAGGATTCACTTCTCACTTTCCTGGCAATAGGTGTGTGCTGATCACGTATGCCTGAGGATCATAGTAGCAAGGGAATGGGAACGAGAATGGGAATGAGAGGTCTAGGTGAAACGGGAATGAGGCCCTAGGGGGAATGGGAATGTGAGGGGGAATGACTTCTACTGTATACATAATACATATATATGTCTAAATTTATTAATTCTTGTATCTTACAAAAGCTCTTCAAAACAAACATGTAAATTTATTCGTTCATAGCTGAAAGTGGCGCACACAGAGAGAGAGAGAGAGAGAGAGAGAGAGAGAGAGAGAGAGAGAGAGAGAGAGAGAGAGAGAGAGAGAGAGAGAGAGAGAGAGAGAGAGAGAGAGAGAGAGAGAGAGAGAGAGAGAGAGAGAGAGAGAGAGAGAGAGAGAGAGAGATCTGAACGACGGGAGAGAGATGATCGCGCGATGGCGCCCTGAGCCTGTCCGTTGACCCCGTCGACGCCACAGACCGCGAGAGAAGAGCGAGAGAAAGGATTCGTCGCCACAGCCACCGTCAGACGGAGCAGGCAGGACTCTTCGCGCGCTACTCGCAGGAGACTCCCGTCGCATTCCAGGTCGCAGCTCGCCTGTCCCGCCACGACGTTCAGGGACTGGACACGAGGCCCCTTCTCCCCGCCTGCTCTGAACGACAGAGACCCCTGCCGTCGCCCTGAACTGCTGATCTGCGTCAGCGCCGCTGTTGGTCGCTGGTGCTGTGCCAGCGAGCAGCGCCCCTCCAAGCTGCCCCTTGACGCCTGGCCTACGCCTGTCTCTCTGCCCCCTTCCACGCTGTCCCCGCGACGCCTGGTCTGTGCCTGACCCTTTCACGCCTCGCCTGCCCTTTCAACGTTTGCCCGGTGCAGAGCCCTCTGTTTGTGGTCGGCTGCACTGCGCCAGCGTGGAAGCCTGTTGCAGCCGCGTTGAAGTCTCACTGTCCTGTTGCTGCAGCCGGGTGGTTCCCTGTTTTTGCAGGCCTGCGGGACTTGCATAGCGAGAGAAAGAGAGAAAGTAAGGGAACGAGTGAAAGCGAGAAGCCAGCAGTATGGCTGGCCTGGATATGGATTTTCTCGACCAGACGGTGGCAGCCCTTGGCCCTGATTCCGATGCAGAGGAGTCGGAGGACATGGTGCCATGCACGGAGGAGCCGCCTCTGGGTTCTGAACTGCCGCCTGCAGGCAAACGGTCCAAGCATACTTCAGACGAGCCAATGGGTCCTCAGGACCGTTCCTATGCGCAGGTTGCCTCTGAACCTCAAGATTCGCAGGAAATTGACTGGGAACATTTGCTGGAATTTGCCAATACTCTGCTTGGCGATTATGTCCAGCATAATAATGAAACTTTCTCTGCTGCGGCTGCGGATGATGTGCTGGACGCCACGGTGGACCCAAAATCAGTCTTGCGGTCCTTCTCGGTGTTTTATGACCAGGCAGTTATACTTTTTTTCACCGGCAGGATCCCAGTGCTCTCACATATTCGCCAGTGGATGCACCATTTATTGCAAGGGGAGTGTGTTGAGGAGATCTTCCTTGGACCTCGAGGTTTTTATGAGGTGCTGTTGAAATCGGAATCGCATCGAGCTGAGCTCCTGTCTAGATTGGCACTGTTCTTTGATCGCCGCCTGGTCCATGTGGTACCATGGCGCCCTATGGCTGACTTCCAGCGTCTGCTTCAACGAGAATGCCCGGTGTGGGTGGAAGTGGAAAATTGTCCAGCGGTATATTGGCCATTGTTGAAGGATGCGATGGCGGTTGTGGGCACAGTGCTGGTTCCCCCAAGCCTCAAGGCTATGAACCGAAACCGTTTATGCATGTTATGGGATACGGCCAGGAAAAGGCCTGCGTGGCTTCGCCTCAATTGTTCCGGCATGCATCCTTTGCATTTTCGCCTGAAATGGGGCAATTTTGCTGGCCACTGCTTTTCCTGTGGTAAATTAGGGCATTTTATGGCCGAATGCCCGGACCGGCAACCGTCCCCTGAGGCGCCGCAGGTGGTGCAGCCCAAGGATGACATGGTACTTGATGCCCCGATGCAGGCGACCCTTCAGCCACCAACTGCCATAGATAAAGGCCAACAACAGGTCCGGGGTTTGGATTCCCCTACCACTAACTGGATTGAGGCACGACAAAAAAAAGGTAAAAAGTTGGACGCAGGCCTGGCAGATCCTGGGCCTAATGCTTCCCCGGATTCTGTGCGCACGTACACGCGCAGGAAAGACCTGGTCACCTCGAAGCAGGCTGCGCGTACTATGGCCGCGTCTGCCCCCCGTTATCCGGCTTCAAGGAAAGTCTATTCAGAGGGCCCCAAAGGCCCACCTACCAAGCTAGCGTTTGATGCAAAAGGTAATGTGATTACCCCTTGGGATAGGCGTTATCCCCGCCCTACTCCCAAGGCAGTGGATTTCCCTTCTACCTCTAAAGCAGGTCGCCCGAATTCGTTTGCAGTATTGGCCGATTTTCTGGATGAGGGTGTTCTGGATGCTCTCGCGGAAAAGGTGCACTCGAGGCAACAGGCGCCTCGTTCCTGACTTCCTTCTTTGAAAATATATGAAGATTGCCACGTGGAATGTGTGAGGCATTTGCTCTCGCCATAAGCAACATACCATGTGGTCTGTCTTGCATGAGAACCAGTGGGATGTGTTGTGTGCAGTGGAGCACAAAAGTCACGGTGAGGCAGGAAAAGTTGTAGATTGTCATGGATTCCGTCTGTTTTATGCAGGGACACATGCTAAGCACTATTCGGGCGTGCTGATGATTGTCCATGAGAAATACCAGCCTGTTCTTGTTAAAAATGATGTGCAGGGCCGCTTTCTGGTAATTGAAGTTTTATTTGAAGGGGAAATTTTATGGCTGTTGGGACTCTATGCTCCGAATGATTCCACATCCCGACGGGACGTATGGTCGACTTTGCAGGGCTCCATGTCACTTGGCCGCAGGGGGTTTTTGATGGGAGATTTCAATATGTGTCTTGACCCTTCTCAGTCCACCTTAGGACATTCGGTAATGGATACGCCGGAAAGCCGGGTGTGGAACTCCTTTGCTTTGCACGTCCTTAAGCAAGATCTTTGGTCGTGGCTTCACCCTTCTGTTTCAGGTTTTACTTTTCATTCCGCACAATATGCAAACCACTTGGTCGCGGTTGGACAGAATGTATATCATGCAGGGGGATGATTTTCTTCCCGAAATGCTGGAGATGAAGGTCTTGCAGCAATATGCGTTGTCGGATCATTTCCCCCTCCAGCTGGAGATGCGGGCACAATCTATTGCACCTTTTATGCAGTTGCTGGAAAAGCTCCCTTTACGCTTCAACTCCTCTTATTTAAAGCATCCAATTTTTCAGGGTTATATGCAGCAATTGATTGACAGGTTCTTATTGGACTTCGCCTCCGAGGGCTTGGCTTCGTATGCACGCCTGCTCTCTAATGTGCAGCGGGTGGCTCGGCAGTATGGGATTCATAATGCCTCTCTTTGTCGTCGCCGTCGACATGCAGCAGAGGACTTATTGGCCTTGGTCCGTTCCTTGCTCCTGGACTCCCCAGATGATGATTTTCTGCTATCACTGGAGCGGCGTTTGGCCCATCTTATTCAAGTATTTAGCTTGAAATCTTATCAGCAGGCCAAGCTGCATAACTTGACTGACACATTGCAAGATAGTGCCTGTCAGAGTCATAAGTTTTTTCGCGCCTTGCATGCTTCTCCGGCTCGCGAAAATATGACTCGACTCCAGGATTCGGAAGGTCGCATGGTCACTGATCCGCAGACCATCATCAATATGTGCAGAAATTATTTTATGGATCTTTTTGGTTCTTCTCCCTTGCCTTCTCGCCAGGTCACGCATGCCCGCTCGGTCTTCTATCATCTGGTCCAGCAGTAGGTTCCATTTGATATGCAAGCCACTCTCGAGGCAGATATTTGCGAAGAGGAGGTTATGGATGTTTTGTTGCACCTGCCTAAGGATAAAAGTCCTGGTTGGGATGGTCTCACTAATGAATTTTTTGAGCACTCGGCCACGCAGTTGGTAAAGCCATTGGTGGTCATGTTTCAGCAGGTCTGGGAAACAGGGGTCATGCCTTCTGCATGGAAAGAAGGCCTTATCAAACTGATTCCCAAGGTGCCTTCGCCGTCAAAGCTGCAACACTGGAGACCGATTTCGTTGATGGGCACGATGTATAAAATCTTTTCCAAAGTGCTGGCAAATCGGCTTCATAAGCACCTTCCAGCTATTGTGCACCCTTTCCAATATGGTTTCATTAAAGGCCGCAACATTTTGCATAATATCTTAAATGTGCAAATGGCTATTGACTATGCGCGTCACTCAAATCAGCAAGTGGTCTTGATTCAATTGGACCTGGAAAAGGCGTTTGATTGTGTGTTGATTCAATTGGACCTGGAAAAGGCGTTTGATTGTGTGGACTGGTCTTTCCTTGCGGATCTTATGTCTGCTATGGGCTTTGGTATCCGGATGTCCAGATTGATCTACACCATTAGTACTGAGGCTTCTTCAAGAGTTATGCTTAATGGTGGAGTTACAGAGCCATTTGTCCTTGCACGCTCGGTTCGACAAGGTTGCCCTTTGAGTCCTCTCTTCTTTGCCTTGGCGACTCATCCGGTCCTTTCAATGTTATCCTCCATGGCGGCTTCTGCCCAGCTGACAGGGTTATCTCTTCCTTTGGGGCAGCATTTCATTAGCCAATCGTTAGCTGATGACTCCTTTATGATTTTACAGGCGGACAGGGATAACATTCGCAAGGCATTAGAGGTTTGGACGCTCTTTTGTCAAGCCTCTGGTCTTCGCATCAATGCCTTTAAGTCAGCCATGATCAGTTGCACGGAGCCTGATTTACAGTCATTAGGCTGGCAGGGTCAGGTGGTTTCCCGTGGCTCCATTGTCAGGCATCTTGGATACCCATTGGGGGTGGATGTGCGGCCAAAGGACCTGTTGCAGTGGATTTCACAAAAACTGACTGCGAAATTTATGTATTGGAAGTCGCAAGCCTGGCCCTTCCATGTCTGCCTCAAAGTGGCTCAGACAATTATGCTACCAATGCTGACGTATTTCCTGCCATTACTACCATGGACGCCCACTACTTTGAAGGCTCTCGCTCATCCCATTCGTTTCATGCTATGGAAGAAGGATTCCCTGAAGGCAGGCATTTCCTGGATTTCGTGGTCACATGCATGTACCCCTAAGCGCTTGGGTGGTGGAGCTCTTTTGGATGCGGAAACTCATATGCTGGCTCTTCGTTGGTCTCTTTTTCGTGCCATGTGTGTGGATCACCACCCGTGGACCATCATAGCCCGTTATCTTCTTGAGGACAGCGGGCTCCGTCAGGGTAACACACGGCTTCGGGCCTCATGGTGGCATGTCATTAATGCTGACTCTCGACTTTCCAGTCCCTCTTACTCTTTGCTACTGCATTTGGTCGGCTCTTGGAAAGTGGTGCTCCAAAAGGCCCGCTGGCATCCGGTAGGGGACCGCTTGCAGGCTAATTCTTTTCAGATGGAATTGTTGGCAGTATCCAGATTGCTTTCATGGGAAGATAAACAACAGCTCAGACCAAGATTTAACCGTATGGCCCGTTTGGGTGTGACTTCGATTGCGGATGCCACCCTTGCTACTCGCAATGTCCTAGCATCGTTTCGGACTGCTAGGAGACTTTTCCGGATCCCGCGCGGATACCGTGATTTATGGGGGAAGCTTTCGTCGGAACTTCAGGATAGGCAACCCTTTCCTGCCCTGGCTATGGATCGCCCTTGGCAGGACTGGGACCTTGCAGGCCGGTTGAGTCTGGAAAAGGCCGCTACTAATCAAGTGTATCATCTTCTCATTCAAGATCACCAATGGCTGGGTGTGAAAGCTAATACTGTTTGGGGCTTGCGGAAATCACTGTCCTGGTGGCAGGCAACGCTGATGGAGGGATGGCAGAATAAGACACCTTTCAAATGCAAGGTCTTTCTGTGGCGGGTACTGATTGGTGGCCTTCCTCTTGCCTCGGCCCTTTCCAAGCGTCGAATCTCCAATGGCAATTGTTTCTTCTGCACCACTACGCCGGAATCGACCCGACATCGTTTTCTTTCTTGCCCGCTCGCCAAGAATATCTGGTCACTCTTGTCGCAAATCTGGCGCGCAGTGGTGGGGTCCTCACTGACTCCTTTCGATTGGGTTTTTGTGCGCCCAAAGTATCCCACACCGCCACCGTTACATATGAAGATCTTATTTCATTTTTTCAGATACTGGGGATGCTGGCACATTTGGACCACCCGAAATGCTTTTCTCTTTGATTCGGCCTCTAATGTACCGCGACATATTGCAAGGCTTAAAGGGCTCTTGCATTGGCAGCTAGATCTCATCAGGCACTCTGACTTGCTCCCTCGGGAGGATTTGCATTCCTGGCATTTGGCAATTGCCTCTGGGTCCTTGCCGTGATTGGTGTAACCTTTTTAGTATATTAGTCCGGGGATTTCCCACACGTTGGCCTAGGGCCCTCGTGTAATCATGTAATCATGTAATCTTGTACTTTTTTCGTAATTAATACAATTACCTTTTACGAAAAAAAAGAGAGAGAGAGAGAGAGAGAGAGAGAGAGAGAGAGAGAGAGAGAGAGAGAGAGAGAGAGAGAGAGAGAGAGAGAGAGAGAGAGAGAGAAGCCAACAGTGATCTGCACTGTGGTTAGTCCTCCTTCGAGATCAGTTTTTTTTCCTCATACAAGATGGCTGGTTTGGATCTGGATTTCATTGACCAAACGGTGGCAGCACTTGGCCCAGATTCTGATGCTGAGGAACTGGAGGATATGGTTCTGTGCACTGAAGAGATGCCCCCGGGCCCTGACATCCAGCCTGCGGGTAAACGTACCAAGCATACCTCGGAAGAGATAGGTGTTATTCAAGATCGCTCCTATGCGCAGGTTGCTTCGGATTCTGTGGAATCTCAGGAGGTGGACTGGGAGCATTTGCTGGAATTTGCGAACACTTTGCTTGGCGAATATGTTCAACATAATCAGGAAGCCTTCTCTAACTCTGCACCTGAAGATGTTCTGGAAGCTTCCGTCGATCCAAAAACTGTCCTATGCTCCTTCTCGGTGTTTTACGATCGAGCTGTGATACTCTTCTTCACTGGTCGAATCCCGCTGCTTTCCTGTATTCGCCAATGGCTGCAGAGTCTGCTACAAGGGGACTGTGTTGAAGAGATTTTTGTTGGGTCCCGAGGTTTTTTTGAGGTCCTCTTGAAAACTGAGACGCACCGTGCTGCTCTCCTGTCTAAACTACCTTTGTTTTTTGATCGTCGGTTGGTTCATGTGGTTCCCTGGCGCCCGATGGCAGATTTTCAGCGCCTCCTGCAACGTGAATGCCTTGTGTGGGTAGAAGTGGAAAATTGTCCGGCTGTTTATTGGCCGCTATTGAAGGACGCCATGGCCGCTGTGGGCACGGTTTTGGTCCCACCCAGTCTCAGGGCTGTGAATTGCAACCGCTTGTGCATGTTATGGAATACTGCAAGGAAAAGGCCTGCTTGGTTACGCCTCAATTGCTCTGGCATGCATCCATTACACTTTCATTTGAATTGGGGCAATTTTGCAGGTCATTGCTTTTCCTGTGAACAGTTGGGACATTTTATGGCAGAATGCCCAGAGCAGCAATACATTTCAGATGCGGGCCATGTTGCTCCGCCCATGGATGATATGGTGTGTGATGCTCCGTCGCGGGATACTATCCACCCGCCCCAAGTTCTGGCCAAAGGTAAACAACAGGTTTCGGGTCCGGATTCCCGTGTCACTGATTGGGTTGAAGTACGTGCAAAAAAAGGCAACAGGATTGTTGCTGGCATGGAGAGTACTGTGCCGTCTACCTCACAAGATTCCATGTGTACATATATGCGCAGGAAGGAAATGTTGCCTTCCGAGCGCGCTGCTCCTGCTATGGTTTCCTCCGCCCCCCGTCCTCAGCCCGCCAGGAAAATGTATTCGGATCATCTAAAGGCTCCACCTGCAAAGCTGGCTTTTGATACCAGAGGCAACGTCATTACCCCGTGGGACCGTCGTTATCCACGTTCCACCCCCAAGCAAGCAGCTATGCCGTCTACTTCCAAGTCTGGTCCTCAGAACTCTTTTGCGGTGTTGGCGGATTTCTTGGATGAGGGAGTCCTGGACATTCTCGCCGACAAAGTCAAATCGAGGCAAGCTGTGCCTCGTACGTGATTGTGTTTTGCATACACATGAAAATAGCCACGTGGAATGTGCGAGGAATTTGTTCTCGACACAAGCAACATGCCATGTGGTCTGCATTGTATGAGAATCAGTGGGATGCCCTGTGCACTGTTGAGCACAAGAGTCACGGTGACGCCGGAAAAGTTGTGGATTGCCATGGCTTTCGTTTGTTCTATGCAGGAACACAGGCCATGCATTATTCGGGGGTGCTCATGATTGTACATGCCAAATATCAGCCAGTTCTTATTAAAAATGATGTTCATGGCCGCTTTTTGGTGGTTGAAATTTTATTCGAAGGAGAAATCTTATGGTTACTTGGCCTTTATGCTCCGAATGATTCGTTATCTCGCCGGGAGCTTTGGCAGACTTTGCAAACTTCCTTGGCACTTGGCAGACGGTTCTTCTTCATGGGGGATTTCAATATGTGTGTTGATTCTTCCCAGTCCACATCGGAGCACTCGGTAATGGATGCGTCGTAAAGTCGTATGTGGCAGGAGTTGGCTCTTGCTGTTCTTAAGCAAGATCTCTGGTCCTGGTTACACCCATCTTCTACAGGATTTACTTTCCATTCGGCCCAGTACGCAACAACATGGTCGCGGTTGGACCGTATATATATCATGCACAATGATGATTTTCTGACTGAGATGCTCAAAATAAAAGTGTTGCGGCAATATGCCTTGTCAGACCATTTCCCTCTGCAGTTCGAGTTGCTTGCACAACCTATTGCACCTTTCAAGCAATTTTTGGGGAGACTCCCTTTGCGTTTCAACTCGTCATACTTGAAGCATGCAATTTTCCAGGGCTATATGCAGCAATTGCTTGACAGATTCTTCTTGGACTTTTCCTCTCAGGGCACTGCGTCCTTTGAAAGATTGCTCTCTAATGTGCAGCGGGTTGCTCGCCAGTATGGGATCTATCATGTCTCTCTTTGTCGGCGCCGTCGACAGGCAGCGGAGGACCTGCTGGTTTTGCTTCGCTCCCTGCTGATGGACACTCCGGATGATGCATTTCTGCTTGAACTGGCCATGCGGGTGGCCGATCTTATTAAAGAATTCCAGTTAAAATCGTATCAGCAGGCCAAATTGCAACATCTCACAGAGACTTTGCAAGATAGTGCATGTCAGACCCATAAGTTCTTTCGAGCTCTCCATGCCTCTCCTGCTCGAGAGAATATGACCAGACTCGAGGATGTAGAAGGCCACCTTATCCTGGATCCACAGACTATTGTGCATATGTGTAGGAATTATTTCCGTGACCTTCTCGGTTCCGCTTCTCCACCTTCAGCCCAAATTACTCAGGCCCGTTCGGTTTTTTATGACCTGGTCCGTAATCAGCTTCCGCAGGACATGCAAGCTACTATGGAGTCAGATATTGGTGAGGCAGAGGTTATGGACGTATTGTTACACTTGCCCAAAGATAAAAGTCCGGGTTGGGATGGTCTCACCAATGAGTTCTTTGAAGCTTTCGCTTCCCAACTGGCGAAACCATTGCAGGTTTTGTTTCAGCAGGTGTGGGACACGGGGATCATGCCTCCCTCATGGAAACAAGGACTTATTAAACTGCTTCCAAAAGTTCCTTCGCCATCTAAGTTGACACAGTGGCGCCCAATTTCTTTGATGGGTTCAATGTACAAAATCTTTTCCAAAGTAATGGCGAATCGGCTCCATAAGCATCTCCCTGCCCTTGTGCACCCTCTCCAGTATGGTTTCATTAAGGGCCGCAATATTCTACACAATGTTTTGAATGCCCAACTAGCCATTGATTATGCGAGGCATTCTAAACAGGAGGTAGTACTGATTCAACTGGACCTGGAAAAGGCGTTTGACTATCTGGACTGGTCTTTCGTTGCTGAACTTATGTGTGCTATGGGCTTTGGTGCTCGGATGTCTCGTCTAATCTACACCATTAGTGAGGCGGCGTCTTCACGAGTCATGCTGAACGGAGGCGTTACTGAGCCATTTGTCCTTGCCCGTTCTGTCAGACAGGGGTGCCCTTTGAGCCCTTTATTCTTTGCCCTTGCGACACATCCCGTTCTTTCCATGTTATCACATATGGCCGCCTCTTCTCAGTTGGCCGGACTGTTGCTTCCTACAGGACAGCACTTCATTAGCCAATCCCTGGCGGATGATACCTTTATGATTTTGCGTGCGGACAAGGATAACCTTTGAAAAGCATTGGATGTTTGGGGTCTTTTTGGTCAGGCGTCGGGCCTTCGTATCAATGCGCTCAAATCAGCCATTCTAAGCTGCACGGAGTCGGATTTGCAGTCCTTGGACTGGCAGGGTCTGGTTGTTCCTCGTGGCTCCATTGTCAGGCATCTTGGATACCCGTTGGGTGTTGATGTTCCCCCAAAGCAGCTTCTGCAGTGGATTTCTCAGAAAATTGTGGCTAAGTTTATGTATTGGAAGTCTTAGGCCTAGCCCTTCCATGTTCGCCTCAAAGTAGCCCAGATAATTATGTTGCCAATGCTCACATATTTCTTGCCGCTGTTGCCCTGGACTACTACGACTCTGAATGCTCTTACCCAGTCTATATGCTTCATGCTATGGAAGAAGGACTCATTGCATGCAGGTATTTCCTGGATCTCGTGGTCGCATGCGTGCACCCCCAAGCGCATGGGTGGCGGAGCTATTTTAGATGCCCAAACTCACATGCAGGCACTTCGTTGGTCTCTTTTCCGTGCCATGTGCTCGGATCATCATCCGTGGGTCGCTATAGCCCGTTATTTCCTTGAGGGCCATGGGCTTCTGCATGGCAATACCCAAATCCGGAGTTCTTGGTGGCATGTTCTTAATGCTGATCGGCGGTTCTCCAGTTCTTCTTCATCGTTGCTTACTCATTTGGTGTGTTCCTGGCAACACGTCCTTCAAAAGGTTTTGTGGCATCCAACGGAGGATCGCTTAGCAACTAACTCTTTTCAATTGGAATTACTGGCAGTCTCGCGTTTACTTTCGTGGGAAGGTAAACATGAGCTTAGACCACAATTCAACCGGATGGCACGTTTGGGCTTGTCTTCGGTTGCGGATGCCACCCTTGCCAGTCGCAATGTGCTTATATCGTTTCGTACAGCTAGGAGGCTTTTCAGAATCCCTCGTGGATATAGGCCTTTATGGGAACAGCTTTTGACGGTACTCTAGAGCAGACAACCCTTTCCTGCTCTTGCTTCGGAACATCCCTGGCAGGATTGGGACCTACAAGGCCGGCTGAATTTGAGCAAAGCTTCTGCAAACCAAGTGTATCATCTCCTGATTAAAGATCATCAATGGCTAGTTCCTAAAGCAAATGCTTTATGGGGATTGCGTAAATCCCGGTCTTGGTGGAAGGCAACTGTGATGTAGGGCTGGTTGAACAAGACACCCTTTAAATATAAAGTCTTTCTTTGGAGAGTGATGATTGGGGGTCTTCCGCTTGCTTCGGCTCTTTCTAAGCGACGAATCTTTAATGGCACTTGTTTCTTTTGCACCACTACTATGGAATCCGCCCGCCACCGATTTATTTCTTGCCCCGTCGCAAAGAAAGTCTGGTTACTTTTGTCGGCTGTTTGGCGAGGGGTGGTTGGTATCGCCCTGCGCCCCTTTGATTGGGTTTTTGGACAGCCCAAATACCCCACTCCCGCACAGCCACATATGAAGCTCATGTTTCACTTTCTTCGATACTGGGGCTGTTGGCATTATTGGACCATTTGGAATGCTTTTCTGTTTGACTCTGCCTATAATGTTCAACGGCATATTGTAAGGCTTAAGGGCCTCTTGTATTGGCAATTAGCTCTTCTCCATCGTTCTGACTTGCTCTCTATGGAGGATTTCCGTCCCTGGCATATGGCAATTTCCTCCGCATCCTTGCCATGACATTGTAACTTGTAGTTCTTAGAACCTCTTCACATGATGGCTTGGATTGTCGTCATGTATCTTGTAATCAAGTAATCTTGTATTTTTTTTGTAATTAATACAATTACCTTTTACGAGAGAGAGAGAGAGAGAGAGAGAGAGAGAGAGAGAGAGAGAGAGAGAGAGTGGTTCTACACGCCCTGCCGTCGCGTCGCCCTGTGCTGCCTCGACTGTCTGGCCGTCGCCTACCCCGTTGCTTGATTCCGATGCCCCGTCGCCTGCCCCTGACAACTGCTTGCCCCGTTGCCTGCACCGTCGCCTGCCTCTGAAGCCCTGTGGGCTCTGCGCCTGCGCTTCGCCCTTTTGCCCTGCATGTTAGGGTTTCTGTTGACGCCTGGCCCCTGCCCTGCGCCCTCGACTGTCCCCCTCTGCCATCGTTTGCCCGCCCTGTGTTCCACCCTCCTGCCCGTGCACTGTTAGGGTTGTGCCTTGCTGCACGCCCTCTCGGGACAGGTCACGACTGAGGCAGTTAGGGTCGCGTCTCCCGCTCTTCACCGCGCGTCAGTCCTCCTTCGAGATCCAATCGCGATACAATATGGCTGGTCTGGATCTGGATTTTATAGACGAAACGGTGGCAGCGCTTGGTTCGGATTCTGATACTGAGGAACCTGAGGATATGGTTCCGTGCACCGAAGAGATGCCCCTTGGTCCTGACATCCAGCCTGCAGGTAAACGTACCAAGCATACTTCGGAGGAGACAATGGATCATCAGGATCGTTCCTATGCTCAGGTTGCTTCGGATTCTGTGGACTCTCAAGATGTTGACTGGGAGCATTTGCTAGAATTTGCCAACACTCTGCTTGGCGATTATGTTCAACATAATCAGGAAGTCTTTTCTGACTCTGCACTTGACGATGTTCTGGAAGCCACTGTGGACCCGAAAACTGTCCTGCGCTCCTTTTTGATGTTTTATGAACGCGCTGTGATACTCTTTTTCACTGGTAGAATCCCACTGCTTTCCCGTATTCGCCAGTGGCTGCACAGTCTGCTACAAGGGGAATGTGTCGAAGAGGTTTTTTTGAGGTGCTGTTGAAATCTGAGACGCACCGTGTTGCTCTCCTGTCTAAACTGCCTTTGTTTTTTGATCGCCGGCTGGTCCATTTTGTACCATGGCGCCCAATGGCAGATTTTCAGCGTCTGCTGCAACGTGAATGCCCTATGTGGGTTGAAGTGGAAAGTTGTCCGGCTGTCTATTGGCCACTGTTGAAGGACGCTATGGCCGCTGTGGGCACTGTTCTGGTCCCTCCAAGTCTAAGGGCTGTGAATCGCAACCGGTTGTGTATGTTATGGGACACTGCAAGGAAAAGGCCTGCTTGGTTACGTCTCAATTGCTCTGGCATGCACCGTTACACTCTTGTTTGAAATGGGGCAATTTTGCAGGACATTGCTTTTCGTGTGGACAATTGGGGCATTTTATGGCCGAATGCCCGGAGCAGCAACACACTTCAGATGCTGGCCATGTTGCGCTGCCCATGGAAGATATGGTGTGTGATGCTCCGTCGCTGGATGCTATTCACCTACCTAAAGTTCTGGACAAAGGTAAACAACAGGTTTCGGGTGTGGATTCTCGTGCCATTGACTGGGTTGAAGTATGCGCAAAAAAAGGCAATAGGGTTGTTGCTGGCATGGAGAATACTGTGCCTACTACCTCACAAGATTCCATGCATACCTATATGCGTAGGAAAGAAATGTTGTCTTGAGAGCGCTCTGCTCCTGCTATGGTTTCCTCTGCCCCCCGTCCTCAGCCCACCAGGAGAATGTATTCGGATCGTCCAAAGGGTCCACCTACTAAGCTGGCTTTTGATACCAGAGGCAACGTCATTACCCCGTGGGATTGTCGTTATCCCCGTTCCATCCCCAAGCCAGCAGATATGCCGTCTACCTCCAAATCTGGTCCTCAGAACTCTTTTGCTGTGTTGGCGGATTTCTTGGATGAGGGAGTCCTGGATATTCTCGCAGAAAAAGTCAAATCGAGGCAAGCTGTGCCTCGTGCCTGATTTTGTTTTGAATACACATGAAAATAGCCACGTGGAATGTGTGAGGAATTTGTTCTCGCCACAAGCAACATGCCATGTGGACTGTATTGCATGAGAATCAGTGAGATGTCCTGTGTGCTGTTGAGCATAAGAGTCACAGAGAAGCCGGAAAAGTTGTGGATTGCCATGGCTTTCGTTTGTTCTAAGCAGGGACACAGGCCATGCATTATTCGGGTGTGCTCATGATTGTACATGACAAATATCAGCCTGTTCTTATTAAAAATGATGTACATGGCCGCTTTCTGGTGATTGAAATTTTATTCGAAGGGCAGATCTAATGGTTACTTGGCCTCTATGCTCCGAATGATCCTTTTTCTCGCCGGGAGCTTTGGCAGACTTTGCAGACCTCCTTGTCACTTGGCAGACGGGGCTTCTTGATGGGGGATTTCAATATGTGTGTTGATTCTTCCCAGTCCACATCGGAGCATTCGGTAATGGACGCGCTGGAAAGTCGTATGTGGCATGAGTTGGCTCTTGTTGTTCTTAAGCAAGATCTTTGGTCCTGGCTACACCCGTCTTCTACAGGGTTTACTTTCCATTCTGCCCAGTATGCAACAACATGGTCGCGGTTGGACCGCATATACATCATGCAGAATGATGATTTTCTTCCTGAGATGCTTGAAATGAAAGTGTTGCAGCAATATGCCTTGTCGGACCATTTCCCTCTGCAGCTTGAGCTGCTTGCACAACCCATTGCACCTTTCAAGCAATTTTTGGAGAGACTCCCTTTGCGTTTCAACTCGTCTTATTTGAAGCATGCAATCTTTCAGGGCTATATGCAGCAATTGATTGATAGATTCTTATTGGACTTCTCCTCTCAGGGCACTGCTTCATTTGAAAGATTGCTCTCTAATGTGCAGCGGGTTGCGCGGCAGTATGGGATCCATCATGCCTCTCTTTGTCGGCGACATCGACAAGCAGCGGAGGACCTGCTGGCTTTGGTTCGTTCTCTGCTGGTGGACACTCCGGATGATGCATTCCTGCTAGCACTGGCAATGCGGGTGGTTGATCTTATCAAAGAGTTTCAGTTGAAATCGTATCAGCAGGCCAAATTGCAACACTTGACGGAGACTTTGCAAGATAGTGCGTGTCAGACTCATAAGTTCTTTCGAGCTCTCCATGCCTCTCCTACTCGAGAGAATATGACCAGACTCCAGGATATAGAAGGCCACCTGATCCTTGATCCGCAGACTATTGTGCATATGTGTAGGAATTATTTCCGCGATCTTCTTGGTTCCACTTCTCCACCTTTAGCCCAAACCACTCAGGCCCGTTCGGTTTTTTATGACCTGGTCCGCAATCAGGTTCCGCAGGACATGCAAGCTACTATGGAGTCAGATATTTGTGAGGTAGAGGTTATGGACGTTTTGTTACACTTGCCCAAGGATAAAAGTCCGGGTTGGGATGGTCTCACCAATGAGTTCTTGAGGCTTTTGCTACCCAACTGACGAAACCATTGAAGGCTTTGTTTCAGCAGGTGTGGGAAACGGGGATCATGCCTTCCTCATGGAAAGAAGGACTTATTAAACCAAAGGTTCCTTCGCCGTCTACGTTGAAACACTGGCGCCCAATTTCTTTGATGGGTTCTATGTATAAAATCTTTTCCAAAGTAATGGCGAATCGGCTCCATAAGCATCTCCCTGCCATTGTGTATCCTCTCCAGTATGGTTTCATTAAGGGCCGAAACATTCTGCACAATGTATTAAATGCGCAACTGGCGATTGATTATGCAAGGCATTCTAATCAGGAGGTTGTACTGATTCAATTGGACCTGGAAAAGGCTTTTAACTATCTGGACTAGTCTTTCGTTGGTGAACTTATGTCTGCTATGGGCTTTGGTGCTCGGATGTCTCGTCTAATCTACACGATCAATGCTGCGGCGTCTTCGCGAGTCATGCTGAATGGAGGCGTTACTGAGCCATTTGTCCTTGCCCGCTCCCTCAGAGAGGGGTGCCATTTGAGCCCTCTCTTCTTCGCCCTTGCAACTCATCCAGTTCTTTCGATGTTATCTCATATGGCAGCTTCTATTCAGTTGGCTGGATTGTCGCTTCCTTTTGGACAGCACTTCATTAGTCAATCCTTGGCTGATGACAGCTTTATGATTTTGCGTGCGGACAAGTATAACCTTGGAAAAGCATTGGATGTTTGGGCTCTCTTTGGTCAGGCGTCCGTCCTTCGTATCAATGCGTTCAAATCAGCCATTCTCAGCTGCACGGAGTCGGATTTGTAGTCCTTGGACTGGCAGGGTATGGTTGTTCCTCGTGGCTCCATTGTCAGGCATCTTGGGTACCCTTTGGGTGTTGATGTTTTCCCAAAGCAGCTTCTGCAGTGGATTTCTCAGAAAATGACGGCTAAGTTTCTGTATTGGAAGTCTCAGGCCTGGCCCTTCCATATTCGCCTCAAAGTAGCCTAGATAATTATGTTGCCAATGCTCACATATTTCTTGCCATTGCTGCCCTGGACTACTACGACTCTGAATGCTCTTACTCAGTCTATTCGTTTCATGCTATGGAAGAAGGATTCCTTGCATATAGGTATTTCCTGGATTTCTTGGTCACATGCGTGCACCCCCAAATGCATGGGTGGAGGGGCTATTTCAGATGCCCAAACTCACATGCTGGCACTCCGTTGGTCTCTTTTCTGCGCCATGTGCTCGGATCATCATCCGTGGGTCGTTATAGCCCGTTATTTCCTTGAGGATCATGGGCTTCTGCATGGCAATACCCAAATCCGGAGTTCTTGGTGGCATGTTCTTAATGCTGATTCGCAGTTCTCGAGTTCTTCTTCATTGCTGCTTACTCATTTGGTATGTTCCTGGAAACTGGTCCTCCAGAAGGCTCAGTGGCATCCAGTGGAGGATTGCTTAGCTACTAATTCTTTTCAATTGGAATTGCTTGCAGTCTCGCAGTTACTTTCATGGGAAGGTAAACGCGAGCTTAGACCACAATTCAACCGGATGGCACATATGGGCTTATCTTCAGTCGAGCAGATGCTACCCTTGCCAGTCGCAATGTGCTAATATCGTTTCGTACAACTAGGAGGTTTTTCAGGATCCCTCGTGGATATAGGCATTTATGGGAACAGCTTTTGATGGTGCTCCAGAGCAGACAACCCTTTCCTGCCCTTGCTTCGGATCATCCCTGGTAGGATTGGGACTTCGAAGGCCGGCTGAATTTAAGCAAAGCTTCTGCTAACCAGGTGTATCATCTTCTGATTAAAGATCATCAATGGCTGGTTACTAAAGCGAATACTCTATGGGGATTGCGTAAGTCCCCGTCATGGTGGAGGGCAACTGTGATGGAGGGCTGGTTGAACAAGGCACCCTTCAAATGTAAGGTCTTTCTTTGGAGAGTGATGATTGGTGGTCTTCCGCTTGCTTCAGCTCTTTCCAAGCGACGAATCTCCAACGGCAACTGTTTCTTTTGCACCACTATTGTGGAATCGGTCGGGCACCGATTTTAGTTCTTGCCCCATCGCTAAGAAAGTCTGGTTATTCTTGTCCGCCGTTTGGTGAGCGGTGGTTGGTTTCACACTACACCCCTTTGATTGGGTTTTTGGGCAGCCCAAATACCCCAGTCCGGCACAGCCACATATGAAGCTCATGTATCACTTTCTTTGATATTGGGGCTGTTGTCATAATTGGACCATTCGGAATGTTTTTCTTTTTGATCCCGGCTATAATGTTCAGCGGCATATTGCTAGGCTTAAGGGCCTCTTGTATTGGCAGCTAGATCTTCTCCAACATTCTGACATGCTCTCTAGGGAGGACTTACGTCCCTGGCATATGGCAATTTCCTCCGCGTCTTTGCCATGACTTTGTAACTCGTAGAACTGGAACCTCTTCACATGATGGCTTAGTGTCGTCATGTATCTTGTAATCAAGTAATCTTGTATTTTTTTTCGTAATTAATACAATTACCTTTTACGAAAAAAAAGAGAGAGAGAGAGAGTTTACGAAAAAGAGAGAGAGAGAGAGAGAGAGAGAGAGAGAGAGAGAGAGAGAGAGCGCTGGTCCCTGCCATACATTAATAAACTCTTGTTTACGAAAAAAAAAAAGAGAGCGCTGGTCCCTGCCATTGCCGGTCTGAACTGCATGCAGTCTTTGCGCTCCCTTTCCTGCATGTACCTGTTCGCCAGCCTCCTGCGTCTCATCCCTGTTGCCCTGTGCCTGCGTTGTGCAGGAGTTGCCTGCGACTGTGACAGCTGTCAGACAGAGCTGGGCGTTGACCTTCAAGCTGCTGTGGGATTTGGTGCTGTCTGCACAGGGTGCCTCCCTGCAATCCTGCAACCTGGAGGCAGAGAGAGAACTGACCTGCCCAGCCTAACAGCTCTGCTGTTCCTTTGGTTCTGGCTACTGACACAGTGATCTCTGGTTCAGCTGATATGCCACCTAAGCAGTGAGAGAGATCGGTAGAGTTTTGATATGGCGAATATGCAGGAATCAAATGGCATTGATGTGGCTTTTCTTGATCAGCATATAGGACATGGAGATGATAAAGATTTGGCAGAGTCGTATGGTGACTGTTTGGCTGAGGATTCAGGGCAGTTGATATGGGAAAATGCCGTAAGATGTTGGTTGATGAACCGGTTTTATGTGCTCCAAATTTTCTTCAGCAAGATGTTCAGGTTCCTTGCTCATAGAGTGATGGGTCTCTTCAATTTATCCTTGCCACTACCAACAATCTTATGTCAGATTATGTTCATGCCAATGAGGAGGGTAAATCGAGCTCTTCCCCGGAAGGGGATTACGTGGCTGCGGTCATGGGAACCGACTTGGTTTTACAGCAAATTGCTGCTTTCCATGAGAGGGCAGCCATCTTTTATTTTATGGGAAGGATTCCTTTGATTACCAAGATCTGTGCTTGGTTGTCCGTGCTTGGTTGCAGTCCATGGACGCGCTGGAAACAACTTAGGATCTGCTCAAGTGGTTCTCTGCACAATGGGAAAATTGTTCACTTGCCCAAGTGCCCTAGTATAAAGATGATGACATCATGGAATGCAAAGGGTAAGGTACAACAGGGAGAAGGAACTGATGTCGAAGACAAAGTGTTGAAGCCTGTAGAATACCAAGAAGGGTAGGAACCCCGTGTCAACCTGGATGTGGATGCAAAAGAAGGAAGAGGAGCCTGATGTCGGTCTTTGTGTGGTGCCAAGAACCATAAGGAATGGAAGAAAATGAAGTGGATGAAGCACCCCGCTAGAAGAGAAAGGTAGATGTCACTACCATGATAGCATCGAGAGAGATGTTGCACGATCCACCTCGGGAGGAGAAACCGCCATGCTAGAAGAAGAGCAAGCACTCCTAAGATGATGAAACCATGAAAGGAACGGTGCGCATCCCCGTGTCTCTACCCCAGGTAGGACCAAAGCAATCTGCAAGTTAGCCCTATACTGAAAGACAAAACCTTGCAAAAGGGATGAGAATCTGCAAACACAGAGCTTAGTGGTGAGATGCTCCAAAGCAAAACATAACAGAAAGAAAATCTAACTCAAAATAAATGCAATGAATGCATATGTGTGTGAGTAAATGCAGTGGAAGACAAAAGAATGGAAAAGCTAAGGTCAATGAATCCTATGGGCCCGACTCTAAGAGTGCGAAAAATGAATGCGAGACTAACCTAGGGTATCTGAAAGGACCTTGAGACATGCTAGGCTAAGAAGGTGGCCACCATAGCGTACGTCCACTAGGAGGGCTTTGCCAAGGGAACGCTTGACGAGGTGGAGAGGAAGGTGAGATGGATGTATGAAGTGCAATAGGATCGAAACTTGTAGGCCAATCAACGAGTCTCTCAAGGCTAGTGAAAGAGATGGGCTGTTGAGGCTGTACTCAAGCCATATGTCTAGCAACAATGGCGGGTGCTGGAGCAGATGAAGGAGGAGTAGAAGGCGTAGCCCCACTGGACTGTGTAGTCACAGTGGTCTATTGAGGTTGTACTCAAGCCATATGTCTAGCAACAATGGCGGGTGTTGGAGCAGATGAAGGAGGAGTAGAAGGCGTAGCCCCATTGGACTGTGTAGTCATAGTGGTCTTTGAGGCTTTTTATGTGGAAGGCCTTGGGTCTTGGAGCGATACTCCTCGTCCACATGGCCTGCTCTTTGGCATTGTGTGCAAAATCGATTTTTCTTAGGGAGTTGTTGTCAGATAGGTCTAGATTCTTTGGTTCCATTTGAGGAAGAGGAGTCACTCTTTGATTGGCTTGCCTTCGCATCTTGGGAGTTCTTGGCACTGGTGGTTTTCCCTTCCGAAGAAGAGGCAAGCAACCCCCTCTGCTTTGAATAAGGCTGTGATGAGGGTTTCTTGTAGACTTGATCATGCAGGCTTGCTTAAAGCAAGAACTAGCACTCAAACTCGTAGAAGGTGGGCGATCGAGGTTGGGAGATGATGTGTCGAATGAAATTGAAGTATTTCTCGGGCAACTTATTCATGAAGAATGTAACCTGATCGTCATGTAACTTTGGAGAGCCAGTAGTGGCGAACTTGGCAAGTAACCGCCTATATTCAGCCAGCTTGACTTTCAGATCATCCCCTTCCTTAATAGAGAACTCTTGAAGCTCAAAGTCGAGATTGATGTGTCGAATACGATCACGAGCCGCATAGTGGTCAAGAAGGTGACTCCAGCACTTTGATGCGAGCAGGAAGTGCTGCAACTAAGACTGGAACTCAGGAAGCAACCCCTGCATCAGCTCAACATTGGCTATGGCATTGCGGGCTCTCCATTGACGGATGTAGTTAGGGTGAGCTAGTTGAGGGTCCGGCATAGGCTCTAGACCAATGGCGAGATTCCAAAGACCCTGAGACTCAAGCACTTGTTGTATGAAATTAGACCAAGTGGTGAAATTTGACCCATTGAAGCGTGTCTGATCTGTGAAGGCATTCTTGGCCGTTCCAACAGGAGTGGTAGTGCTCAGAGATGGATAGTGTGAAAAAGTGTAGTGGGGGTAGGATGGGGGAGTGAAGTACACTTGGGAATGGGTCCTAAAGTGCCCACTAGGCATGCGGGTAGTGTGCAAGGTGGATCCATAGGTAGGGATAGGCTGACTAGGCATAGGCATGGTAGCCACATGAGGAACCCAAGGAGGTGGGATGGGAACACGAGCAGAAGATGGGAATCATTGCGTAAGTGTAATCTAGGGAGAGTGTGAAGACACACCATAAGTTGAGGATGGAAACCCTTGCGTTTGAGTGGTCATGTGAGATGTGAAGCTAGGGATAGTGAGGGGGATGGCCATCATGGTTTACTTAAGAGTTATGGGTGTGCTCCTTTGCTAAAAGGTAAGAGGCACTGTGTTAAAGGGTGGCATTCCCCCTAACGAAGTACCATGGTGCAAAGAAGTAGAGAACGGGGTGGAGAAGGAGAAGGTACTAGGAGCGGAGATGGAAGATGTAACCCCTAGGGTATGTGATGCAGATGTGGAGTGTAATCCAAGGTTTTGGAAAGGTGATGAGAGGTGATCAAGGTGTGATATAGAAGAGGTGGGATGGAAGGGAAGTGAGAAGTGTGCGTGATATGCTCAAATGAAACAGAAGCTGTAGATGTACCTAAATTCCGTATGCTTCGTGAGCCCCCTCTATTGAAGTTCACATATGCAAAGCCATCCAGATGCTGTATCTCAAAAGATAAAACAGGCGAGGTTTTGATTCTTTCAACACAAAAGAATTGTACAAACCTAACATTGGACTTGGCTGAGATGATGAAGATGGATTGCCAGACGTTCCGAATGCCATATGTCCTCCATGATCGGAGAGGTGGCCTGCCTTACCAATTGGTCCGAATGTGGTAGCAAAACTGGTAGGAGGGGTGTAAATATCACTGTACTTGTTGCAATAGTACTTCTCAAAGTCCTCCTCTATCATATTAGTGAAATCTGGAATAGGAGTAGAAGAAGGCGAAGGTGAAAGTGGAGTGGTGTCCTCCTCACCGTGTCCATAATGCTGTCTCAAGGCCTGTCTCAGGGCCTTCAATGATGGAGAAGCCTGATAAGACATCATAGGAAGTGGAGAAGAAGTTGTTTGGGACATTGTAATTTGGTTACGAATTGTATTGTGTGCCCCGCACAAAGAGGACCTCTCCACAATATCCGCAGGATACTTTTTACAAGAGCACCGGCTCTGATACCATGTGAATAACACTGCTAGGGTTTGCATTGAGGACACAGTGTACGACCACGACAAAAACACAAAGAGACAGACACAGACACAGAGGGCAAAACTCAAAACTCAAACACAGAAACTCAAACACAAACAGAAGAAGGGAGAGAGAGAACACAACTTTGAAGTGAATGAATGGTGTAAATGAATGTAAGAGTATACAGTGTGCTCAAGAGCAGAGCAATGTCGGAGTGTGACGTCCACCGGAGACGGATCCCAAGTCTGTGACCACCAATCGGAGTGTAGGAGTGTTGAATAGTGAATGCCTGCAGGCTGGTCACCAAAATGCAGCAGTCCGGAGGCTGGAAACTGGTAAATGCAGCAGTTCACCGCTGAATATTGTGCATAGGTGCTGTAAACAGCAGGGCGACAGCTGGAGAGGGTGTGTCGAAGAGTGTTAGGACTTGCAATGCTGTAAACGCAGGTTGGCTGACCTTGGCGATGATGGACGATAGGCTGAACAACTGTCTGGGACAATTTGGAGCAGTCGCCAGCAGCTGAGGGTTGTCGCCTACAACAATGCACAGGCTGAGGATAATGTGGCTGCAATCGATGATGACTAGACAGCAGATGGAGGCGGGCTGCGGGCTCGAAACTAGGCCCCAACAGCAGCAGAGGGTGTGTGGGCTGGTGTAAGTTGCAAACAAGGATGATGGTTGAATGGTGGTCAACATGTCTATTTATAGATGTGGATTGGAGAGGCAAAGATAATGAGCTGGAGAGTGGGTCGTACTCCAACGGATCTTGAATAATAGGAAGGTAGCCTCTGAAGACATCTGGCAGCAGCAAATGCAATAGTGTGGGTGCTGGATTCGTGCAAACAGGTAGAGGAGAGAGGAGAGCTGAAAATGCAGCCTCCAAGATGTGGGCGATAGGTAGTATGGCTCTAGAAAGGTTAAAACATAGAAAATGATGATGGTGATAGCTGTGAAGAACAAACACAGCCTCTTGGATAAAAAATTGAGGCTGTGTAGTGTTGCCTCCAGTTTGGGAAGGTGAAGATGCAGCTGATGCAGCCTAAAACAGGCCACCAAGCTGTAAATGCAGCCTTTTGGGCGTGGGCGATAGTTGACTGTAGTACTAGAAAGTAAGGACTGTGAGGAGAAGTGTTGAAACAAGCGTCTAATGGGTGTAGACAGTGCAAATTAGAGCTTACATGCGGGACAGTGAATCTCTGTCGAATCACATCTGTTTAAAAGAAATGCTTAAATTTGATTAATTAACTTGAGTTTTGGGGCTGATGAATGAAAACTAATGATAGTTTAGCTCAACACCTCCTACTAGTTGGGTGGTGGGGATTTGTAAGTGTTAACATCTATGAAGCTATGTCCTAGGGTATCTTTGGGGATTAGTTATTTGAGAATGAGTGTCAATTTTGGGAGTTGGAGAACTAGTTGCTCTAAATGGCAATTAGAGGTTAATGACCTCATCTCCTAGAGGAGCATGTGCCTCGGTCCCTTTTGATGGGTCATAGGTGTTGAAGTTTGGGGAAGAACTTTGAACTGTCTCTTTTCTTGCTCCTCCCTTTCTTAGTTCTTGCTATCTCTATCTCCTTTTTTTTCTAGCACCGTGTTAGCTTTGCCACCCTCTCTCACTCCTATGAGGGGAAAGTTTGTCACCTCCCTCCTCTTGAAGGGAGACTTGTCTGTGCCTCAAGTCGGGACAATCTATTGCAAGATGATCTAGCATCTTGCATGCACAACATTATTTCATGTCTTTTGTGATATGACAAAAGAAGAGAAGTTTGTTACAAAGGCCGAGTCAACAGCTGATGGGATGGCCTGCAATGCCAAACCATATGTAGTTCTAGGTGGATGGTGTTGGAATTCACTATACAAAGAAAGGCATCTCTCCTATGCACATGACCAAAAGTTTCATGTACATGGTGCATATCAAGTAGGATTGTATGACTAATAATAGGAATTTGATCTTGAGAAAAAGGCTCAGATTAAGCCATTGTACATACTAGTTCTCAACGTTAGAAAGCATCAATTTCTTCAAGGGATCAAGAGGCTGCCTATGGGATTTCCCTAGAGCCCATACAGTATGGAGGAGAGCTCTTAGGATATTTCATGGTACAACAAAGATCATGCTGGTGACCTGAGGGGTTCTTGGGTCATAGATACAGGCCCAACGTGTGGTTAGGAGGATGTCCAACGGAGCTATTCTTTTCTCATCATTGGATAGGATTTGAGCAGGATGCCCACTCTAGATTGTTCCCAAATGCAATGGACCGAGAGAGACTCTCATAGATGAGAGCTGATTGCCAGTATCATAGTCTGGTAAATTTGGACTGTGAGATGCAGTCATGTCATTGACCTTCAGGATGCATCCACAGATGAGAGCTGATTGCCAGTATCATACTCTGGTAAATTTGGACTGTGAGATGCAGTCATGTGATGTATCCACAGTGGAGACTCTATTGAGGATTTGGATAGAGAATCCACACTTGGCACAGGATGTATCCACTCTATTGAGGATTTGAATAGAAATAATCCATTCTCTACGTGGGAGATGGGAGAGGATGCAGGGTAGTTTTGAGAGGACGAGGAAGAGAAGAGAGGCATTCTTGGAGACATGGGACTTGGATACTTTCTTCCATAATGCCCCTCACATGATTTGGCATTAAAGCCCACTGGATTGGTTATTCACACAACCATTGCATTGTGATGTACTTAGCTACTCTTCATAGAGTTCCTTGTACTTTGTATTCTGCCTTAGGTTTCTCTGTAAGGTGTTGTTAATAGAATTTTCTTTCCTTGGAAAAAAAGTTCGAGAGGCTGCCATAATGGTCTATTTTTACACTGTTAACCTTTATGTTATCTCAGCATATTGAGATGCCAAAAACGAGATGTGGTGTAAGCTTCCTATATGATTTGGAAGGGAAGATAATGTTCTATAAATGATGATAAACGCATACACAGCTCCCATCCAGCATCTCATCATAGATGTTTGTGTTTAATTTTGGCAGCTTTTAGCTAAGAAAAAGAAAGAGGTCATAAACATCTATATGCATTCCTGAATATTGTAAACTTTAACTAATGTGAATTATTGTCTTACGTATATGACCCTTAGAAACAAAGGAAATCTCATAATCTTATGAATCAACCCTTAACATTGACATTTTTATGACACTATTCAGATTATAGGGAGTCATTATGAGGGATGATTACTTCTCTAGGGTCAATTTGTTACTCTGTTACCGATATATGATAATCATGGATACAGATATTTTTATGTTTCTTCCGTCCAGCCTTTTGCTGTATGTTCAATATGTCATATTGCATAGAAGTCTATGTTGGTAAAGGTTGCTTGGCCCATGCATATTATTGTTATTACATGTGTTTTGTTTCAGGTTAATCAAACTAATTTGGCTGAAATTGAAGGAGGAGAATTTGCAGTGACAAACATGTCTTCATGCAATGGACCACCCTTTGTTATTGACCTGCATTTGAAGAAAATGAGTAATGGTAACCATTCCCACTGTAAGGACAGATTTGTGAATTAGGATGTAACTGTAAACTATTTTTAAAGCAGTCATGTAAAGAGGTGTTGTTTGAAAAGATAAACATTGTAGTTAGTCTATAAGGCTGTTAGTCAAGGTCTCACTTGGAAACTCAATGAGGAGATGAAGTTAAACTAGTAGCAAAATCAGGTTCCTTCCATTGGTTAACTAAAGCACTCTATCAAATAGTGGGAAACCAATGGGCTGTTTTCCAGGCTTGGAGATGTGTCCCCTCCTTCGCAACTTCTTACCCTCCTTGCTCTTATGTTGTTTTTCCATCTTGCCTTGTGTGGGTGATTGACTTGTTACTTTGGAAAGTTGAAATGGTACATGCTGAAGCTGTCAAAAGATGAGTCAAAAGATGATGTACTAGTGAGATAGTAGGGTTTGTGGGGAGGAACATGGAGTGAACTCAGCAAACATGGAGAAGAGAAGAGAAGAGAGAAGAAACTCTGATCAATGGAGTGATGAAGTTCTGAATCATGGAGTGAATGTGATACAAGGGAACAAGGGTGCTATAGCACAAGGAAGATGATGAAGACAACCACGAATCATGAACCACAATGTCCTCTTGAAGGGGTGTGAGGGTAGTGGAGAGGTTGGAGAGAAGAGGTGACAGACTTAATGAATCAGCCATAAAGAATGAGAGAGAGAGTGGCCTATAAATAGGCACAATCAGTCTAGGGTGGTGCCCGTTTTTAGGGCTGTAAACGCTAAACGCAAAACGCAGAAATGCAAACTGCGGGTGAGGGGTTTCTCAACACCCCCTCTCAAGCCCAAAAAGGGGAAGAAGAGAAGATTGAGGTGAAGATGTAATGCCACATGTTGAAGAATGCTCATGCAACAGGTGCCACTTGGGCAGTGTCCCTCGTGGGGAAATTGTTCACTTGTCGAAGCGCCCTAGTACAAAGATGATGAAAACATGCAATGCAGAGGAGGAAAATGTAGAGGATCCCTAAGATCCAAGATTTCCACCTGAAAGTTAACCTGTAGTGAAGAACAGTAGACAAAGTGAACTGAAGAACCCGAAACTCAACCTCGGGAGGGATGCCACTAGCTCCGTGTATCCATGTGGGAAGGAATACGAAGACCTTGTCACCAAGTCGCGGTTGAACCTCCAAGGCCTCGATCTAGGTAGATCCTTGAGATCGTGGGAATCAATAGATGAGATGACCGTTGGAAGGAAGCAACCCCATCCAAGGGTATGCCTCTACTAGAGTGTGCGAAGGATTGAGTGGTGGGTGGGGACCCCCTTTGAAAATGGAGGAATAGGAGCCCCCTATGAAGTCACAGTAGATCAACATCTGAATCCCCCTTTGAGGTAGATAGGGAATCCAAAAACTCATGGATCACGGACTCCAAATGTGTAAGGATGAAGGAAGTGCTGCCGGTCATGCCGAAGATGGTATCTAGGGTGGTGAAGAACTCCCAAAGGTGGCCGCTCGAACTTGAGTAGGCGAGGGTGAAGGGTGGAGCTTAGACTGAGCAATGAGTGGGCAATAGTCGCTGCTTCTCAAGCAGATCAGGAAGCCAAAGAAGAGGAAGGAGTCGAGTAGCCATTGTCTCTCGAAGAAGCGGAATGACGAGGAGACCGTATCAAAAAATCACTGTCTCTCGATGGAGAGGATTGTAGAACCGCGGGCTGTGGTAGCCATTGTACCCAAAAATAGGTGGGAGAACAATGCTGTTGGCATTGGGATGATCTCCAGGAGGTTGTAGCACCAATCAATCCTCCATGTGCTTGAAAGGACTTAGTGTGCTTAGGATGCATCTTAATGCCTTGAGCATAGTACTTTGATAGCCGATGTAGAATGATCTTTGTGGCCCAGAAAGGAGAGTTGGCACATCGAGTGCGTGGTGGAAGACGCATTACTCTAGGGGGGGGGGTGTGGGGAGCAAAGGTCGAAGTCGGCAAGCATCAGTGGTGTGTCCGATGATGCCACAATAGAAACACCCAGCAGTCTGGTCATCTATTGGTAAAGAAGCCATGGGTACCAATGTGCCTTATTGAAGAAGGAAGAGGTCAGCCATGAACCACGAACCGCAATGTTCGCCTCAAGGGGTGTGAGGGTAGTGCGAAGCACGAACTGCAATGTCCGCCACAAGGGGTGGGAGGGCAGTGGAAGGGCTGGAAGTGAGCGGCCAGTGGGAGGAGGATGCTACCAGCAGTAAGAGGTTGCAACCAATAGAAAAACCCAGGTGAGGAGAGAGAAAGACTAAAAGGCAGGTGAGGAGAGAGAAATACTAAAAACGCAGCACAAACCACCAGCAGCAATCAGTATGCTGAAATCAGCTCCGAACAGTGTGTGGTAGGCTGGAAACATGCACTAAACTGTTATAGACAGCAATGGCCAGGTTGGACCACGATGTCCTCCGCGTCCGGGGTGTGGGCAGCAAGCTGAATTACCTAACATCTGCAAAAACGTGATTATTTTCTGAATGGAGAGTGATCAGCTACAAACTGCGGGTGGTAGGCTAGAAACGGGCGCTAGATTGTAGATGACAGCAAGGGACAGTTGACACTGCGATTTTCTCCGCGAAAGGGGTGTGGGCAGCAAGTTGAAAACACGTGAAACCTGCAAAAACGAGACTTTGATGCAACGGAAGAAGAAGAGAAGTGGATGCGGAACTCGCCACCGGTTTTTACCATCATTGGAGTAATAATGTGAACGATATAATATATTTGCCTAATAGATTCCTATTTTTCGTCACTTTCCTGGAATCAAATCAAGACATTGTTGGTCTGCAATGACACTATCAGACAGCTTCAGGGTATCCATGCGAGTTTCTCTAAAATTTATGTGACCCTTGTACAACTTCACTGGAAAATATGGTGTATAAATGCTTGTATCCAAGATGGAGAATGTTGTGACAAGCATATTTCTGCTACAAACAATGGTAAAAGCAGACAATTGTAAAAACCACTGTGACAAATATGGTGTATCAGTGCTTCTGTCTGAGCAACCAGTTTACACTGGAGTTTGAAGATATTGAACATCTGGAAGTGGAGAACCTGCCTAATGAACAATCAATAGCCATTTCGAACTCTAATTGTGCAATTCCAGCCTGACTAGCGCCATGCAAACCAACCATTTATGATTACCAGTACTGTGATTACTGCTGCTGAAGAGGTGCACACTATACCCTGCATTGACAAGTGCATTTTTGCACATTTTTTTCAAATATTGTATAAGCAGAAACAACCTGAAGAGGAGAAGCATTACAAAAATGCATAATGAAAAAGGACAGATCACAACAAAGGGGCAGTGCATGGAAAAAGTTTCTATACACCACAGGATTTGCATCACCAATGGATAATGGCCAGAAGGCACACGATGTTTGTCTACTTGCATGCATCTTAGTGATATATTTTTGGAACAAATCATGCTGACATGCTTATTCTATGCAGCCTAGGCCAGTTGCCTTAATATTGCTGAGACTGATAAGTGAACATTTCCACCCTTGGGATCCAACCATGATCACAAATCTTGCTTCAGACAATGCAGTAAAAGCATCCCGATTTCCCTCTTTGGACCATCCGTGATTGAGCTGCAATAGTGTTAAACATATGCTGGTTAAGCATAATGCAAACATTGCAAATCTAGCCACAACCAGCATCAAGGTCCAGCAGCATTAGGTGCATATACTCCTAACACCCTAAAGACTCATCCTCATCGATCACTTCCACCACTATAAGGCACTCATTGACATCCCGCATGACTATCAAAGGCTAGAATTGCAAGCATACAATATTCATTACCTGTGACTACACTGCTGTACAAAACCTAAAGGTTTTTACATGTCTAATCTAGTATCTATGCCTAAATAGTTCAAACGGACCATTTGGTGTGTCATCCAAAAAATAGATCATGTGGTAGCTATGATAACATTGGTGGTGAGAGAGCAGCTTAATACTTGCCATTGCATGCAAGGGTTTGGGTTATTGGGAAGTCTTTCTTTCTGAGGTATGGTAGGAGAGTGAGGATCTATTGATTCTCTGTAGAGTAGTTGCATTGCCAGTGAAGTAGCGTGACATGCATCTTATCAATCACTTTCAGAGATCATGTCTGAAGGAGCTTCTAGCTTTCAGAGCCCAAAAGATGGAGTGTTCCCTTTTTAACCATAGTGCATAATCAAGAGACTTCAGCAAGCATTCAAGATGTCACATAGCTAGTGGCTTGGACTTTGGCAGATTGACAGTTCTGAAACCTTTGAGAAAAGATGAGAATGTTTTAGATGTAGCCTTGCATCTCTTCGAAGGCTGAGTGAGGTGGCCAGTGATGGGGCTTGCTTAGAAGACTATCGACGTGGGTTGCAACGTAGTCAAGACCATGGAATAGATCAAGTGCAGTTTCCCCCTGGAGCTTTCTTTACATAGGAAATAGACTTGCAAGTTTGAGACCACATGAATGATCGACACGTGTTAGCATTTATATTGGATTGGAGAGTAAAGATGGTGTGCATTTGTTGAATATTCTATGCTTATCTATTACCTAATTTGTATTTTCTGCAGAGGTGTGCCACAGTATTTAACCTTGACAGTTGTATTAGCTTTTGAAAGAAAATGTTGAACTTACAGATTCCAACTCGGGAAGCAAAGCTGGGCATTCTGTCTCTGCAAATGCTAGAATTACATGCTTTTACTACCCTATACAACAGGTATGGAGGCTAACAATGCTCCAGCTGTCCATATTTCTGAAAGTCTGTCTATTTTGGTGTGCTTGATGTCCGGATGTGTTGGCAGGGAAAGGAGGCAATTGATTTTATTCTGGAAGAACTTGAGAAGCAGGAGATTGGAGTAAATGAGAGCTTTGAAAATTTCTGCAGGGTTTCTATAAGACGACTTGGAAGACTCCTGCCAGCAGCACGATGGGTATTTCCACTTGATTTTCCAACAGCACATTAATAATGGCATCAACAATCTGCAAAGTGTTATGACATTAGATTGAAGTTATGTAAACAGTTTTTCTTTCCAGAGATGAGAGAAATATCGCTAATCACACCTTGGAGAAAGCCCCCTGAGGTAAAATAGTACTTGATCCTTTGTCTAGAGTAAACTGTGAACTCTGCCCTGTCTAAGTCCTCTCTTTCAAGGCAGTTGCCTCCTCCATCGTGAAAGTGAGAAACTTGTCTTTCCTAGTCTTGGTGACCCCAAGAAGGATGTCCCGTCTGGAGAAGAGATGAATCCAGGTTTGAGAAGTGTCTGTATTTGTGCTCCACTTGGGAGGACTCCCTTTGTCATGGTGTGTACCATAACTTTGGCACCCTCTGAGACCCTATAGTCTTTGGCTTAGGATCTCCTGTGGTGAGTCTTGAAAAGCACACCAGTCTCTCACTAAGGCGCTATAGTCTTTGCCTTTGGATCTCTTGTACAACATATTGCCTTTAATAGGGAGAGTGGTGTTGTCTAATTAGGGCTTATTGGTGACATCTGTTCTATCAAATCTCCATTTTTAGCTTAACAAATGTTTGAAATGGTAGCATTCCCAGCTCATCATTGTTCTAATGACTAAGCTTATTGTTAGAGGCCACCTTCTTACTGAGGAGCCTTGGAAGAAGGCATTTCTCTGGACATTGTTTAACATTATGCAATAATTGGGATGTTGAACAGACCCAGAGGCATTGCATTTGGGACTAGAACCTAGGAGATGTTGAAACTAACCCTCCTTGCAGTGAAGGGTGGTAAATCCCTGATTTCCAATTGCAGTGAAGGGTGGTAAATCCCTGATTTCCAATTGATAGCAGGAAGCAAATTCTACATAAATAAATAAAATTCAGAACAGTACCAAACAGAACAACAATTAAACACCATTTGGTCCCAAACCCTTGGTGTCACTTGGCGGTATCTCTTTATGCTTTATTCCAGTAGATGAAGTACAACAGAGAAGTGTGGAGTCTCCAAAGGTAGGAGACTACTCCTAGATCTCGAAATCCCTCCAAGGTCTACTAACCACAATGAACCTGAAAGTATGTGTACCTTGCAATCCTTCACAAAACTTGGTCCAATTCATTAAATAATTTAATTCTCTAAACCCTTTTGCATTGAAAGTCATTCTTGAGGGCCTATTATATGTCTGTGGCCCAGATCTGTCCGAAATATCAGTTGGCATTTGTCCTTGACAATTTCTGCCAATGTCCCAACTCCCCCATTGCCCAAACTAGTTTTGTGTAACACAGTGATCCACATTTTAACTTAATTTGAGATGTGCACCAATTAACTGTCCCAAGAGAAACGAGTTGAAAATTCACAACCCTCTGACAGGTTCAAAGGCAGTTCTTTCAGGCAACCACTGATGGAGATACGGTTTTGATTTGGGGAGTTGTCGCCCTAGGTTACAGGTGAGGGACCAGCCTGCAGTTATGAGCATTTTTAGGGAGGACATCTTTTAACATCCTAGGCCAGTAGATAAGTGCCATATAGATACTGACTCCTCTAAGATAAAATGTATGACAGGATATTGGCAGAGAAATGCATATCATATTTTTGCATCATTGCCTATTACTAGAGAAAACTAAAAATTCTAATCACACACCTTGGAACAAAATGTCCCAAGGAAAAAAAGCAAGTACAAAGCAACCCTGTAAGGGAGTTCCATATCAAAAATTATATAACAAGGGGAAGTCTATTACAAAGCTTGAGTAAAGAGCTAGTCGGGAGGTCTATAATGCCAAACCATGTGGGTCTGGAAGAGGAAAAGCGTGCCAGAATCCCATGTCTTGAGAAAAGCATCTCTCCTCTTCCTCATAGTCTCTGAACTGCCCTGTATTGTCCCTTATCTCCCATGAAAGTGTGCACAATCTCTGTCCAAATCCTGGAGAGAGTATGTGTAGTAGGTATGCCCAAAAGATCAATAGCCTTGCTACATCTCGCTGTCCATATGTACCAACCAATAATGCTATCTATGATCTCCCATCTGTGACAATGCCCCTGAGTCCATACTGCCTGTGAGAAATCTGGCATGAAAGTCTACTCACAAGCTGCCCCGAGATGAGATATTTGTTCTTGAATGGAGATCATCCATACCCTTATAGGCTGATGGTAGTGATTACAGTGCATTTGAGGGGGCAGAGGCCTTTCTGGCCACATGGGATTCATGTGCCTTCTTCATCTTGGGACTCCATAGATGCTTTGCACTGAAATGGAAAAAGTAACCAATTTTACAGCCAGTGTACTGGACATTCTTGCTACAGAGTGACCAGCTTGGGAGATGTCTGTCTGTATGTTTATTGCATTTAAGCTTATTGATGTTTTTTTCCGAGGTGTTTAAACTATAATTCTTATATCTCAAAAATGAGATCGGAGGCCATCATCAAAACATGGAAAAGATTCATGTTGCATCTTGTCAGCCTGCCACTCTACTAGTGTGAGCTGAGCTGCACATGCTACTGTCTCAAGATTCTTATATCTCAAAAATGAGATTGGAGGCCATCATCAAAACATGGAAAAGATTCATGTTGCATCTTGTCAACCTGCTACTCTACTAGTGTAAGCTGAGCTGAACATGCTACTGTCTCAAGATGGGATCTTATATCGTGAAACATTAGGACAAACATCAGCACCTTTTCTGTGAGTGTCCACTTTTGCCCAACCTTGTACGAACTCTTAGAGGTCACGGGGACAGAAAACAAGGCATAACAATGGCCTACTTGTCTAACAGACAGCTACTAGTGTGCTAGTGTGGCGTGTTTGCATTTAGATACTTTTACAGGATATTACTTGATAACTACAACAAATCGTGAGTTGAAATAATGTTTTGGCTTTTGTTATTTATTTTTTCTGGTACTTGTGATTGCAGAAAAGGCTTCCATTTATGGAGCCCAAAAGAAAAAGAATGGATAAATCAAGCATTCCCAAAATCTGCTTTGAGAGGGTCAAAGCTTTTATTGGTCAGTAACACTGATTTCTGATAAAAATCAAAAGCTTACAGCCCCAATTTGTAAATTATCATGGCATGTATTCTCTAACTGTTTTATAAACTCTGCTGCCTGAGAGTGTCGGTTAGCATTTTCAAAATACATAGAAAAGTTTTAAACTAGAGGAGGAACTTTTTGCAGATACTGATGCTGGTTTTGTTCCAACAACTTCAAAGGTGAAGTATCTCAGTTACCTGGGTGTGCTACAGGCGTACTTGTGATGCCTGTGGCCTATAATGTATGAAAATTCCAAACTTTAATTGGCCTTATGAATACCTTTCTGTTGATCACAGTGTCTGCAGATGTTGTTTTCCCAGAAGGTCGAAACTTCTGTCTGTATGATAGTGTGAAGTGTAGAAGCAAATTAGTTTGGTGATTTTGCTGAGGTTTGTGAATACACATTGTAGTTGGCTAACAGCTACTCCACAGTGCCTTTTATTTGAAGACATTGATCTGATAGCTGTGAAGAACAGAGTGGAAAAGTGAAATGATGCAGACAACATCATTGGACTGCCAGGCCCACTTGAATTTCTGCATTTTGAGCCATGTTGATGTTTACAATGAAAATTTGAGTATGAACTACAAGCTGTAAGAAAACAGCAAGAATTACGTATCCTTGAGAAAAAATGCATTGAATGACAACCTGCAATAAGAAACCATCAGGGAAACAGGGAAGATCTTAATTAAAGAATCATGGTCTTCAGGTCTGAAGTGCATTTCAAAGACTGCATGAAGTTTCTTGACCTTCTCAAAACTTAGCTCAATAGTGAGCAATTAATGTGCATGCGCTTGCACAAATAGATTAGGTATCTACAAAAGAAATTTCCTGATCTTTCTCTCTGTTAGTGCAGATGGATCTATCAAGTGGGCATGCTTTCACAAATGTTCTAAAAAACTTGGGATCTCGTGGTCTGCTGCCCGATGGTAAAATAACCTGATAACTGATTCCAAAAACTTGGTCTGTCAATGTGCTGACCTCACGCTTAGTCAATCTCAAAGACTTGATTGGACTAAATGATATGCATCATATACCATCGGTTTTCTGTCGCATTTAGTAGAAATCAATCAGGTTTTCCCCAAATAATGTTCTCTCCAAAATTTACTGGTCTAGGCGTCACGCTGGAAGTACTCTGTGGTGAAAGAAGTGTCAGTGCCAATGTACTTGAAAAAGAGTACGAAGGATGGCTCAGAGACATGCATGAGCACTTTGATGAAGAGGTAGATTGTGAGGAAGATGCTATTGAAATCCTAACGTCCAAAATGGAGGAGTTTGGTTTTTCCAAAGATGGTGAGTATTGTACTAAACTATCCTTTGTTGTTGTGATGATTATAAGTCCTGTTTATTACTCTATAAAGAATGATTGCTGTGGTATTCCATACTGTTACTTCAGCAAATTAGTGCTAGATGCATGGATGTTAGAGAAATGTTGTATTCATTACTGCATGTTTGCATTGAGATAGACGGTGTCATAATTTTGCCCAAACTCATTCAAAGAGGATGCTCTATCATTGTGTGAAGATCATGTGAAAGGAGAAGCACATAGCAGCTAAAATAAGGACGGGTGATGAATGATTACCCTTGTTTCCAAAGTTTTGATTTTCTAGGTCTGTGTAGGCCTTTTGAGATTAACTCCTTGTTTCTTGCCATTATGAGTTTCAACTTAATTAGCAAACTGGTTATGACCCATTTAATCTGTAGTCCGATCCTTGAGTGCCATGCCTTCTGCCTGACTCAGTCCACCTTGTGTTGTATTAAATGAGCCGGTATGAGGAGACATTGAGGATGGTATTCCTTCAGGCCTCCTCCGACAAGATTCTCCTCTGATGATGACCTAGATTTTAGTTTTAGTAGACACAGGATATTACTGGCATCTTTCTAACTGTGACTTTTTATGTCATCATGATGAGCAGCTTTAGAGGTAAATTGTGGACATAGGAGTTTCAGACATTTGGTAGGCACAGGGATGGATCATTGGACACCACCATAGAATGTGGTTTGTAGACCCTAATCTGATGCTGATACTTCATGGATACTTCATGTGGGCGCTGAGGTCTTTGGCTTTGAGAATGACGACTACTTTACATACTGATATGTAGAATAAAACAATGGTACTAGGTTGCAGCGTACAACAGTGAAGGGGATCAATAATGATGAAAATTGGATGAGACGGCATCAGTGAGATAATTTCATTTCTTTGGGCGATCTCCAATCAGCAATATTTTAAGGGCAAATAGGTGGAGAGAAGGTAGGGCAACCCCCACCCAAATGAAAAAGCAGGCTGCATCACCACCGCAATCAATAGAGTCCTTTGTGGTGAGGTTCTCTCTGGAGGCTGACCCACTTGAGGCTTTTCTCTTTGGGCATTGAGCTACTTTTGTCTTGGGTCTCATGTTTACAAGGTTGGTGGAGACTCCGATATGGTAGTGTCCTTGGATGGCAGGAGAGGGTAATGAAGGCAGAGAGCAGGCAGGTTGGCTAGAGACTGCCATAAGATCCTACCAAAGAGATCAGTCTCAGGCTTTCTCTGGTGGTCCCAGATTCCGTTCATTCTTGGGGACGATGACCTGCGAGAACTACCCATGCCTCTCCTGGCTGCACTTGCAGTTATGAGAAGGATAGTTGACAAGTATGCACCATTATGTCTTTGCTTGCTTAGAGAAGTCCCTTTTCTTCCAAAAAAGTGTTTTGATTCCTACCTGCAGAATTTTCTTCTTCATGTTAAGAACTAGAACTGTACAATCGGTCTGGATTGAAAGCTGTTAAAACGCATTCCTGTGATATTTTGGCCATTTCATTTTAGTAGGTGGACCAATGTTCTCTGCTGCAAGGAAAAAGATCTATGACCGAAATTGCAATTAGTACATGAGGGTCAAGCAGATGGTGTACTAAAGTTTGGTAGTAGATAGGCTTTTTAATTAGTAGAAGGATTTTTTATTGGGAGAGGGAAGGTAACTCTGTAGCAGATACTGTGCAAAAGGTAGTACTTCATTGTGTTTCTTTTAAAGGTTCATGATTGGTTCTTTGTGTCCATTTTGAACAGTCTGTAGTGTTTTCAAATGCACAACAAGAAAAGGTATTACATGGAAGCAAGGAATGAGGCTGAAGTTCTTGAAAGGGATACCAGGGCAGATGAACAAAGACTTCTATGCGACATTGGAGTATTTCCTAGCTGATGGGCTTATTGAAGATCGAGGTATGTCACCCTACAAATGATGTGTAGTTCATGTTATGACATCTGAATAGCTGTCAAAGTTAATGCAGAAACATAATTCAGGGTTGAACCAATTCTATAGTTGATTGCACTGACTAGCTGTGAAAACTAATGCAGAAACATAATGCAGGGTCTACGTTAAATCAATTTCATTAACAAACACTTTTGTTTTTCCAGGTAATGCAAAGGTCGTATGCAGGTATAATGCTTATTCTTATTGGATAAAATGGTACCTTCAATACAGGATAACGTTTTGAACCTGACCATAGTTGCCAAATTGTATGCTTCTGTTGTTTTTTTCATTCTGGAGCAAACAAACATTTAATTTGAATAGATGTTTTTTGCCTTGCGGAGCCATATATCTTGCCTAGGCAGTGGCCAAACATAACGGTTCTATATTTGCTGGATATCAGAGGGTCTCCATTTTCGAAGAGCAGTATGATGGAATGTGTTTAACAGCCAGTTGGAAGACCCTCACAAAGGGCTGGCTGTTGCCAAAGTATCTGTGCATTAGGGAAATGTTCTGCCACCAATCCATCATGATGCTGAGATCTTCCAGCAAGCAATCTGCCAGATTATATATAATAGCATCTGCAGGTTGAAAAAGCTATAATGATCTGGATGGGTTGCTGATGGCTGAGTGGTGATGGATGCGGTAGTATGTCATATGTGTGCGTGGCTTAATCACACCATGTCTCACGTGCCGTGGTAGGTGTGAGCTGTTGTCTTTCTTGAAACATCTTCAGGTCCTCTTGCTGTCTTGTCTCAAGAAGAGTTGGTAGATCTCTGACCTGAGCTTAGCCAGGTAATGCCGCTTCTTTTTCCACTACAATGCATCAGAAGTATTTTCCTTAACTGTCCATGTGTGGGAATACCAAGAGTAACTTGTTGCTGTAAGCGGACCCTTGTCTACCTGCATTGATTGTCATACCATCTCTTTGGGGAGTGCTCCACACAAAAGGGGGGGAAGGGACTGTAGTACATGGGAAAGAGAACACTGCCAACTCATGCATGGCTGTCAGGCATCTCATAAACTAATCGAATTACCATGTGAATCCAAGCTGAACCATCTGTCATGTGTGTATTTGTAAGATGTCTCTCATGTAAAACGGTATCTAGTATGCCAAGTAGGGCATAGCAGTGCTGCATGTCCTGGGTACTGAGAATGATAAATATGCATGATCCGCTGCAAGACCAATGGGACTGTGGGAAGTAGTGAAGATGTTGATATCTGGTATCAGTGGGTGACCCCATCTAGTAATCCACTGTACTTTGTCCCAGCTGTACACTTCGACAATTTTAGTTTATCAACCTTCATGGAAATAAGAGAGAGACTGCTTGACACAATGGGTATTGAGTAAGCAACCTTTTCTTGTATATTTTCTGTCTTAAATTGAATTGAAGAACGCGCATTCTTTGTAGATTTCTATGATCATGTGGAGATGGACATTGACTACAGCAAAACGTATACAGGGGGGATCAGGAAATGTGTTTCTCGTGTATTATCGAGCTTTTTTGAATCTTTCATTTTTGTTTAGCATCTGACTTTTCATGGAAATCTTGCTATTTAAGTGTTTAGCTTGGGACAGGACCTTGGAAGAATCCTCTCCTACTGACCATATTATATTTCACTCCTCCCTTGAGTCTGCCCACAGCAGGAGGAGAAGTTTTCTTGGGCCATATCAGACTGTTATTTGAGCATGCACAGTAGGTGGCTAGTGATGCTTGTTGCAGAGCTCAGCCTAGAGTCCTCTAGTCATGGATCATTTGCAACAGGATTGGCATCTGCAATCACTATGCTTGTTCACCCTAGTAGGACTCAAATTATCAATATCCCGCATCTTGATAGTCTTTCAGAGATGATTTACAATATTTTGGTTGTGATCCTACCTACATAGCACGTCCACATTGGCCCTTTTCACAGCCTTGGCAATGGCTTTATTGCATATCCTCTTTGAATTTTTTCTGAGTTGTGTCCTTTCCTCTTGATTGATTTTGTAGTACTTAACTCGTGTGGTATAGCTATTATTATTATCCTCATAATATTCGGATACTTATCCTGCACATTTTGACCAGAGAAGGTCTCTATGTTTATCTGGCTGGCTTTATTTTATAGCTCTCGAATGGGTGCCTGGTGGTCTGGAAAGTGAGATTTTCCACATTCTCATCTTTCTAAAGGTATTCCCCAGTTTGTCTGTGGAATATTTTACAGCCACAGTTGGTCTAGGTTTAAATCACCATCATCAGATAGGATGACATATCTATCGGCTGCAGATGACACAAAGGTCAATAATGTTCAACCGAGTTACTCCAATGATTGTCAAGTCTCCTATTCTGAGAGTTGGTCTAGATTACCTGTATGGGCTATTATTGAACAATTATCAAACTTCAGGCACACCTTCAATAGACACTATACTTGCACTTGGGAACATGTACTAGCGTCAGAAGCTACTAGACAGTCTACCAGGAAAATCATATTGTGGAATAGAGCATGCCGAGCTACAGAGTTCACAATACTCATCTCCTGCACCTATTGTACAGTCTTGCTTTATTCTGCCTGCACTTACACTTCCTCAAATGTTTGCAGTTCCTGTAGATTCTTTAAAAATAACAGCTCTCTCTAAATCTTTATTTGTAAGGCTCCAGCGTAGTTTCTTGTTTTTCTTGCAGACCATTGGAAGTACAAAAAAGCGATGGAAGCACGTTGATTATTGGTGATGCAGGTCCCATCTTTCACATTGGTCAATCTAAAGCACTTTCCATAGATTTTCTTACGCCAGAAAAGGTAAAGAATGATGTACATATTTTTCTTCTTTTAGCACTTTCCATAGGTGGAAGTGCTCATGAGGCACTAATGCTGACAGTCTAGTAGCCGTTCACAATTGAACACACAAGCTTCATGATGATGTTTAGAGACCTTGTAGCAACTTATAGAGTGAAAGTCCTTGAAATTCCTTCTGCATGCTTTTGTACACGGAACATACAGTATGGAATGTTTCAGATCAGCTGCCGTGGCAGAAACCCTTGTGATGCCACTGAGCAGATATAGGTTTTCTGACGACTGTGCATGATATGCTTTTGTTTATGATCTGTTATTTATCCGTGTCTTTCATTCTAAAGGAAAAAGGCTGCCTGTGATGTGATTTGAAACGCTTATGAATGGTTCTTAATGGGTAGTTAGGAAAGTGCATTGGAGTCCTTATCGGTAATGAACTTAGTTTCTTTTCTCCACTGTAACATAGAATTTGAACAAGAGGTGTGGTGAGAGCTACATTGGAAAACAGTTGACATATTTGTATGAATGTGGTGAAATAAGAAACTTAACATCATTATGTTTACTCCTTTGGGATCTTAGTGTCGTTTTCTCATGCACTAATGGGCACTACCTGTGTATGCAGTGCATCTCATTAACCGAAGAAGAGTGGACTCGGGTTGAGGAGAAAAGGCTATCAAGATACCCTGCTCGAATTGATGTTCTTAACCATGATATTGCTAAAAGATTTGGTCTGGATGGAGTAGGTCACAGTCTGCTGCTTACTGTATTGTTTAGTTTGGGTGATTCACAGCTCTGGTTTTCAAGCTAAGACTTATAAATGGTGATCTTTAAATAGTTGTTTCTACTATGTATGGGAACTCAAGAGAATGAACTGTGCATAATCAAACATTTTAATGCTCTTTCTTTCAGAGGAAAACTGTAATTAAAGTACTGTCAGTGATTGAACGAATATAAGCATAGGGCAACTGATATCTGGCTAGCTGGTCACTCTCAAGAGAGAATGTCAGGTACAAGGTCTGATAGAAAAGCTAGTTTCACAGTTTGACAAGCTTCTTTGGTGGACTATGATGACAAACTATTTGGTAATTTGCTGGATGGAGAAGGTTCTAGAATCCATGTCTAGGAAGGCCACTTACCTCCTCTTCATGCACTTTGAGTCCTTGAAATCTCTTCAATTCAACCTTGAGCATATGAATGATCTCTATCTAACTGTAACTGCAAGTGAGAATCACGAAATTTTTTAGATCTCCTTGACCAAAGGAGCTCTCATTTGTGAGATTCTATCCAACCATCCACTCCATCATGTTAAACTCAGGTATGTTGATGGTTTGCTTGGCCTTTGAGAATCCTCATACCTACTTACTAGTCTGGAGTCTATAGTGCAAGCTACTTCCCCCCATGCTAGTATCATCTCTCCTTGAGGTGCTTGAAAAACCGGTCTCAGTGTTGTCCTCTAGGCTCCTTTGTTGTAGGGCATATCCCCAAATAGGGTTCATTGAGCCTCCTTAGTTGCACTTCTTGTGCTTGGTATTGGAAGTTATCAATGACAAGTCAACTGCTTGTGAAGATATGCTATGGTTTGTGTAGAGGAAACACAGGATGTGTCCCCGACTAAAATACAATGACTTAGACCATAATGCAATAAACACAAACCCTAAACACAAAACTCAAATTCAAAGCACAAAAAACACAAAGACACGCACAGATAGAAGAGAAACTGCAAAGGGAATGAATGTAAGAGTGTACAGAATGCTCAAGGGCAGAGCAGTGAATGATGTCAGAGAGTGACGTCCACTGGAGACGGATCGTGAGTGCTGAATTCCACCAGTTGGATTTGTAGGAGAGGGACAGGCAGCAAAATGCAGCCTATATGAGTGTGTCGGAGCTGATGGAGACCTCCTGAGTAAGGGCACCAGCAAAATTAGCAGTTATACCATCTGGCTGAAAAGGGGGGCAGCTGGAAATGGCTGAATGGGGGCTGAATATGGTCACGGAGTCTGTCCGGAGCTGGAGTGAAGAATGGCCTGTTGCTTGGCACAGCTGGGGCAGCAAATGCAGGGCAGACTGCTGTAATGGTGCCTTGCATTGCAGGAGCCTGATCAGGGACAGCAAATGGAGTAGTAAGAATCTCTAGAACAGCAGGGTAATGGCTGAAAACAGTCCGTCTGAAGCTGGATGATGATGGGCTGTAGTCGATGATGGTTGAAGAGTAGATGGTTGGTGATGGCTGAAATCTAGATGGTAGAGTGAGAAATTTGCACACAAGGATGAGGTTGAATGGTGGGCAGCTTGTCTATTTATGGATTCAAAAGGATCCTACCAAATTAGGGTTTTTCTTATGGGACAAAAAACTCACTAAAAACGCACCCCCTTTAATGAAACTTTTGGTAATTTACATTTTTTGGGGCTGTTTTCAAGAGCTAATAAGTTGTAATGCATTTTTAGCTCAACACCCTCTCATAGTCACATTTGTACTACGTATAGACTAGTTTGTTCCGTACGGTTTGTACCGTACCATATGGTCCGTATCCGTACCAATTCATACCAAAAAACAAGCAATATTCGGCCTATGAAGATTAGACCACACAATATCTTCCAACTCCCAAGATTTATGTTAATTATCATAATTTCAAGCCTCTCTCACTCTCTCTCCCCCAACTTCCAATATGAATATGCAATTCCAAGCGCGCCCCTTCCCCACACCCGACCCCCCTGCCGCCCTCCCCCCCAAATCTCTCTTTCTCAAAGAATGAAGAGTCTCTTTGCCCATCCACCCTTCACTTTGCTTTGTTGTATGGTGTATGATTGATTACGTATACACGCTGTTTGTCTTCTAGTAGCGCATTGTGCATGAGGTTTTGTCTTGTTACCCTTATGTATTCAACCTATTAACTCAAGTGATATTGCTATTTTAGCTCTCAACATGTGTTCTATTATCTATAATCCAAAATAACCAAGTTTTTTTTTTGTACTAATATTGTACCGTACCTTATAAAATCCTTAGGTACTAGACATGAAATAATGCATGTTTAACTTCGTCCGAGTTTGGATTATCGAACTACTTGCAGATAGCACACTGTTTTAGAACAATTTTTAGGCGCACTGTTTTAGAACAGTTTTTAGCATGCATTAATGACAATCAAGTGTAACCTATATGGGCTGGAATTACAATTCAGGAAAGTTTTTTTAACATGTCACATGTCTCATTCGGATCTACCCATAGAAAGTTATGACTAGTTTTCTCTAGTAGGCCTGTGTTGGCCAGCATATTGTCCACTATTGATCACGCCCTAACTATCAAGAATTGGTGGCTAAACTTATACATTGTCAACCCATACATGCTGTATGTGTTGTGTATATATCTATATGTCCCGATTGCACATGAGATTGAGCTTTCCCACATACCACATTTTATCTTACCATACATTTTGTACATCAGAACCTTGGACCCTCTCTCCGACCGAAACCTGGAACCAAGAAGGGACCAGAAGAAAAGATCAAGCCCATTTTTACCCCAAGGCGTCCCATCCCAAAGTACCTAGGGCATCAAAGTAAGGGTGCATGTTGGTTGCTGAGTGGCCTATTAAGATCGCAGAGATGATGCTTATCTTACCAAGGGAGTCCAAGGATCACCTTAGAGGCCAAGGCATTAGACAAAGGGTACTCATTGGGTGCTGAAGCCAGCTTCCGTGGATGGGTGGTAAATCCGTGATTACAACTTAATTATAGGAGCAAACAATAAATGCAAATCTGAAAATACAAATTTACCTACCGATCTTGGACAATGCACACGCGATTGGCCCCAAAATTGGTGCCCCTTTTGGTATTTCTTTAGCTATATTGAAGAAGATGTTGATTTACAATGGAATGCTTCTGATCCTCTTCACAATCCAAACTCTCCTTGTTGTCCAAAGTGACCAGCAAGTCTTCAATCTGATTTTCCCCTTGATTAGGGCACTTAATTGGCCTTCACCCACTTCATAGACAATGGAAATTCCCCAAATTCAATGGCTGGCTAGTTCTACCTGAATTTAGTTGAAATTCACCTGTAGCCTTGAAAATTCCAAGTCTTGGAGCTTCTAATTTTTGACACGCTTTTCGAGGCTGCTGCTAAATCCTAATTTCTGTTGTAAATTAGGATTTACAGTAGAGAAATTTGCAATTTCTCAACCTCGAAGGGTCCAAATGCTGAGATCTTCGGAGCAAGGCTATGAAATGGCTGGGAGATGAGAGAAAAAGTTGTAGAGAGAGAGAATTCAGAGTTTTGTTGCGAGAAGAATGAGTGAAAATCAATCAAATGCAGCTGCTGCCCTGTCACAACAGCATTAAATGTTGTCGCCTACAGCTGAGACATCCAAGTTAGCTATCACCTTGTACTTGGATGCAATGTTCCACCTGTGGAGGGCTCAAATCTGCAATTGCCTCCTCAAAACTCAGTCGTGGCTGGCTGCAATGGCTGAAAATAGGCTGGCCATGGCCGTTCACAACTCTGCCACATTTGCTAGAGCAAGAATGATCTCGGTTTTTCCCTTCTTCAGCCTTTTACTAGTCTGTATGGGCAAGTTTGCCAAGTGGCAGGCTTCCCAAATGGTTTTTCCATCATTATCCATCATTAAATATTGATTTTTAGCCTTAACTGATGCATAGTCCATCCATAATGGGCAACCAAAGCAACCATAGACTTGATGGTAGTCATGCGGGAGGTAGGAGCAAATGTCTCCTCATAGTCGATGGCTATAGGCGCAGGCCACAAGGTGTGGTAGTGCAGGCACAGACGCAGGCAGTGCTGCAGGTGGGTGCAGCATAGTTCGTGGGCGGCACAGAGCAGGGCGCGGGCGGGAGTGGCATAGGTGCAGGCGGTGCTGCAGGCAAGTGTGGAGATAGGATAAGGGGGGTCAGAGGTTGCAGATGGGCGCTGCTGCCACCACGCAAGGAGCTAGCAGCGTCTAGTGCAGGTTGAGGATGAGTGGCTAGGGACGTAGGGAGATGGACAAACGGTTGTGCTGGCGGACTGGCAGCGCTGTGCTTCCTGGTTGGCGGTTCGGGCAGTGTTTTGGACTGAGCAAAGTTGAGAAGCTGGAGCTCTGTGAAGGGATTGAGCTGTACTTAGCTTTCATACCAAATGTGAGAGGCTGAGAGGGTTGAAGCTCAGCTGAGAGTGCAGTAGAGAGTGTGGAGAGTGAAGCACGACACCCAATGCAATTGGCTGAAAGAGTGTAAATTGAAAGTACATAGTACACCCTTAAATCTTAGGGTTGTGAGGGGTGTTCACACGTGAACATGATAAGGGCCCATGAATGTGTAACATGGGCACATACGAAAAAAGAGAATAAGTCTAGGGAAAAAACCTCTCGTCCGAGAGTAAAAAGTGCCTTTGTGTCCTACTGATCACCGACACTCCTCTATGAGCATAGGCGTGAGTGAAACCCAACAAAAACTAGTTGAACACCATTGAATATTAATGATCATACATTGAAAACCATTATTCGATAATCAGCCCCTGATGATCATTAACTGATGTTACACCAAGCGTAACCAATGCCATACCAAGCATAACTGATTACACATCGAGCATAACGGATGCAAATGTACAGTTTCAGAGCTGCAATGAAAACTATACTGATGTGCATACCAAACACAGTGACTAGTATACTGAATAGTGATCTCCTGGCAAACATACTATTCAGCTACAATACCCTGAATGTATGTTGAATATATTTGAGATCCACTGCCTCTAGAGCTGTCCATTACTGAGGAGCGAGGTTCTAGCTCCCTCACAAGCATCAGGTAATCCTCTGGAGCTCTGATCTGTTGAACCTGATTGAGCCCGAACTAAAGTCGTCTAACTAGAAAGCATCAAGGTAAATTTGCAACAACTGAGGATGGTCTACCAAGTCATCTTCCTCCATCCATTTGGCATCCATTGGTGAATAATTCTGAAACTTCACCAAGTACGTTTTGGAACCCTTATCCTTGATCTTCTTCTCTATGTGCCAAAATTTACTTTGGTACTAGTATTTCATCAAGCTCTTCAACCTCCTGATGAGTTTCAGCAGACATATCCTCTGGCACATCTCCATGAAAAGGTCTTAGCAAGGTCACATGAAAGGTATTGTGTATCCGCTAGTGTGGAGGGAATTTTTACCATGCATCATTGATCCTCTCCAACACGTGAAATGGCCCATAGTATCTCATAGAGAACTTTGGATACAATCGCTCTTTGCCCTTCATCATTTTTAGTTGTGCCTTTTCAAATTGCAGCAATACATAATCGCCCTCTGCAAAGTGCAAAGCATGCCTATGACGATTAGCTACTCTCTTTTGCTTATCCTTAGTGAAAACTAAGTAAGTTAAAAGATGATTTTTCATTACTTTGGAAATAGCAGAAGTAGATACAACATGGATAGATTCCCCTTTCAATTTTACATCCAAAGTATGAACTTTGCCTCTATGGAAGAGAGTCACAATCTTGTTAGGAGTATCAATCATTGCATGCACGCGATGACACCAAGGCATACCAAGCAAGACATCACATCCTTCCAATGGAGCAATAAATAACTCTTCGCTATCCACATAACTTTGAATGTGCAAACGAAGCTTTCCAATGATAGGAGTGACCATCTCTCCATGTCCCTTGCATGCCATACCAATCTCACCCGTGGGCCCCATCTCATCCTCTCTGATGCCTAAAGGGGCTGCCATATCAAGAGATGAAATTTGACTGTGCCCCTGGATCAAGAAAAATCAATGCATGTTGATCTTTGATTTTGCCCCATGTCTTGCAAAGCTTAGTACTATCTCGATTAGGCTGATATGCCATTACATCAACCACTAAACCAGTAGTGGTTTTGCCTTTCTTTCCCTTATTATCATCCTTTTCAGCTCGCTGTTTATTAGGACAGCTGCGTGCCAAATGTCCTTCCTGTTCACAAATATATCATTTATTTGCAGCCATGAGCTCCCTACGTCGTGCATCACTTTTTCCACTCTTTCTTTACGATGTGTTCCTTTTCCAGCCCTATTTTCAGGTTTGCCCTGATTTCCAGTTTTGTTTTGAGATTTACCCTTTTTCTCAGCCTTTGCCTCTTTGACATGTGACTAGGCATCATCATCGTGGAATCCTGCATCCTTTCCACGCAGCAATGTGTTGGCTGTACTAGGAGTTTCTATAAGTTGAGACATGTTGGAACAGTGGACTTAATGCAAAAATCCCGAATACCCTTTGGCAAGCCACAAATATACTGCTCCAACTTCTCATGGAGGGTTATTGTGCGATAAGAAGTAAGTGTCAACAATGCATCCCAAAACTTCTTATTATATCGATCCAAGTTCTTGCAGTCTTTGGAATTCAACTGATTCAGAGCTATCATAATGTCTACTTCAAAGGTACTTGTCAACCAATTTGAAGTAAACATTTGCTTGAATTGGACCCAAGTGGTAGCTGACTTCCCTTGAATAAGAAGTGTAGACCATCACTGCAATGCATTTCCCTTCAAAAATGTGGCTGCCTTGTGTATCTTAGATGCTTGTGTGAAGTTGCCTCTAGAATAGGCTGCATCAAACTGCTGAATAAAAATAAGTGCTTTCAACCTATCTTGTGCACCACTGAAAGGCTCAAACTTCACACTTTTGCCACCTTCATCATAGTCCTTCGGCAGACCTATGGGAGTTATCATAAATGGGCTGCTGCAAAAAGGGTGCATTGGCTGTATTTACATAAAAACCAGCACTGTCTGAAGCACCTACATGACCAGCACCAAATCCTTGTGCTCCAATAGTCCTTGGGGGTGTTGATACATATCCATATGGCCTGTTTTGTGCCCCAGGCATCATGCCTATGTTGCCATACATGGGGTTAGGCATTCCACTTGCATTACCCGGATACATTGGGTGTTGTGAGCTGTGCATTGGTTGGTGTATACCATAGGGATTTGTGCCATACATTCCCATATGCGGTGCTTGCCAACCATAGCATGAAAAATGGTACCACCACCAAAGTATCCTTGCTGTCCCATGCTTGCATGTGCATAATTCCCTTGCTGCCCATATTCCCATGGATTGGCACTACTAAGTTGGCCATTCATTTGCACTTGCAACACCACGGATACCAACTGTTTGTGCTCATCAGTCATTTTGGGCTCTTCTAAAGAAGGCTTAGGCATTTCCTTTGGTTCTTGTGGTTATCTCGAGGCTGTAGAAGGTGTCTTCTTATCTTTGCCTTTTCTGTCCTTCTTTGGGTTATTCAAGAATCAAGTGAACTGGGGATCCTTTGCCAATTCAGCAAAAAGATTTGCTGCTATACGCATTCAATCCTTGAAGCTATCATCAAATTCTTCAGCCCCTTGCTGTCTTTATGCATTGAAGTCCCAACATTTGGGTCATTTCCCACATTTTTAGCGTGCTGTCCATACTGAGAACCATGCCCAATATCAGTCATTGCATTTCCCCCTTCACCACGTGATTGACCAAGGAGTGATGCGTCCTCTCCACTTGATTCCGTATCACCATGTGAAGACATGCGTGCTGTAATTCACTGTTGAGAACAATTTCAGCAATAGTGCAATAGTCC